>NW_022987604.1:0-494167 GCF_902827165.1 Trematomus bernacchii
CCCCTAATGTAAAGTGAATGAGGCTCCTTTGTCGTGGTGCACCACACGCATTCTACAACGTCCAGCAGTGAGCTTTTATTCTATAAAACGTTTTTAAAATCTACTTTATAGCTGTAGTAACTCACAGGAGGCTTCTTTTATTTATTTGTATTCATAATCATTTTTATTTTTCGTCAGAATGTATTATGGTGCATTATTCACCAATGTTTGTTCTCAAAAAACAATGCATTGTGTGTAATACAATTTTTATTAAATTAGTTCGTTTTTAAGGAAGGCCAGAGCTTCAGCTGTGTCAAAGAGATTGTTCCCTTTAGTTAACGTTATTTAAAAGATAATTATATTCCTATTTGATTAAGTCCCCTTTATTGTATTACGGACCCAAAGAGCTGAGCGTCCATTCCCATTGGATAACAGAGCATTTTACACCCGGAAGTAAGTATTCTCCTTACTGTCCATTGATTTTATTTACAGTGATATCTGCACTACTCATCAACTCAAAAACACCAGATTATCCTTGTTAATTACACAACATTGATTGGTTTAAATTGTGTGCAATGCTTTTGTATTTTCCCCTTTCGATTCGGAGAAACAAATATTTGTTCGTAGTGTGTGGATGGCAGAAGGCACTACACTACCCAGAATCCTCAGCTATAGGACTACACCATGTGCTTAGAACGTGTCCTACCCCCCCCTTAGGTCACAGGCTCCTCCAACAGTGCAACACAATAAAACAGATAGGCTACACAGAACAAATAGTGCAAGTAAATACAAAAAGAAAAATAGTAAAATAGTAAAAAGTGAAATAGTGCAATAAGAGTCTATATACAAGTGATTGGAATATGATATATTAGATAAATAATTTCTAAGTAGCAGCCAGATGAATGTTATGGATGTTGTTTCTAAGTTCAGGTGTTTAATAGTCTTATGGCCTGTGGGATGAAACTGTCCCTGAGTCTGGTGGGTTTTAGTCCGGATGCTGCGGTACCGCCTGCCAGACGGCAGCAGACAGAACAGTTTGTGGGGTGATGGGGGTCTTTTATAATCCTGAGGGCTTTCTTTAAGGTTAACCTGGTATTTTTACTCCACTACATTTATTTTAGTTACTTTACAGATTTGGATTAATGATGTGAAATATAAACAACCCTTAAATCAGACTTTAGTTACACCGGAGTAAAATTCAGTGAATTCAGCCAACAATCAGGCGAGATATTTGGTAGTGGGTGCTTGAGAAGACTAAATATGTATCTGCAGATCCCTAAAGCATATTCATTACTCGTTATTCTCTACTAATAGTTCATTAAAAACTGTATATAATGGCTATTTTGCACATCCCTTTCAAGATTTCAAGATTTTCTAAGGTTTATTGACATATCATATACACAACTACGGTGTAGTTATGCAATGAATGAAACACTTGGGTCACAGGTTCATCAACAGTGCATCACAAGACATCTATCGATATCTGTGTACCTCCACCATTAAACATATTCTGCACATTTCTTATACTATCTACATACATTATAAGAGTATAATTAATATGTATAATATCAGTTAAAATAAGTGCTTCAACATAGTTAACATTGAAGGAAAGTTGATTGTCAAGTTCCAAAACAAACCATGCAATATATTAGACGTTAAGTACTTTGTCAGGCTTAATATCTGTAGATACCCCCAAAGCTTTTTTCTTATTTAAAAGACGACCTTAACCTAAAGTATTCTTTAATGTTTAAATAAAGCCTTATAAGTTTGTCTGTTTTGCACATCCTCCTATCAGGCACTAAACTGTTTTATTGTAGAGATCACTTACAGTATCTTCTTGATATTTTCTATTCTATATTATTTATATCATTGACCTTCCACTTTCCCACTATATTAAGAGTATGTACTCTTAATATTGAAATGTTTTCATCAAATATAACACATTCAAAAGTGCTTTACAAAAATGAAAGACATTAAGAAAAAGGCATTTTAAAACAGTCAATAAAAAGCAACCCAATCTACCTGCATTGCATTACTCTAAACGTGTAATAACGTGCTTTAACCAGTAGGAGGTGCGGGTTAAAAAGCTGTCAAGTTTACAGTGTTAACAAAATAAAATATACTGCTGTTTCTGGTTTAGTTTACGACGGATATATTCTGTTATTGTTTTGATATTTGTAACACAAAAGCGATGTAAAAAACCCACAGCAACACAGAAAAGATGGTTTTTACATGACCCAGCGGTCTAGTAGTTAATAAAAAACAATAATATCAAAACAAATTATTACTACTAACTTTATTGTGAAATTAAAATAGAACGGTAAAAGAATAGTTTCCGGTCCATTCTGAGGCCCGATCTCTGTAGATAAATAAAGAACTACGACAGATGTGTAATGTTTAATGCAGCCAAACCATTCATTACAATGCATTCATGTGATGACTTTCAAAGAGTAAAGCAAGCACTGCTGAATAAAGTATGATTTGATCTTTGACGAAACGTTTTTTTCATTGGAATGCAGTTGGAGGTCAACCAATCACAGAGCTTGAGGCAAAGCGGAACAATAGCTGAGGATTCTGGGTAGTGTAGTGTCTTCTACCATCCACACACTCCGAAAACATATTTGTTTCTCCGAATCGAAAGGGGAAAATACAAAAGCATTGTACACAATTTAAACCAATCAATGTTGTGTAATTAACAAGGATAATCTGGTGTTTTTGAGTTGATGAGTAGTGCAGATATCATTGTAAATAAAATCAATGGACAGTAAGGAGAATACTTACTTCCGGGTGTAAAATGCTCTGTTATCCAATGGGAATGGACGCTCAGCTCTTTGGGTCCGTAATACAATAAAGGGTACTTAATCAAATAGGAATATAATTATCTTTTAAATAACGTTAACTAAAGGGAACAATCTCTTTGACACAGCTGAAGCTCTGGCCTTCCTTAAAAACGAACTAATTTAATAAAAATCACAGTTGTATTACTTACAATACATTGTTTTTTGAGAACAAACATTGGTGAATAATGCACCATAATACATTCTGACGAAAATAAAAATTATTATGAATACAAATAAAATAAAAGAAGCCTCCTGTGAGTTACTACAAGCTATACAGTAGATTTTAAAAACGTTTTATAGAATAAAAGCTCACTGCTGGACGTTGTAGAAATGCGTGTGTGCACCACGACAAAGGAGCCTCATTCACTTTACATTGGCGTTGTTTGCGTGGTGCAGACACGTAAATGTAACAAAGTTCGTGACTCCACCACGCAATGCAGTGTTAAGGAGTCGTGGTGGAGTCACGCATTCTGGTGAGATCAGGTTGGTAAATGACAGTGCTTATTAAGCATTTTACAACTTATGCCATAACTTGCCAAAGTGCTTATATGTTTTGAAATGTGTACACTATATCAAATCAAAAGGTGGAATATGAACATTACGTTTATTAATATTATAAAATGATCAAATAATGCCAGCAGTAGTGTTTGATGAGTTGTATGGTGTTTCTTTAACTCTTTTTAAACATGTTTGAATGGGGAACTACACAGTGATAGATGTGTAGGCCTTACAAGTTATGCATATATTTCATAAAAATGTAATTATTTTAGAATATTTTCATCTTTCTTTTTTTTCTATTCTAACCTTGGTGATGAAGAATATATTTTTCAATGTTGTTCATGTTCATTAAGCCCGCAAAAAACCACACCCTAAGAGCACAGGAGGTAAAGTAGCAAATAGGTGCTTATGGTATAGTCTGGAAGATTGTAGTTTTCTCACAGCAGATGCACATCATTAACTGGCGCATCAAAATGATGTCCGATGCAGTCGGATTCTCTAAGCACCGCAGTTTTCTTTTTCTAAATCTGATGAATTTTCATATCATCGTGACGTTTCTCACAGCGGTTAAGGAATAGTGGTGAGAAAATGATGATAGGACCTGATTTATGACAATCCGACTGCAAATAAGGTATTATCACAACATTGCGTTCCTTTTACCACATTCACTGGTACTTACACATTGCAGGATAAAGTTAGATCAAATGCATGGTATTTATATCTTTCCAGTGACTGAAGAAAAGGATGAGGAGACAGAGGCGAGAGAGGAACTCAATGAAGACAGAAAACATGTAGGAAGTAAAGAAAGTGCAGTGTAGTTTAATATTCATAATATAAAAACAAAAGGTTGGAACCAAATATTTAGTTGACACACATTTTAATACAGGGACTAACACTACAGGAACAATCTGGTATTCTCACTGGGGTGCAGCTTGCAGTGAATTTAGATTTAACACTTGTTTTTTTAAAGTATTTTAAAATTTTCAGAATGTTAAATAAACTTAAGAGATAAAAACAAGGCATTTAACATACATTCCAACATATTGTGTGCCTTTTTTGTGCAGTGCTGGGTACCAACAAAAGAATGCTTTAGCACCACCATCAGTCCTGATGTTAGTCTTTTCTGCACAAGAATATCAGATCGATGTGCTTCATAGAGATTGTGCAGGCGCTATTGGAAATGAGACTGCATCTGCAGATGCAGTCTCATTTCTCAAAAGGACTTTTATTTGTTTCTAAGCAGGTGATCACATGACAGAGATGGACGCCAAAGAAGGTGTAGAGATGGCCAGTAGCCTTTTGGACACAGGGTGGTCAATTGGCAAAGATGTTGCAAAGGCACTGCCAACACATCGGGAGTGCAAGGTTCACATCACAAATGAGTGTTCCAAATACACCCTATGTAACCCCAGGTAAAAGTTTCTTTAAAGGTAATTATTTTCATATATAGATATTTAAATGTGTTCTCAGGATTGTTTGCAAATTCTGTTTGTACAGTAGTGTGCACACAGAGAGTGGACGATGCTTCATTCCATTCCCACCGACTATTCGACCGCCTGCAACCGGCGATGCGAAGTTCGCCGAGGTTCCAAACACAGCCCGTGGTTCTGTCGGCATCTTCACTTTCGACCTCTTCAACAATTACACAAAAGATCTGACAGGGAAAATAGCCTGAACAAGGTGCCATTTGACCTTAATTTGAAGTCCATTGCATGCAGTGGGAGTCTTTGACATCAGAACAAAGTGCGATAAAGATCTCTTCCGGGAGATGTCAAAATAGACAAACTCAAAGTTTGTCTGAGGCCTAGCTAAAGACCCCAGTCTCACCTATAGAAGTGAAACAGTTACTGTCTCAGCCACCATGTCTGACTGCTACAAACCTTACATGAAGGTGCAGCTCACTGACAACTGAGGAGTTTCCAGGAATGATTCTGCTTTGTTTGTGGTTGTTTTTGTGCTAATAGTCTGATCAAATGCAGTATGAATTAAATTGTTCTTCGATGCAATTCTAACATTTTTTTATCCGATTTCAGAAAGATTATTTCTATAATTGTGCTCTTATTATTAACGTCCATAATCTTTTCTTACTGTTGTTGCTACTGAGAACAGTACATGTACATGCTGTCTGGCGTCTTTCTGTATTATTAAAACATACAGTATAGAGTACCCTTCATGGTGTGAGTGCTTAGCTTATTCCTGGTACAGTAAATATGCATTGCATTTTCCTGGTTTATTATGAAGCTCTGAGTATTTGCAAATCTGAAAGTCTCAATAAATCTACTAACCAGCTTGTTCATGTATCTGTGATTGTTGTAAATTCAATATGGATCGGAAATAGTTTTTCATGATATGTACATGATATGTATTGAAGCACATCAGTTTCTATGAACACAATGTTTTCTCTAGAAGTTATTTGCGTCTAGGAAATGTAGTAATGACAAGGACATCTAAAATAAAGACACAAATTATGGTCACCATGACAATCTGTGTATTCTAATTCATTCAGGAGACAGTAGGACTCCAGATTATGTTTAATAGCTCTTTCACTTATATCTAAAATGGTGTACTGATTTATTTTGAAAAGCCGCCTTAGATAACTTTATTCAGTAAGTTCAGTAAGCATTCAGAATAACATTGAATAGATCAAATTGGGTTTACAAGCTTAAAGAAGAAGCTGCTAAATAAACAAAACAATGCTCAGGTAAGAGTTTAAACTGCTTAAGGAAGTTGTGCACGGTTACAGTAATATCAGGCCGCTCCTGTTTCTTGTCAAAGCTTTAGATCTGGAGCCAGCTATGAATGGCATGTGTTATGCAAGGAATGGTAGAGAACATTCTTTTAGTTGAAGGATTCCTAACTAACACATTATTGGATCCGAACGTGAAGACCTTTTGTCTGGCAGGCATATTTCAGAAAACAAAAGGCCTCATTAATCAACCCCAAGCCGGCAAATCTCCCCAATGTAGTCCATAAATGTGTACTATAGTATCATCAATCGCTGATAACCAGTACCTTAAAGTTGAGTTTAGTTTAGTTTATTTCTTTATAGTGTCGTGGACAGTCCCCATCGATGAACTGTCACTAAAAACAGTAAATGGAGCAGCTTTAGCCGACATGGCTAATTTCCAGCTGTTGTCCTCGCCAGATGGTAATAGACACCCTTAAAATCACAATATATCAACAGCATTAGTTATAAAACATATAAATAAAATAAAAAAGAGGAATGAAACAAGTAGATACAGGCGAAAGGGATGGATAAAGAGAACATAAACAACACCACCGTCGGTTACTACATACAGACATGTCACATATAGCACATCACATCACATAACAGAAACGAGGGCAACATCCAGATCACAACATGTCCTCCTATAGCATGTTTTTAACAGGAGACAGTAAGTCTTCTGACTTCAGATTAAGCTTTCTAGCTCTTTCACTTATATCTAAAATGGTGAACTAATTAATTTTGAAAAAGCCCACATTTGGGTTATATAACTGTATCACTTTTTCCAGTTCAGTAAGTGATTGAGTATCACATTTCCAAAATATTACAGCAGCCTTTGTGGTGAGAGAGAAACTCCCTCCGGAGGGAACACAGGGATTTAAGAGGACACAGGATTAGCAGACCATTTACATTGCACAGAACACATAAATAACACACTACAGGAAAGGAAAACCCAAAAATATATAAAGGGTCACTTTAAAGCAAACAATTCTCGAAAGTCCATATACAGTGTGCAGTGTGTGTGTTATAGTATCATAACATTGCTAATAAATAATACCTTGAAAGTCATGCCAATAGCATGTTTTTAATGTGTTTAAGACCTGTAATGTGTGAAGAGCGATTAGTTGACGGAGCAAGGGAGAAATTAGACATCATATTTATAACACAAAGTGACCAATCTTAATTGTAACACAGCTGGGGATTGGACAGCGGTCTATCTAACTAATAAGGAACAATTGGCAAACATTTTGAGCTTAAAAGAACTATAGTATTAGACAACCTATAAGAACACATGTAGTCTGACACAAGGATCTGACACTTTTACACTATTCTAAAGACAATTCTATATAATGATTGTTGGTAAATATTATTCTACATCTTAAAAATGTTCATCAGTTTTGTTAAGGTCATGCTAACCATTCATTAGCAATAATGGAACAGCCAAAATAAGAGAATGAAATAAGTTCTGTAGGTTTATTATCAAAAGGATGTGCGGTCCTCCGCGGACACTCTGACCCATGCGTACTCACAAAAACGGGAGAGATGAGAAACTGCGACACCATTGGCAGAAGGAAGAATGGAGAGAAATATGTGAAAATAATACCACAGTAAAATGTTACCTCATGTATCATATATGAATAATTAATTTGCAATATTTGATTAAAGCCAATCTTAAAATGATTAAACAAACGCCTGTTCGAGACTCCTCAGCTCACACAAAAACATAACTTGGAGAAATAAATAAATACGGATATGTTATTGAAAACCACCTCGAATATGTTGTCTCAATGTTATGAAATGTATTCTCATAAATGATGCGGTAAGCAGAAGGACAGATTTACTTATAAACTGACGCCGTTTTGCATTTCTATATGTTATAGTATATGTATATAGATACGAGCATGGTTTTATCATGTTTAATCATGTTTTATGCCGTTTGCCAAGACTTGAGAAGTCACTCATAAAACACAGGGGGTATGGAAACTAAGAACACCATATATTTGGTAAATTGTGCAGCTCATATAACACATTTATTTTAATTTCATTTGAGGTGGTGGATAGAGTTTGCTGCGGGGGGGTTGAGACGCACAGGCTGCAGTGGGAGACGCTGCACACAGCTGATTGACAGCTGGAACACAAACCACCAAATACAATTTTTTTTCGGGGATTCCCCGATAATTTCTTGCAGTTTCTCATCATGGTGGTGTCTCCTGTCCCCGGCAGTAATGCCCCTTTTCCACCAAACCGGATCCGGTTCAAGAACCGTTCTTTTGCTTTTCTGGTGCAGAACCGGTTCTTCTCTGTAGCACCACTTGTGTTTCCACCGCTCAGAGCCCGAGTGGAGCTCGAGTGAAGCTGCTTAATTGCGTCATCGTTTTGCGTCATCACTTAAACGTTTATGTGCCTTCTGCCACCCGCACGGCGCGAAAATCCCTGATAACGACAACAAAAACAATGATCCTGGTAGTCTTTCTGGAGTTTTTTTAGCTTGTTGCTTATTTGCTCCAGAGTCCGGTGGTATCCAGCGGTGGCCAACTCCCGCTGCAGCAGCTGGAAAATAGCTATAGACCACGTTGTGCCGTCCAACTTCCTCTGTACCTCTTGCGTTGACCAAAGCCCGAGGAGGTCATTTGTCTCTTCAGCGGTCCACTGCTGCTTACATTTACTGGCATCCATCCTGGTTCGTAGTTGTGTGTGTTGCTGAACAGAATTTGCGGCATTTTGTTGTTGTTGATCAGGTTAAGCAAGTGAAATCAGAGGAATGCGAGCATAGGCAACCTTGTTTATTTATATGTTATGATACTCAATGATGCTGTTTCCACAGGATCAAGTACATTGATTATTTCACAAGTATGTATGGCAGCAACCTGGAAGGTGTTCAAATCAAGCAGTCAAATGTGTAAATGGAAAACTCACAGTTATAACATATTGTGGCTTTGCCTTATAGATCCTACTACTGGTTAGCGCTAGGCTAAACTTAATTTTTGAAAACGTTTCCCTGACTTTTTTGCGACGCTTATTCATACTGGGCAGTGCAACAATGTTTGTGACACAAATCACAGACCTTCCCAAAATCACTGCACACGCTTATCCTTTGTTTTAAGTCTGCCCCTTTCAGTTTGCAAGACGTTTTTCTACATTTGATGTTTTACAAATATACTTTTATTTAATTGTTTAATGGCTTCATTAAATGAGGCACAGCTATAACCAGCTGCACAAATATTCCAGCTGCTGTGACATTTAGTTTGACATTTTTTGATGCATTAGTGTGCATGTGATGGTAAATACTGAAAATCCCTCCTACTTCAAAAAGGATTCAGGCTGGCTTGTGCCTATCATCATCAAACTTTTACCATGCTGCCACCAACATTCAGCACTTATAACATGTATCATATTCACAATTATTAAAGATTCAACAGTCAAAGATTCAAAGGTTTTATTGTCATATGCACAAATGTTGCAGTGTAGTTTTTGGCAATGAAGATTGTCTTTCTTATGTATGGTGGCCGTATCGTATTGCATTAGCTGAGACTATTAGCGCAACATCCACATCATCTATCGCTGAAGCTTTTCTCAGCTGTCAATCACTTGCACCTTAATGACAGCTGTGTTGCATTTAGACATTGTAGCCAAGACGGTGACATTTTCACTTTCATGTTTCAGACTGGGGCCTTTTGCTTTGCCGCTTACAAGTGTAATGTTTGTTTTTTTGGATATCTCACGGTAAAGATCACGGTTACACTCTTGGCTTACGTCTAATTCTCCCACTGCATACTCAACTGAGTTCAACTTCATGTCAAAGGGCACCTTGAAGAGCACAGCTATTTTCTTAGAACACTGTTTCGTAGAATTATCTTTGAGGTCATAGGTGAACATGCCGACAGATCCTCGGGCGGTGTTTGGAGTCTTGGCGAACAGCGCCTCCCCAGATGAGTCTGGCTGAATGCTGGGGGGCAGAGGAACGGTGCAGCGTCCACTATCCATGTACACTCTAGAATAAGAAATATAAGAAATCATCTTTACAATATGAGAACGGATTATAAATTGTAAAATATACTAAGAATAACATTCCATTTACCTGGGGTTGCAAAGAGTGTATTTGGAGCTCTGATTTTTAAGCTCGATGGTGCACTGGCGATGTGTTGGTATTACTTTAATAATCGATGATGCAATTGAATCACCTAACCTGCTGCATCGCTCAAGTCGCCCAAAAGCTCCATATCTGCAGTGTAACTTCCTGCTTAGAAAGACATATTAATTGCATTTAAAACATATAGGCATCTATACAGTAGAATTCCTGAAATCATACTTAAACATGTGTACAAGTCACTGCCACTGCCAAATGTGGTTTTTAAAATGACAGCCACAAATATATTTAGTTAATGACATGAGAAAAAAAACGAACAAACTAAATTGCAGCATTATTTAATCTTAATGATTACGGTGGCCAACCCGTGCAAACGCACTACAACGGCCGAAAACACTTCCATTAGGAGAACACAATGCACTTTCAAAAACTATGCAAATATGTTGCAAAGTGTTTTGTCAGTATATTTGAAATAACTAGGTTAGCTACATTAGCTAGCTAGCTTACAGCAGATCTGCAATAAGGGAATGATCACATTGTTAAAATAAAAAATTGTCCCCGGTGTCAACAAGCGCACCGGTCCCAGCTGTGTGCATCACCTTTTAGTGCCCCCTGGTTTATCGTTGTGTTTTGAGCTTCCCGCAGTGTTTTTTTATCTGTAGCACTTTTTTATGCAGCGCTTTTAGTAAACACTGTGCATGTTTCGTCAAGTTGGTGAATGTTTTTTGGAATGCTGCACATGTGTTGTCAAGTTGAAAATGTTTCTTCATTTCCATGTGTTTGGCACATTTGTGTTTTTATATTTGCAGCGTGTTTCTCCTAATGTAAGTCTTTTGGGCGGTTGTAACGCGTTTGCACGGTCAGCCACCGCAGATTATGGCACAAAATGAAACGTTAAAAATATCCCCAAAAGTATTACAATTCATTCGGAGGTGCTAGAGGAAAAGTCAGGGGATCACAAGTCTTTCAATCACATTCTGGGAAACATGAATTTTGAAATGTTGCTATTAGCTATGCCATGTCAAATTACCTAAAAACAGTAACTACAAGATATTCCTTTAAAAGATTGAGATTCTATTGTCACATGCACAATAGCTATAGTATATATGTGACCTGCTCCATCGAAATCAGTCGCATTGACCCAAAGTATATCTTTTTTTGTTCAAGCATTAATCTGTACTGAGAAAGTCTGAAAAGGCAACATTTTAAAGCAGAGTTCTGCTCCTGCAAGAGGAGTGTGTTCTTACCTCGTCTGGTGGTTGATCAGCAGCTGTGTGCAGGAGGCAGACTGCAGCTGCTTTATAAAGAACACGGAGACGTCTGACTGCTTTTGGTGGGTGTGCCTACCTGAGAAGTGAAGTGATTTTCAGAAAGCAACGCCTGCTGCTGGGTCTATGGGAAGCATATGTCCTTTATGCTGGGGACATGTCCCCACTACTTTGAAAAAAGTGTATTTAGCTAAAAGTGTTCTGAAAAATAGCATGAACAAAATAAATTGTTCTCATGTAATACATGAGAAAAATTTAAAATCTCGAGAACAGTTTATCCGTTCACACTTGGTGGGTGTATTTCTGGGAACACAAGTGGTGCCATTTGGACATTCAACATATTTAATATTAGTAAGCTTTGAATCGAAAATAGTTAAGCAAACAACACCCTCTTGTTTTGCAGCAGCAGGGCCGAGGCACTGCATTAGTCAATAAAACGTACGTAAGCTAAACAGAATTCCCACTGGTAAGTAAAATACAATATTTTATAGGTTTCCAAAAAGTACACCAAACAGATAAATACACTATTGTTAAAAAATATAAACATGAATAAATAGAAGAATGAATATGTAGATAAATGTAAAAATACAAGATAAATAAATAAAATAATGAATGAAATATTTCAGAATATAAAGACAAAGAACAGAACGCAAAATAATAATTTGAGCATTTTATTTTTCATATGTATTTGTTCAGTTTTTTCTGTGTATCTATATAATTTAAAAAAAATATGTGTGGTCAGCGTCCAAATGTTCATTGTTAATCTGTGTGGTTGTATAAAAAACAGTGATCTTGTAATCAGTAACAAAATCTTCTCCAGTTTCTGTCAGTGAATCAAATACATCACACATTTGGTCCTGCACAGTGCAGTTGTGGTGCCCTCTATTGGTTACTATCCTTAATATACGTATTGCAACAAGGAAGTGAACAGTTTTATCAACTTCTTCAACACAGTCTCACTCCCTGATAGTCCAATAGCGACGCTTGGTCAGGGTCCTTTGGCGTGCAGTTGTGACGCGCCGAGTCTTCTTCAGCTTCATAAACGGACGCAAAGAGCTTTCAACTGATTGCAATGTATTCCCATCAGCGGCGGTATTTGACGCTCAGGGAAGCACCGCATCGGTCCATGTCGGCGGGCAGTTAAAGGCAATGTGAGCGTCCATTCCCATTAGGCGCGTTCACACCGGAGTACTTTTACCCGTACTGTTCCCGTTTAGTTCCGTTAGTACCCCTATGTCGCGTTCACACCAAAAGAGTACTTAGTGCCGGGAACTTTTACCCCCATTTTTAGTGCCTGCTAGAGATGTGGTACGAAAAAAGTACCAAAAAAGTACCAATTTCTAGTGGCTGGGCGAATTGCAAACCACGGCCCGTAAAACTCTGAAAAGTTTTTTGAAGCGGCCATTGTATTTGCTGGCATTAGCATTATTAGCATTAGCCCCGCGCACCAACGGAGAGAGAATAACTTATGGCAACACAAAAAAAAACATGGGAGCGGTGGAGTGATGAGGAGATGTCGGCGTTCTGATGATTTACTCGGAAGGCTTCTGGAGTCCCAGCAGCTTCTACTGAAGCCAGTCCCCAACTCCGGGGACTTCCGGCCGGGGACTTCGGGTGGCAGTATACGCCGTGAAGTTGTTTGCGGTCTGCCAGTAAACCCAAAGCAGAAGAAGACGAAGTGACGTCGGCGGCTCATTTGCGTAATCTTCCCTCAGGGAAAAGTACTCCGGTGTGAACGCGATTGGTACTTTGTGGTTATAAGTGCCGGAGCACTAAGTGCCGGCACTAAGTACGGCAAAGTTCTTGGTGTGAAAGCGGCTATTGGATAACGGAGGATTTTACACCTGGAAGTAAGTATTCTCTTTACTGTCGATTGATTTTACAGTGATATCTGCACTACTCATCAACTCAAAAACACCAGATTATCCTTGTTAATTACACAACATTGATTGGTTTAAATTGTGTACAATGCTTTTGTATTTTCCCCCTTCGATTCGGAGAAACAAATATTTTTTCAGAGTTTAGGATGGCCGAAGACACGACACTACCCAGAATCCTCAGCTATCGTTTGGGACTACACCATGTGCTTTGCATGACAAACCCCATGATTAGTCCTCAAGCTCTGTGATTGGATGTTGGAGTGGCAGTGCACGAAGTTTACTTCGAGCGTCAAACAGCACTTTGAAATGGAATGAAACCCATCGACGGCACACTATCCAAAACAGGAATCGAACGTGTCCTACCCCCCCCCCCCCCCCCCCCCCCCCCCCTTAGATCACAGGCTCCTCCAACAGTGCAACACAATAAAACAGATACACAGAAAAAATAGTACATAAAGAAAAATAGTAAAAAGTGAAATAGTGCAATAATATATATGATATATTAGATAAATAATTTCAAGTTTACAGTGTTAACACAATATAATATACTGCTGTTTCCGGTTTAGTTTACGACGGATATATTTTGTAATTGTTTTGATATTTGTAACACAAAAGCGATGGAAAAAACCCACAGCAACACAGAAAAGATGGTCTTAACATGACCCGGTGGTCTAGTTAATAAAAAACAATAATATCAAAACAAATTATTACTACTAACTTTATTGTGAAATTAAAACAGAACGGTAAAATAATAGTTTCCGGTCTATTCTGAGGCCCGATCTCTGTAGATAAATAAAGAACTACGACAGATGTGTAATATTTAATGCAGCCGAACCATTTATTATGCATTCATGTGATGACTTTTAAAGAGTAAAGCAAGCACTGCTGAATAAAGTATGATTTTATCTTTTTCGAAACGTTTTTTTTCATATGGAATGCAGTTGGAGGTCAACCAATCACAGAGCTTGAGGACTAATCACGGGGTTTGTCGAGCAAAGCGGAACGATAGCTGAGGATTCTATAGTGTCTTCGGCAATCCTAAACTCCGAAAAAATACTTGTTTCTCCGAATCGAAGGCGAAAAATACAAAATCATTGTCCACAATTTAAACCAATCAATGTTGTGTAATTAACAAGGATAATCTGGTGTGTTTGAGTTGATGAGTAGTGCAGATATAACTGTAAAATCAATCGACAGTAAGGAGAATACTTACTTCCGGGTGTAAAATCCTCCGTTATCCAATGGGGATGGACGCTCACATTGCCTTTAACTGCCGCCGACATGGACCGATGCGGTGCTTCCCTGAGCGTCAAATACCGCCGCCGATGGGAATACATTGCAATCACTTGAAAGCTCTTCGCGTCCGTTTATGAAGCTGAAGGAGACTCGGCGCGTCACAACTGCACGCCAAAGGACCCTGACCAAGCGTTGCTATTGGACGATCAGGGAGTGAGACTGTGTTGCTTTATATAGGTATTTGTTCCCTAACAAATAGGCTTTGCGCTGATCAGGGGGTACTTGGCTGAAAACATTTTCAAAGGGGGTACATTATTGAAAAATGTTGAGAACCACTGATATAAAGAACAGAAATGCTGTGTTTTTATCAGTTCTGTTGTAGTCACACACCCTGACAGGGGTGACAGTTTCATTGGAAGAACATTGAGAAAGAATTGTGGTGTAAGAAGTAAAAAAAGCAGGAATGTACAACACACACAGACACACACTGCCCCCCCCCCCCCCCATGACAGTTGATGCAGCATTTGAAAACCTTTGATCACATACATTTCTCCCCATTTTTACTAAAATGGATAGTAAAAATTAAAGCTATATCAGTTGTCTGCACCTCAATGTTCAAAAGCCCTAAAAATACAATCATGTGTGTTGCTCGTGAATTACAGTAGTACACCCAAGGTCACGTGTGAACAGCAGAGAGCAGGGGTGGACTCATGACAGCAGGTTGAATGTGTTCATTACTCTCCAACAAACAAATGGTGTTTGTGTGAGGCAAAAGTCATGAGAGAAAAGACAAGCTGTTATTACTCAGAGGAATGGAAACTGTCAACAAATCTTCCATATCTTCGAGCTCTGTAGCTGATACCATCATGCAAACAGTACATGTCAAGAACTCTAGCTCAGTGTATGTTGAGAATGAACATTACTAGCATTAAGACATACTAGTGGTGTCAATCAATTAGAAAATGTAATCGTCCTATTTACAGAAACAATCGTTATAAATACTAATTAATCACACGTTTAAAATACTAGTATTTACATATACTTGTATAAACTTGTACGATAGTATTCTTTCTGCCTCTATCATACTGTGAGCACTTTCTGTTCCTACAGTGGTGATCTTGTACGCTATCTCCCATTCCTGTGCAACTTCAAGAAAATAGCTAGCGCATGCTAAAATAACTGGATGGCCTACCTGCCTGTCAGCCTTCCATCCATGCACAAACTTATCTCGTGCCCTCATTGGAGGAGGAGGGGCTCTGTAAGGAAGTCTGAAGGAAGGGGCAGATTTTTTTCGGCTGCATACTTTCAAATTCTAGCGCACTTGAGCTGCTTCTCCATTCTTACCTACCCCACCTTTAAGATATTTTTTACAGTTAAATATAATCAATACAAACATTTATCAGTCACTCAGTCCTTTAAGATAACAAGAGTATTTAACCTGTTAAGCACCAAGCCTGTTTTTCATGTTTCAGGCTCGAAAATGACATGCCCAAAACAAATGACTACAACTTAACTTCTAAAAGGGTTAGATGAATAATTTATTTTATCAAAGCAAGGTTACATCTGTGAGTTGGATGTAGAAGTGTCAGAATCAATATAAATGTTTTTTATTTTAAAGAAAATTCAGATTTTACATAGTAAAAAACTGTAAATTATAGTGTCCGTCCAAAAATTATTTTTTACAGATAGTGAAAACTACCCTTGGATGATGGGTTAGTAGACTAAAAGCTTTAGGAATCCAAAGTACAACATATAATAAGTACCTTGTATCAAGATTGATGCAAAACAAGTGACATTTGACCTTTTTAGAGAGGTTTAGCCAAAACCACCCCACCTCTGAGGTGATTTGGGTGAAAATGGGGTTTTTTCCATATCTCTGGCCCCCCTTGCTCAATTTTGATGGTTGACACCTCTTTCTGACCGTTAGAGCCAATAGAGTCGAAGGGGGAGGCCCACACACACACTCATTGTGAAGAAAAAAGGTGGGGGTTGCGCGCATGTAAATGTGGAGCAGAGTGGAGCTACATTCTAGCTCTGGCATTTGGAAACTAAAAAGCAGTTTTATTGCTTATGGATTATCAGAAATAATTTCAAAGAGGGCACAGATACATTGGATGAACCTATGGATTAACTGCAGCATCGTTTTTTTATCGTTTTAATGCCATTGAAGACCAGTTTTGACCAAGGTAAGCCATGTTAGCGTTTCTAGCTACCTAGCTCCACATGTTATGATGTACGCTTTCGTTTATAGTGTCGCAAATGTTTATCACTGAGTGTTGAGGTTATTTACACAGATTCTGTGTCTCCAGGACACCAAAAACGAGTGGTTGGCTGTGCATCTAGGATAAGTAATAAGAGAGTTATTGTGAGTTTAAGTGCCGTTTTAGGTTACATTTTTTCGCTCGTGGGTAATTCAGAGGCTGAGTGCTAGCATTGTGGGGTTTTTTTGGAGAAAAAAAATTAAAAAGATCAGTTAGCTGAGTTTCTTCCCGTTACATGGATATAAAACATTCATAGTTTATTAAATATTAAGATCCCTTAGACGTTGTTTCCTGCAAATGACGCGTTTATCCGCCCGGTACCGGTGCGTAACAGGTTAAAGGGCCCATGTCATGGCCATTTCCACTGATCATAATTACATTGTTGAGGTATACTAAAATAGATTTATACTGTGCAATTTTCCAAACTCACATTGGTTTCGCATACAGCCTCTCTGTAAAGTATGTGTATTCAGCAGTATTCACTCTCTCCACTAAACGACTCGTTGGAGCTCTTGCCCCCCCCTCCCTGTGAGCCTAGTGTGCTCCGATTGGTCAGCTCGGCCACTCTGTTCTGATTAGTCAACCACCAGAGAGGCTCCGCCCATGTCTAACAGTGCTTTTTTTGGCTCGCTCTCGGAACATCAGTCTTATAATGGCGTCGGTACAGCCGTATATTTTATACGCTAACTAACCGAACTGTACCTACAACTGTTGTTATAGAAGAGTGTGACGGCCCTGGGGCCGTCACACTCTTCTGTGTGTGTTGCAGGTCTTACGATGGGGTGGAGCTGAAGGGGCTAATCAGCGCGATCACGGACACCTGGCCGGAGCCGAGGTGCTATTAAGCCCAGCTGCCCGGAGTCACACGGCGGCCCCTGTCTCTCTCCAAAGCGGCTGCAGAAGGACGAACTCGGCGATCCTCTCCCCTCGACCACCTATCTCTGCATTTACCACAATATATGTGCCGTGGTTTTGTAAACTCGTGTATGTCTCCTTGTCTTTCCGTTGTGGCCTACGAGCCGGTCATAACAAAGAGTAAGTTATTTTTACCTGTAATAAACTACTACTGTTTGATGAGAAATCAAATCATGGTTTGCTATATATGAATGATATGTTATAAGAGCAAATAATTCAGGGAAGAAAGGATAGGCCTACTAAGTATTTCCATTAAACTTTATTTTTAGAAATGTACAAAATGAACATAAATATACATATATACACGGTATATCATCAATTCCTCCCCGTTGTCGGCATCTTGCCTATAGCAGCCGGGGCTTTTTAGGACAATGCATCAGTGTGGTAGTCCCGTCATGTGTTGTCCGGCAGGATCTGGCTGGACGAAATCAAATGCAAATCACAAAATATTAGAGAAACTTAGATGAGTTAGTAGTAGTTGTGGTAGGAGTGTGGATCTATCTAATCCATCTATCTAATGAACACAGTAAGCTTGCCAGCTAATATGCTAACCTAGCTTTGTTTACTTTGGTAGCTAACACGATATGAACGCTAGCTCGGAGGAACGGCAACTATAATGTAGTGTAATAAAACTACTATGAACAAAAGCTAATGGTTCATATTAGGCTAGCAATAACGTGTTTATAATTGCAATCTTATACGGGTAGTCTGCTACGTTCGGTCATTCATTGTAACTGGCATGAATATTGTTTTGCGCTAGCATGTATAGCTAGCCTCGTTAGCTCGTTATTAGGCTAGCAAGAACGTGTTTACAATTGCAATCTTATACGGGTAGTCTGCTACATTCATTGTAGCTGGCATAACAAAACTGTTTTCCCGAGCAAACCCATGTCTAGCTCCGTTGGTTAGCTCGGTAGCATACACGCTACGCCAGCTATAATGTAATTACGTTTTGCGACTGACCGTATGGCAAATCCCCCGGAGTATACTGTCTATGAGTATTTCGTGTGTGAATGCAGACATCTGCTGCTATGAGATACATGTATGCTAGGCCATCTGCTGATATTAGAGTTGATATATGGAAACGCTAGCTAAAATCTCGCCTAGGGCAGCAAATTGTCTAGAGCCGGCCCTGAAAACACCACAGCATTTCAGAAAACACCACAGCATTTCAACTTATACGGAAAGGGTATTCCTTTAGGGAGAACTCTTCTTGTTTGTGATTGGACAGAGCCAGCCAGAGAAGCACTGCTGTGATTGGTTGTTTTTGCTGCCAGTCAAGAAATGACGCTTCGTGATTGGTCAGCACCCAGCAACATGTCCATACACATCAGCCGTTAGCTGTTAGCACACAGAGCTCACAGCTCCTCATATCTGTTCAGAAACTAGACAAAAGTTAAACATGTGCAAACCACAGACTGTCTATGTCAGGGGTCACCAACCTTTTTTAGGGTGAGGGCTACTTTCACAAAATAAAACAAGTCGGGGGCTACTTTTACTCCTCTATTATTATTTTTTGCGGTGTATATATTTAGCACATTTTAACATTATGATATGCTTACCTTTAACCTTTGTGTGCTGTTTGGGTCTGTGGGACCCGTTTTCAGTGTTTACTAAAATAACATGTTGTAGTGACCACTATTTAACTAGGGTACATAATTCACGCATGGAACTACAGGTTGGGGGTATTGTTTCCGCCCGGACATATATGTTGACGGTACCTCCGGGGTACCTACAGTGTGTGTGTCCCTTTCACTTTCTCTTACTCTTCTCTTCTTTCCTGCAACCCGACAGCACGTCGATTTCTGCTCCCCAATAAAGAGAGATTTGCACCTTCGATGCACCGCCTCCGACTCCCTTCTCTCGGCACTACATTGGTGACCCCGACATAAGTCTCGCGAAGGATCCGGGACTGACTCGAACACGGCAAAAAGACTCTTGTTTTTTCTCGGAATGCCGGAGATTCTTGGAGACGTCCGTAGCTGCCACGTGCACATGGACTGAGGCTCGGTGCGCCCCGCGGAATGGTTGAGGACGTCGCTCGCCATTCCCGCTTCGTCTCGGCACTGGAAGGCAGCAAGCCTTCCTGCTACGAGGAGACGATGCACGACCTGCTAGGTATGGAGGAACCCGACTTCTACCTCGTGGGGCTGTTTCTTCGGGACATGCGGCTGCATGTCCAGGCTGCGCTAGCTAACACGGCTAGTGTTGAGCCCCACGCTTTGGCCGAAGGAGCTTGCCGGTTCTTCCTGGCCGCCCGGCGATTTGCCACTGCACGCTGCAGCACCTTCCCTGGTGGGGGCACGCCGCCTAGCATAGGCTCCGGGGCCGACGATGACATCAGCGACTACCGGCCGTCGAGACCGGCTGGCCTCGACGGCTAACGACAGCTAGCCACGACAGCTAGCCACGACAGCTAACGGCTAGCTGCTACCAACGGCTAGCGACGGCTGACGATGTCTAGCAGCTACCAGCGGCTATCGACATCCGACTGTTTTTTTTTTGTCTTTGTTTTTTGTGGTGCCGGAGAGGAGGTTCGATCAAGTCTGGTCGGCCTCGTGTGGATCCTCTCGCTATTTCGCCCACCTGTTTTTGTTCGTGGACGGGACGACCATTTTTGAGCTTTTTCTGGTGTCTGAGAGGAGGTTCGACCATGTCTGGTCGGCCTCGTGTGGACCCTCTCGCTGTTTTCACCACCTCGACGGCGGTTTCGGACGTCACACAGTGGCGCGCTTCTGGACCCCGTCTCGCCTCTTCCCTCGCCTCGGCGGTTCCGGACGTCGCCCATGCCTTCGTCGGCCCGTGGGTGGCGCGCTTCGGGACCCTGCCTGGCCTCACCTCTAACCGCGGCTCACGGTTCGCCTCGACGGCGCCCCGTCTGGCCTCTCCCCTGTCCACGGCTCCTTCCTCCCGAGGACTTCGTGCCCGCCGCTGCTGTGCCTTCGCCTGCGGCCGGGCAGCGCTCCTCCCTGCTGGGGACCACCGGGTTTTTCCACGCCTGTCCCCTCATCGCTACACGGGATTTCTAAAAGTGGGGGAAATTACGCCATGCGTGTGTGCGTCAAGTGCAATAAATATATGCAAGTTGCAACACGAACAGAGTAAAACTCTGGCCCTCATGTGCTGTACAGTATAGGCTGGCACGACTAGGCTGTTCAATGGGGCTGATGTGTTGTAGATTCTGCCAGAAGGAAAATCACTGTCAAACTCCTTATGAAGCGGTGAGGTGCCGCTCCACATTGCTTTTCTTCCAGACTGCAACGCTGGTCCCGCAAATCAAGCAAGAACGTGATTGGTCGATATTCATTGTGGGGTGGGGGGAGGAGGGGTGTTAGATAGATATAGAGTTGTAGTAAGTAGATAGAGTCAGTGGCGACTGGTCATTAGGGGCACAGCCCCACCTAGTGTCAGCAGAAAGTATTACAAATAATGATTACAAAAAATGCAAAAAATAAATAAATAAATATATAAAATATATTTTAAGATCATGTTTAATCATCTGATTCATCTGTACATTGCTGTTTTAGTCTGTGTTCTTCTAATTAGTGTCTACAGTGTGTGCCTATTGAGCTGTTAAGAGCCATGTGGGACAAAACCCGATCATGCCCCTCCCTCTCACTGTCTAAGGGTGTTTCTCAATCGCGAGTACGCTTGCTTGGTAGCACATGTCTGCCGAGCATCTTGCTTCAGAAGCGAGTCAAGAATACTTCCTGGCATTCGTAAAACGAAGAGTGGAACAGGCTAGCAAGTGTGCAGGTGTGCGTCATATGAGAGGCCCCGCCTTACATCTTCCGCCACAGATTTGGGGAAATTGGTCCGTGCGCAAAGCATTGTGGGGATTTTAAGACCGCGGAGTCTACTCATGTGCAGCCTCGATATTTCTCCAAACGGAGTACGCCAGGCTCGGTAGATTTCCAAGTATGCTGGAGATTGGAACAGCACTTCGGCGGCACTCGATGACGTAGTATGCTTGAAATAGTGGCTCTGAAGCAGCTTTACTCGCGATTGAGAAACACCCTAAGTGAATGGTGACTGTAAAAACTACACTGCGCATGCTCAGAGTATTTTCCTATTTAATGTGTGTGGCAAAAAAATAATGACCATAGGGGCACTGAGCTGCCATCTCCACCATACTTCATCTCTCATAATTCACAGCTGATTGGCTGTAAGTACGTGTGCCACGAAAAGTGTGGTGTGTGAAGAGGAGACGAGAGAGGTGCAGTGACGCGTCCTAAAACCCGGAAGTAATAATAATAATAATAATACACTTTATTTTTAGGCGACTTTCATGACACCCAAGGACACCGTACAATTTGTTAAAAAAATAAAAAAATAAAAAATAAAGAAAACGCTAATAGGCAACAAAACATGATAAAAACACAAACAGGAAATCATGGAGGAGACAGTCAAGTGGACACAAATGAAACATATAATGGGGAGCACTACAGTGAGTAGGCAGATCTGAACAGGTGGGTTTTTAATTGGGATTTGAATATAGTGATTGTGTCTGACCGTCGGATGTGCGGGGGGAGGGAGTTCCAGAGTCTGGGAGCAGTGCAGCTAAAAGCCCGAGCACCCATGGTGACGAGGCGTGGGGTGGGGACGGTTAGCAGACCAGCAGAGGAGGAGCGGAGGGAGCGAGAGGGGGTGTACTCCTGAAGAAGGTCAGCCAGATAGGGGGGGGGGGCAGGTTATGTAGGGCTTTGTAAGTGAGCAGTAGGTTTTTGAAGTTGATGCGGGATTGAACGGGGAGCCAGTGGAGTTGGATGAGGATGGGGGTGATGTGTTCTGAGGCCTTGGTGCCGGTGATGATCCGGGCTGCAGAGTTCTGTATGATTTGTAGTTTGTTGATGAGCTTGGTGGGTATGCCTGAGAGGATGGCGTTACAGTAGTCGATGCGGGACGTGACAAATGCATTGACCAGGATTTCAGTGTTTGATTGAGAAAGGGATGGGCGGAGTCTGGAGATGTTGCGTATGTGGAAGAAGGCAGTCCGGGTGATGTTATTTATGTGAGGTGAAAATGAGAGGGAGCTGTCCAGGATGACACCAAAGCTCTTAACTTGGCCAGAGGAGGGGATGGAGTAGCCATCAATGATGAGGTTGGAGGCAGGGGAGGATGAGGTTTTGGAGAGGGTGGTTTTGGTGCCAACCAGCAGGGCTTCGGTTTTGCTGCCGTTGAGTTTTAGGAAGTTCCTGCTCATCCAGTTCCTGATGTCCTGGAGGCAGTTGGTGAGAGAGGTTGGGGGGAGGGCAGTGTTGGGTTTGCTGGAAATGTAGACCTGTGTATCATCGGCGTAACAGTGGAAATGGACATTATGATGACGGAGGATAGTGCCAAGGGGGAGTAGGTAGATAATAAACAGGAGTGGACCCAATACTGACCCCTGAGGAACACCATGTGAGACAGTGGAGCAGCTTGACCGGTGGGTGCTGAGACGGACATATTGTTTTCTGTCTGTGAGGTAGGATGAAAACCATGAGAGTGCAGTACCAGTGATCCCAATGTCTGCCAAACGTTTGATAAGCAGTGGGTGCGAGATAGTGTCAAAGGCAGCTGTGAGGTCAAGGAGGATTAGGATGGTGAGCAGTCCAGAGTCAGCTGCACGGAGGAGGTCGTTGGTGATTTTTACCAGCGCTGTTTCGGTGCTGTGCTTTGAGCGGAAACCCGATTGGAAGGGTTCATGAAGGTTGTTTTTGTCCAGGTGTTGTTGAAGTTGGTCAGCAACCACTCTTTCAAGGGTTTTTGAGATGAAGGAGAGGTTAGAGATGGGCCTGTAGTTATTCAGGTCATCTCGGTCAGCTCCAGGTTTTTTGAGTGTTGGTGTTATTGCAGCAGTTTTGAGGTTTGGCGGTACAGTTCCAGTTGCGAGGGACGAGTTAATGATTCTTGTGATCAAGGGGCAAGTAGAGGGCACACAGGCTTTAACGAGGGCAGTGGGGAGTGGGTCAAGCTGACATGTAGTAGGTTTGGATTTACGGATGAGCTCAGTGATGGAGAACTCAGTAGCTGTCGAAAAATTGGACAGGGTGGGGATTAGCTGGTGACTGGTGGAGCTCAGCCACTGTGGGTCGTCTTTGGAGGTGCTAGATGCAGCCAGTTGCAGGTGGATGGTGTTGATTTTGCTAGTGAAGAAATTCAGAAAGTCATTGCAGTCATCAGATGAGATGTCTGTGGGGAGGGTTGTGGGAGGTTGAAGTAGGTGTCTGACGGTTGAGAAGAGGTTTCTCGTGTTACCTTTTCCAGAACTGATGAGGTTGGAGTAGTAGGAGGACATAGCGGTGGTGAGGGTGTTCTTGTAAAGGCAGAGATGTTCTTTGTAGAGCTGTATGTGGATTAAGAGTCCAGTCTTTTTGCACAGACTTTCAAGACGCCGGCCAGTGGTTTTTAGCTGGTGGAGGGCAGCAGTGTACCAGGGAGCAGTGTGCACAAATGAGACTATGCAAGACTTCAGGGGAGCCAGCGCATCCAGGGAAGATGCGAGACAGTTGTTGTAGTGACTCACCAGTTCAGCAGGGGTTGAGGAGGAGGATGGGGGTGGACTGGGCACGGAGGTAATAAGGGAGTTAAGGTCTCTGGGGTCAATGCGTTTGATGTTTCTGAAGGTAATGGTCCGCAGTGCTCTTGTTTTAGATAGGGGGACATTTACCTCAAAAAGCACAGATTTGTGGTCAGAGATGGGGAACTCAGCATCAGTGAGGTTAAAAGGAGTGACACCGGTGCAACAGACTAGGTCTAATATGTGACCTTTGTTGTGGGTTGGAAAATTGACATATTGTGTAATACCAAGACACTCAAGGAGTGAGATGAAGTCCTTTGCAAAACCATTAGCGGGGTTATCAATATGAATATTAAAATCACCCAGGAGGATGACAGTGGGGGACAAAGCACATATTGTTGTTAATAAAGCTGAGAATTCTGTGAGGAAAGCAGCTGAGGGCTTCGGTGGTCTGTAGATAGTCACAATAATGGTAGGTTTAGATCCTGTGAGTTTTATTGCCAGGCACTCAAAAGAGGAGTGATGAGGGACGGTGACAGTGGTGAGTTTCATGTCTTTGCGGTAAAAGACAGCAAGGCCACCACCCCTTCCAGTCACACGGGGTTCACAGACATAAGCAAAGCCAGGAGGGAGCGCTTCGTTTAGCTGTGAGAAATCGTTTAGCTGTTGCCAGGTCTCAGTGAGGCATAGCAAGTCAAGTTTGTGGTCAAGAATAAACTCATGAACAAGCAGTGCCTTGCTAGTAAGGGATCTGATATTGTGAAGAGCCAGTTTTAAACAACCAAGAGGTGCATAGCTGTGTGCTTTGTGCAGGGGGAGTAGCACAGTGTGATTGACTGGTCGAGTGGCGGAGCAGGCGAAGCGGAGGGGGCGGGGCTCGGTAGACCAAAAAGAGCGGATGTTTGTGTTTTGGTTTGTAGTTGTGTACTGAAAGTTACGACGTGATCCACGGCAGGGCTGGACTGGCCATCTGGCATACCGGGCATTTTCCCGGTGGGCCGACGTGCCTTTTGGGCCGACACGTCATTTTCTTTTTTTTCTGAAGTCCCGGCCCATAAGACGGGTAGATTGGCCCTCTGTTTAAATGTTTTTAGTAATTGACACTGGGCCGGCCCAATCAAATCTTTAATCACCTCCCCCTTTGGGCCGCTCGGTGTGCATCATTAAATCACGCCCCCAGGAGGTGAGCCGGCCGTTGAAGCCAAACCGCCTTTTTTTTCGAGAAAAAAAAAAGTTCGAGTTAGAAATGGAGAAGGCGAAGGCGAAGACGAAGGCCAAGCGAAAAGAGGGAGCAGAAAAATTGCGGGCAAGAAAAAAGCAGGCCCTTCGTGCTGATGCTGCCGCTTGTGTCAAAATAACCGACATGTTTAACAGGTGCAGGTCCATCTTCAGCACCCGTGGCTGATATTGGTGGTGAGGAAGATGATGAGAGGGAGAGAGAGATCAGCGCGAGTGGGGAGAGGGAGGAGAACTCGCGGTAAGCAGAAGCTAAGAAAATTAGGAAAAGATTATTAAGGTTATGATACTCTGTAGTTCTGGAACCCATTAATATCCCCTTGATGAAGCACTAATAAGACAAATATTATAAGAGAAACATTCGTTAGCCTACAAACTAGTAAGCTGGCTTTTTTAGGTTTTCCCTGGCAAGTTAAAATATAGCTTAATGGGACTCTGATACGTTGTCTCATTGAAAGAATGTCATTATTTTGTTAACCACCATTCATGAACAATTACTGTCAGCTGGCAGCTTGTTTTGTTTAGTTTATTTACTTATGTGGTTATAAGGACAACAGTGGTCTTTTGGGACCTGAAAAAAATGTTTATAGTCAGCTTTTTGTGGTAGTTTTAATTGACAATATATAGAATGAATAATATAGAAATAGAAAAAAAAATTGAGGCACACATGTAGTTTTGACCATTAACTGTGTGGTATTGTTATGTCAATGCCTATTTGTATGGACCTCTATCAGGGACCAAAGAGGTCACCTGCATCCTTTTTGACTCTCCCAAAGCCCCCCAACTACACTCACACATGCAAACAGACACACACACACACACACACACACACACACACACACACACACACACACACACACACACACACACACACACACACACACACACACACACACACACACACACACACACACACACACACTAACTCCTACCCCGAGGAATGGACGCTGGACATAGTGCCCCTCTCCACAACAAGCATTCATTTTTGTTATTTCAGTCTAGCATATAAGTTACTTTGTGTGTACAGTATATATATACAGTATATATATCTTGCTAGTTGTGTACTTTTGTAATTTATGTGGGATTTCTGTCAAATGTTGCTTCAACTCTCTTTGTAAATTTAAATCTGTCTCTTTCAAACCTATTCTCAGGAAAAAAAATAAAGACAGTGGATAGTATTTTTGGTTAAACCTGTGTTCCTTCAGTTCTGTGTGCTCTGTGAGGTTTTGAGAAACCAGCCGCCTAAGACTTGCACTATAGCCCCTTGCGTGCGTCAATCAATCAATCACATTCTATTTATATAGCCCAATATCACAAATTACAATTTGTCTCAGAGGGCTTCTCAGTGTGTACAGGTACGACATCCTCTGTCCTTAGACCCTTGCAGCGCTCAAGGAAAAACTCCCCAAAACAGACCCCACAATTAACAGTGGAAAGTAGGAAGAAACCTCTGTGAGAGCAACAGAAGAGGGATCCCTCTCCCAGGACGGACAGACGTGCAATAGGTGTCGTGTGTATAGATGAAAAAGGCAATACAATTACAGCGATTAAAAAAAGGATGGAAATATTAAATGAAAGCGTCAATGTATATAAAAAGATGCCGTGGACTCATCCTGTAGACTCATCTGGTCCTATCTCTATTGTGTTGTCATAGAAAGGGGAGGCAGGGCACTATAGGGTCCCCCCCCCCTAAATTCACTAGAAGTCATCATTTAAGGGGTTATTTTGAAAACTTTTCTTCTGTGGGGGGCATACCCCCCCAGACCCCCCTATTAGTGCTCGTCACTGTTCGCTTTGTGAGAGGGTTTGAAGGTCTAATTTCTAATGATTGATAGTTACACATACTATGTATTAGTTTTGTTTGCTCCTGGTACGTAAAAAGGATAATAATAGCGTGTTTTTTAAATTATACTGAGTTATTCTTCTTGTCAGGAACCGCTACTATTCGTTTGTTTTATGGATTTGAGCCGGTCTGGGTCTAAATGCCAGGGCCGATTTGCTGTCCCAGTCCAGCCCTGATCCACGGTGTACATATCTGGGACGTTTGAGGATGTCCCGATGGGCAAGCAGAGTTGGAGGGATCAGGAAGTGGGACCGGAGACACAGTAGCTCCGTGGCGGAGTATTTCAGCTGCGGGGCAGCGTTAGTGACTGTGAAACACAGTGCAGCCCAAATGACGAGCCTGCTGAACTTCATGGTGAGAGAATTCAGTCAGGGTGCAGTTCAGCGTTATTGTAGTCCGGGTGATGGTTAGGGGACAGTAGAACCAGGATAGAGCAGCGGTAGACAGTGTGTCGAGTCCCCAGGCAGGGAGACCAATCCTACGCCCGTGGCTGAGTCGCAGGTTAGCCGGGTAGCGTGTGAGCAGGGACCAGCTACTGTGATGAGGCAGCCTTCGTAAGACAGATGGACCACAGTCAGATGGATGACTTGGTAGGCAGGAACAGACAGCTCCGGTCAGGCAGGTGTTAGGCACGCCAGATCCGGGTATCCAGTCACCGAAAGCACAGAGAAGTCCCAAAAGTCCCAGGTTAGCTTGTTTAGCAGCTAGGATAGCTTCGGGCTGCCGGGTGTAAACAGCGCAGCACCAGGCAGGCTGCAGGCAAAACACTGTGGAATCACTTCGACTTCAGACTGGCTAAGTAGTGTAAGGTTGGAACAATAGAGCACAAACAGACTGATTCAAGCTAGAAGGACAGCTAAAAATAACAAGTTACGGCGGAGGCGCGGCAGCAGCTTGCCAGCGGTCCCTCCAGACCGCAGTCACCAAGTAAGCTGCGCATGGCTTCCCTCGACAAAAAAGCAATGAGATTTCTCCATAGGATTTTAGAAAATAGCTCGAAATAAGATCTGTGGGAAACGTACCTATTAGATAAATGCACGTTTTGTTCAGCCGGATAATATCCACATGTCTACCCTACTTTTATAATTTTTTTATCATAAATCTATCGATTAGATTTATGATAGACTTTTGAAACTACAAGAAGATAAGGAGGACTTTTACAAAAAAGTAATAGAGATTTTTGTCCAGAAGGATAGGCAAATGGACTTCATCTTCAAGTCAAGGTAAGACCGCAATTTTATTGAAAATGGGATCTTACTAAGAGAGAACAATTCAATATTTAAATTATAAAATTACATTTTTTGGGTATCCTTTTGTTGAACTGTCTGTTTAAAATTAATCGAAGCATCAGACAAAAAAAGCTTTTGAAAATAATATTATATTTTGGTTTAGGTCAAAATATAATATTTGTAAACCTGAAGAGTCAGTGCCAGTGCCTCGCCAGCCATGAACCTCACTGCACGTCACTGCAGAAGCTTATATATAGACATCTAAGTTTTTTGTGCCCCACCACTTTTGTACATATAAAAATGCCACTGGATAGAGTTCGCTATGATTGGGGTTTCGTTTATGCATAGTATAGGGTAGATTCTTTTAATTACATTTCCTTTTTTGTTTTGTGTATTTTTTACATTTTGGATTTGCTTGGCGAGCTATTTTTAGAACATGCCCGGCGGGCGACTCACGTTGCCCCTGCGGGTGACTAAGTGCCCGCGGGCACCGTGTTGGCTACCCCAGAGGCCTGTACTACGAAGCCGGATTTTCCTAACCTGGATATGTTTGAGTTAGCCGGTTGGCCCAATCCAAAACATACGCGCTCTCGCTAAACTGTACTACGACGCTGGTTATCAAGTGGATCGCTCAAGCCCGCCGTGTCCTATCTAGTTAGGTGCGCGTTCACATGAAAGGGGTGGTATTTGGAGCATTCGACCAATCTCAAACATGGACAAGCGTACTGACAGCGCAGCGTCATACTTCCTGAATGAAAAGTGAACTTTAATATTAGATAAATATGAAGAAGTTAAACTTTAAACATCCATGACTTAAAGGGCCCATGTCATGGCCATTTCCACTGATCATAATTACATTGTTGAGGTATACTAAAATAGATTTATACTGTGCAATTTTCCAAACTCACATTGGTTTCGCATACAGCATCTCTGTCAAGCATGTGTATTCAGCAGTATTCACTTTCTCCACTAAACGACTCGTTGGAGCTCTTGCCCCCCCCTCCCTGTGAGCCTAGTGTGCTCCGATTGGTCAGCTCGGCCACTCGTTCTGATTAGTCAACCACCAGAGAGGCTGCGCCCATGTCAGTGCTTTTCCCGGCTGCTCTCAGCGTAACATCAGTCTTATCATGGCGTCGGTACAGCGGTATATTTGATATACATATATATTTTTAACTGTTGTTATAGAAGAGTGTGACGGCCCCAGGGCCTTTGTCTTACGATGGGGTGGAGCTGAAGAGGGTAATCAGCGCGATCACGGACACCTCCGGACACTACGGCCCCAGTCTCTCTCCAAAGCGGCTGCAGGAAGACTAACTCTGCGATCCTCTCAACCACCTATCTTTGCATTTACCACAATAAATGTGCCGTGGTTTTGTAAACTCGTGTATGTCTCCTTGTCTTTCCGTTGTGGCCTACGAGCTACTCTCATAACAAAGAGTAAGTTATTTTTACCCGTTATAAACTACTACTGTTTGATGAGAAATCAAATCATGGTTTGCTATATATGAATTCAGGGAAGAAAGGATAGGCCTACTAAGTATTTCCATTAAACTTTATTTTTAGAAATGTACAAAATGAACATAAATATACATATATACACGGTATATCATCCATTCCTCCTCCTCTTGCCTGCGCACAGCCGGTGCGGTGCGGTGCCTTTTAGCACGAGGCCTCAGTAGTAGTAGAATCCCTTCCCCGTCATGGATTGTCCGCCAGGATCTGGCTGGACGAAATCAAATGCAAATCACAAAATATTAGAGAAACTTAGTTGTTTTAGATTCGTTAGTAGTAGTTGTGTAATGAACAGCTTGCCTGCTAATATGCTAACCTAGCTTTGTTTACCTTGGTAGCTAACACGATATGAACGTTAGCTTGGAGGAAAGGCAACTATAATGCAGTGTAATAAAACTACTATGAACAAAAGCTAGTGGTTCATATTAGGCTAGCAATAACGTGTTTATAATTGCAATCGTATACGGGTATTCTGCTACCATACAATGTAACTTGCATGAATACATTGTTTTGCGCTAGCATACAGCTAGCCTCGTTAGCTACATGCAGTATATGTACGGTCACAATGTACGGTAAACCGGAGTATACTGTATGAGTATTCCGTGTGTGTGACTGCAGACATTCTCCTGCCATGACAAACATGTAAGGCCATCTGCTGACATTGTAGTTGATATATTTAAACGCTAGCAACGTAGCATCACAAAAATGTTTTTCTGACCAAAACTAGCTCAAGCTCCGTGTGTTAGATCGCTACGCCAGCTATAATGTAATTACGTTTCGCGACTGACCGGCAAATCACCCGCAGTATACTGTCAATAGGTATTTTGTGTGTGAATGCAGACATTCTCCTGCTATGAGATACATGTATGCAAGGCCATCTGCTGATATTAGAGTTGATATATGGAAACTCTAGCAACTTAGTTAGCACAGTTAGCACTGTGTCAATGGCTTAGCAGTCCAACACAGTTTACACATTTAAACAGTCTTGTTTGATAAATACACAAATAACAATGCAAACTTACAGGTTGTATACCCAGATCTTCCCCTGCTCCAAACGGTCCAAACAAGCTGTGCATATCCGGCCTCAAACTGGGCAATGTTTTGGAAGCTTTCGTCTGTGAAATGCCGGTTCTTCGAACCTCTGGAGGAGGAACACGCCGCTGCTGGTGTGGCCATAGCTCTTCGGGATTGGTCCATTTCGTTCCGGGTACCGCATGACATCAGGCGGTACCCGGAACTAAATGGAAGACTCAAATGGGCAGTGACGTATCTCCAACGAGGCGTTTTGGGGAGGTATTTTCTGTGTTAGAGTTTTACTCGCTACAGGGTGTACTTTGAGGGTTTTGACTCTGCACACCGTTTACATGCATAAAAACCTTCATAACACACAAGGGGACGGGTAATAACCGGAAAAGCATGACATGGGAGCTTTAAACACTTTATCCATGATAAAAGCCACATAGCTGCACTTGCAAGGTGAATACAGCTGGTAAAAGAAAAAGCGTTTGAATGCATACATTAACAGGTTTATGATATCACCGCCCCGTCCAAGACACGAGTGGATCTGACTTTAATTACATTTGACTCGAGTGTTTCGTTTAAAATAATACTTCTGCATACAGTATGTGACACTGTGAGTGTTGCACGGCCAGATACGGCTCAAGAAGCTGACTCAAATAAGGAAATATATGATACATTATGATGTGATATGATATGAATGATAATGGGACACATCGACGTCTGCACTCACAGTGCGGCGGACTGTACTTAATGGTACTCTGATCCAGTTACTTATGTTGTGGCAGATATTTAAGTAAGCTTTCTTAACGCTAATGTTATAATAGTCAGATTGCTCTGAAGATGGGAGGGAATATTCTATTAATTTTCACGTTCACACAGTCAGTTGATTTTTGCCGGCCGTCTTTCCTGCAACGGCAGTTTTTCTGTCTGTCCTCTATCCTGTAATATGACTTGATAGCTTTAAACTCCGCACACCCAATTCTGATTGGTCAGCAGGTGGTGCTTTCACTGAGTTGATCTCTTAGCCTGCAACCTAACCTCCTCCCGAGGAGGTTAGCCGCTCAGCATAAGTTACCATGGAGATCTAGCCCACTAAAAAGAGAACCAGCGTCGTAGGACCGGAAAGCCCGAGTTTTCCCGGAAGTCAGCCGGCTAAGCGAAAATCCGGCTTCGTAGTACAGGCCTCTGGTCTATGTCATGGTGAATACAGTCTCAGCTTTATTTATGTCTGTATGACGTTGTTGTGAGTGTGGACGGAGCAGCTACAGGTTAGTTTAGCCTAAAAACAAACTTTAAAATAAAAAAAAATATTTTAAAGTTAAGTTCGGATGACATAGGATATTTTTTATCAGGAACGAAGGTACTATTCAGTATATTAGTAATTCATCTTTGATACATTTAATAACTATATCCAACTACTTAAGAAATATGTCACCAAATGACACTAAGTTAAGAGCATTCGCAGTGCCAGGCTCAACTGCAGATATCAAGGAAAGGGTAAACATCAGATCAGATGCTACAACAAATCCGAATAATAGTCAGAAGACATGGAACCAAATTGAGAAACTGTTTGAACAGTGGCAAACAAGAGGATTGATTCCAGCAGATGATCAACCTGGACCAACAAAAGCCCATAGAAGAGCAGTACTCAACTATGAGCATGAACAATGCCTACAACAGCTAAATGTATGGAGGGAAGCTGAACAAAGGTTTATAAGAGTTACAAGTCTGATACTCCATCTGGAATATGCCAGCCTATTGACAGACAGCATAAATGTGGTCCAAGTAGCAGACCTGCCAGTGAGGGAAGACATAGCAGAAAAAACAAAAGACGCTCCAGTTATCCAAACTCCGAAGCTGTATCTAAGCCTGGCCGAAGTCCCTCCTCCCTTTCCAAATGTTGGATTTATAGGATAAGTCTTGCAGTTGAATGGAGTCTCCACAGACAAAAGTGTCAAAGAATTGGAGTATGAAGTAAGAGTGCTAACCAGTGCCACACAGCTGAAGGCGGAACTCAACAGAAGGATGGGAGAACACCGCAGAGGAATGGAAGAAGAACTCAAGACACGAGGAGTTGAAAGGCAAAGAGAAGAAGAAGCATACAAATTAATTACAGAACAAGGAAACGCAGTGAAGGCACTAAACCAAAGACTCTTGGAGATGCGGGAAGCTGAGAGAGACACCGAAGCTTATAGGAACATGACAAGGAGAAGGGAGGAGAAGTTTTCAAAGATGGCCATAGAACCACAGAAGGCAGGCCAGACACCTCCAACAGTTCAAACTCGAGTAGTGCCAGAGATTCAGATGCAGAATCAACAAAGACGTGGCAGAGGTTTCCGGTTTGAGGGATGTTGCAGCCAAATGGGCCATTGGTCCAGAGATTGTCCGCAACACAGGATGCTACAAGTATCAGAACATTGCACCACACAGCAACAAGCCCCAAACAACGGCCCTCCACACAGTTACCCCAGGGGAGGTTTCCATGACTACAACAGAGGCAGGGGGTCTCAGGGATGTCAAAGAGGAACAGCATTTCCAAACATGAATGCGTTGAATGTTATTTTACAATCGTGAGTAGCATATTGCATTTAAATATAAATCATAATCATAATAACATGTTGTCAACAATAGGTTTCATAACAACAAAAGGTATACCAAAGCTTGGGCCTCCTCCAAGGAGGGAGTGGTCCAGTTTTGGATATTAGAGAAATATAAGTGGATGAATATGTCAGAGCTCTGAGTAATATTATCCAAGTTTTGTCTACACAGGCTAGGAAAAACTTATCCCCAGAGCCAAAAGATCAGCTGAGCAACAAGAGGAGGAGTTAGAAATACTCGTTCCCAAAGGTGAGGAGGTTATAATCAAGACGATTCACCCCCCCTATATGCAGTTCTTGTATCAAATTATGAGATGGGTTTAAGTGATCGAGATATGTAAGTGATGGGGATTTACAAATTAGGGGCATCTCCAAATACACTGGATCCATGTTTTAGTCTGTACCAGAAACACCCCTGTTAAGACTATGGACAACCGACTGGTGACCTGAGCACAATTATTGAAAAGTTATTACAGTAGAAACAGAGTACCAACCCACGAGGAAAACTGTATGTACAAACTCTATGAACAAAATTCCCCAACAGATTGTGGCGACATTGCACAGATGTATCCAGTCACAAAAGTTACTATTGCTCTAAGTAATAGTGAGATTTAAAATAGTGGAGAATATATGGGGATGTCCTTTTATAGTGTGTGAAATATGTGGTGCTTGAAACATGTAAGTATTTCAATTTATAGAAGAAAATGGTTTCCTGAAAGAGTTATTTGGAGTATACGCGTTACAGTGGGTGAAAACAATGTTTAGGGATATAGTAAAATTATTAGTAGACATTAATTGTGTTTAGATGGCATTTAACAACTAAAACAGGTAGTATGATTAGAAAATAGAGTGGAGAAGGTTGGATTTATTTTACCTCAGTGTGCTAGAATTTCTATAGGTAATGCGTCCCGAGACCTGGACTCTCTCTCTCTCTGCCTGTCAGACTGCTACGACCCCTATCAGACAAAATACCTCACTACAGGAGACTCCTCCTCCTTCTCCATCAAACAGACAAAGAACCAGAGCTGAACCAACAACGACAAGACTGCATCCAGAACCATCTCCACCTGAGGCATCCAGAACCAGAACAGCATGCTGACATAAAGAGGCATACTCTCATCAGTCCCTCAGACAGGACATGAAGTTCCAAGCTGAGCCACGAGATTTGGCACAAGAGCAGAGTGTGGGACATGAGAGCAGAATACGCCCTCCATACAACAGCGAAGAGACTGTAAAAGAGGAGATGAAATGAAAAGCAGTTGGGCCACTGAAAAGAGTAACAGCGGAAGGATTCAAGAGCTGATGGACTGAGGAGAAGACGGAACCAGAGGAGTTGGCATGGTCTAACAGAATGTGAGGGGGTCGTGGCTTGAGACAACAAGAGGAGGAGAAAAGGAAAACGGGAATGAGTGAGTTTATACATAAACACACTTATTCACAAACAAACTTGAATTGACTTGATAAATACGTAAAGACAAAAAGATTTATTGGCCATGAATTAATAAATTGGTAAATTAAAATAGTAATAAAGAGGAAATAATCCTAAAACACACTAAGGGTACTGTGAGATAAAGGGGCAGACATGATGGAAATATTCACTACACTTTACACTTTAAGCAGTGAGTGTTTGGGGACTTAGGAGTACAGAGTAGAACATATTCTTCAATCTTTTCATCATGTAAACAAATTATTCCCTAAGAGATTCTTATTCATGGGTGAATTTGGTAGAGATCTAATGTGTTACAATATTGATCTACAGTTAAAGGGATAGTTTTAGTGACCACTCTATAAGAGCAGACAAATCTGTGTTTGTTGGAAAATGTTAAAGGGAGACTTAGTACCAAGCCAAATATAGTATTCCAATCTAAAGTATTGTTTTCGCCATTGTAGCATAATTATTACCATAGGAGAACTGTTAAGGTGGAAATAACATTTGTTTTTCCAAGATGGAGAGTTGTAAAAGACACTGGGCAAAGAGCGATTGCAAATTTAATTTTGGAAAAAGCAATATAATTGGGAGTAATACATGCGGGACCTTGGATCACTCATTGTAATGGTGCATATTTTTGACAACCAATATCGTTTAGGGAGAAGGGGTCACTCAACCCACCCAGCAGTTGTTTTAAATCTTACTTGCCGCCTCACAGGGAGTGCACGGCACCAAATTATGAGTTTTAAAAGACAAGTGCCACCACCTCCTAATGGTCATCCATTTAATCAGTGATGACCTGAAATTTAGAGATGTTATTTAACGTAGAAACATATCTATGGAGCTAATTTCCTGCCATAACTCCACAAACAAACTAAACAGGTTTTACAAATGCCTTATGATTCACTAACAAACACAATGTGGTTTGCAAATACAAAACACCATCTACAAACTAATGAATTTAGTTTTGCAAAGAAAAAACGTATCTATCAAACAAACACATAACATTATTCTAATAAATCATGTTTCAGAGACAAATTCAGCTTAGGTTTTACAAGTACACAACTTTTTTTTACAAGTGCACAAATTTGTTTTACAACTACAACACTTTGTTTTACAACTACAAAACTTTTTTTTACAAGTACACAAATTTGTTTTACAACTACAACACTTTGTTTTACAACTACAAAACTTTTTCTTCTCACGGCGGAATATTACTGCCAAAAGTCACGTGACTGGAATATTACTGCCAAAAGTCACGTGACTGAGACTTTTGGCAGTAATATTCCGCCGTGGCTGGCTCATACACAGTCACACATGCTCACTCACACATGCTACACGGCAGCAGGGGGCGCTACTGAGTCCATTGGGAAGACGGGAGGTTGAGCAGAGCATGGAACAGCTCTTGCCAGTCTGATGACAGGTGTTATAGTGATAATATTATAAACAAGGTGAATTTAGCGATCACAACGAAAACAGCCAAGACACATATTGAGCCCAGAAAATAAATGTTATTAGGGGCTGTAAATATAATAAGCCTTTGTCTAAAATGGACAACATTGTAACTAAAGAGATTTAAACTATATATACAGCCAGGGGACGTTCGGGACGAATCCCGATGGGCCGGTACTGAAGTGGGCCGGTCGGATAAGTCACTGCTCACCCCCCCTTCCCCCCGTCGACAATTTCCTCGCGGTATTTACTTGCGGCACCACCGAGGTGGGCCGCTTACTTGCGGTACCGAGGTGGGCCGGCGGTACCGAAGTGGGCCGGTCGAGAGTCCCGGGCTGATTTGTTGTCCCAGTCCGCCCCTGTATACAGCGATTCTGCACTCGGTCAATCAGCTGCTTTTCATTTTTATTCCTGCTATATTCAATGAGTGATACAAATATTTTTTACCACAAGTTCTTAATAAAACTGACACTGTTGGACTTGGTACTAGTTGACTGCAACCAGAAATAAAATGAAGTACTTTACTGTGTACTTTGTGAGTAATCCTCTGTCCCCGCCTAATTCTGTTCAAGAGCTAATCTCCAATCCTTTCGAAAGGAGAAGTTTGGCAGATAAATTGTTGCTTAAAGACCTTGGACCGGATCAACCCGATTTGAATATATCGCAGCAATCTCGTGAAAAAGACAACATTTATACACGAGGCTTCACAAGTAGCTGGTACACAAGAAAGGCTTGGCTAGCTGGATGCAAACAGGTAAATGCTGTCTTTTGTTTCCCATGCTTGGATATCACTTTATATGTAGAGAGGAGGTTTCCCATGGTTGTTAGAAGTTTATTAATAAGTGGGCATTTATCACAGAAGTGATTGTTCTGTCTCCACGTTTGTTGCATTGTCTGTGATGTATTTTCCAACGGTTATAGCTCCTGTTCTGTCCCAGCAACACTACACGGTTTGCAGCTCCACCACATTTTTGGTTTATCTTCGGTGTCGCTTAAAATCTGCTTCCCATCGGACTAAAACCTCCACGTAATCTGAAGACAGATACTTGAAGTTATTTAAACCTTTTGCAAACTTTATGTTCTTTCTTGCTCTAGCCTTGCCAGTTACATTGTACATAACACATATATTATCATTATGCTAACTGGTTGTTCGTGTTAGACGATGTAGCTTTTTCATTTCTGAGTTATTGCTATATGTAAATAAGCCTGTTTGTAAATAATCCTCAGAGAAACAAAGAAAAAACACAATTTATGACATTTTGTGCTGTGGTTATTTTTTTTAAATTGCATTTATTCACAGTTCAGTTTGAAATGCTGTAGTGACTTGTATTGAACCACTTAAATATTTATAATTAATGCTACTGAAAAGATGCTATTAATTTTATATCTCACATGCAGTTCACTGTAAAGCTACTTGGTGAAGGTGTTGGTTCATAAAACATGAACAGTTTTAAGAAAGAAAAAAACAGACCAGTTCTGAGAACACAAATTCCTGGTAAAGTAGTAGATGTTCAGGTTGATAAATAATATTTTCCACACTGAAGATTATGGAGGTATTGATCAGTCTTCTCATATTTTTAAGCCTCGATTTCTCCTTTCCCCCCCCCTCTAACATCACCAGAAGTCATCATTTAAGGGGTCATTTCTCGAAAAAAAATTCCGGGGGGAAACCCCCCGGGTAGGTCACTTACGGTACGTCAAGAGCCCCACCAAAAAAAAAGACCACCGGCCGCCACTGTATATAATTATTCCTCTGCCGCTAGTTCGTTCCTCGCAGATTCTTCAGTCTCATCAGCCTCATCCTTCCATCAGTCCCAGTTAACGCCTCCAGCCCACTTCCAGTATCTGACTCCATATGATATTGTCCTGATGCTGTAAGGGTGATGCCCCATGATCACAAAATGACCCCTCTAGAGTGCCAAGGACCTCATATTATGTCTGTCATTAATGTTACATCACCCATTAAATCACCCAAAAAATATTTTTTTCCCTCATCAAACTTAGAAGAAGTGGCTTGATTTTGTTCTCAGGAGGGGACTTTGACAGAGTATTTCTCAAAAAAATACACAGTAAAAGTACTTCAATGTATTGTTAGTAGTAGGCTTACTAATACAAAGTCAAACCGTATCAATTTCATTAAGAACTAATGGTAACATTTTATTTTTGGGTCATTCCAGAATTGGAGGACATTTCATGTCCCCCATATAAAAAATCTAATAATCCATGCCCAAAAAGCTAAGACATGCACTTGTTGTGTTAAATATACTTGTCTTGAGACAAGATGCATATAAAGTTGTAGAAAAAGTGGTTTCAAAATATTATTTAAAATATCAAATAGCTCTCAAACACCCCCTAAAATTGCCCTTTTCTCTTGTCCCAGCTTCTTGGTGACCAACTTGCATGTCAACTATAACATTTAAAATAGGGTTTTTATTTACTTTTTTGGTATTATTCTATTGATATATGTGTCTTGTAATGGTAAAATCAATTTGTTAAATCATAAACACATTTTAAATAACAGTAATTTTGCACAGAAGGTGTGTCCCTCAACATGCGCGCAACCCTGTTACCGAAACCTTTTTAGCTTGGCAGAGGAAGTGAAAAAACTGTTTGTCGCATGACACAGTGGAAAGGACATCAGCAAGCCATGTGCTACTACCATGGGTAGACCAAAACTAAGTCCTCTCTTTTATTTGTAATATATTTCCAATCTTGTCACTCTTGAAGGAGTGTGGCACTCATACAAACGCAACCCTGTTACTCAAATTATGAGACAAAAACAAATTAATTTCAAATGTATCTTTCTTTTGTTAAATATATATAAATATAAATATAAAGTGTGTCCATTCCTTGACAATAGCATTACATTGTGCAGCTAGCATTAATTCCTGAGGTAAAAGCTAAAATTAGCATTGATTTTCAACCCTGTTACTTGCAACCCTGTTACTATAATTAGAGTAACAGGGTTAATTCTTCATTGGAAAATATACATTTGATGCCTTAGCTGGGCAAATCACTTTTTTTTATGGTTTATTATCTGTTTTTCCTAAATACATAACAAAAAATAATCAAATGAAAGGTTCATTTTTCAAAAATGTTGGTGTCTAAATTGTCCTCCAATTCTGGAATGACCCTTTTATCATTCATCAAAGATAGCAAAAAACATGCATTATGTACTATGGAGGGGACTCTGACAGAGGATTACTCACAAAGTACACAGTAAAGTACTTCCTTTTATTTCTGGTAGCAGTCAACTAGTACCGAGTCCAACAGTATCAGTTTTATTCAGAACGTATGGTAAAAAATATTTGTATCACTCATTGAATATAGCAGGAAAGAAAATGAAGAGCAGCTGATTGACCGAGTGCAGAATCGCTGTATAGTTTAAATCTCCTTAGTTACAATGTTGTCTATTTTAGACAAAGGCTTATTATATTTACAGCCCTAAGAACATTCATTTTCTGGGCTCAATATGTGTCTTGGCTGTTTTCGTTGTGATCGCTAAATTCAGATGCTGGATCGCTAGAAACACCGCTGTCATGATCAGGCTGGCAAGAGCTGTTCCATGCTCTGCTCAACCTCCCGCCTTCCCAATGGACTCAGTAGTGCCCCCTGCTGCCGTGGAGCATGTGTGAGTGAGCATGTGTGAGTGTGTATGAGCACAACCACGGCGGAATATTACTGCCAAAAGTCACGTGACTCAGTCACGTGACTTTTGGCAGTAATATTCCGCCGTGAGAAGAAAAAGTTTTGTACTTGTAAAAAAACGTTTTGTAGTTGTAAAACAAAGTGTTGTAGTTGTAAAACAAATTTGTGCACTTGTAAAAAAATGTTTTGTAGTTGTAAAACAAAGTGTTGTAGTTGTAAAACAAATTTGTGCACTTGTAAAAAAAAGTTGTGTACTTGTAAAACCTAAGCTGAATTTGTCTCTGAAACATGATTTATTAGAAAAATGTTATGTGTTTGTTTGATAGATACGTTTTTTCTTTGCAAAACTAAATTCATTAGTTTGTAGATGGTGTTTTGTATTTGCAAACCACATTGTGTTTGTTAGTGAATCATAAGGCATTTGTAAAACCTGTTTAGTTTGTTTGTGGAGTTATGGCAGGAAATTAGCTCCATACATATCCGCCATAAGTGAAAATTCCTAAATTGAACTACAAACCATTGATGAAATAACTGTTTTTAAAATCCTTGATAAAGGAGGGAGTAGTTGTTGCATGTTCGGACACCCCGGGTTCCACACACTGTTAAAGGGGTTAGCATAGTTCTTTATGCAGACCAGAATTGAAGATAAATTAGTATAATGAGTTATTGATATTCCACCGGTTTTCACACCATTTAAGGAACTTTATCACTGCATTAGAACAGACCACCCAAAGGTACTGAAGTAGGAACTTTTAAGTGATGAAATTCTCCAACTGTTGTAACTGACCAAAATCTTCTCCCAGAAATGACTGTCTGAAATGCCGTATCCCAGAGTAGATGTTTGGTGGTATCATGGAACTAAAACCTTGTACGCAGTCTTGCCACAGGATTAGACTGGGACCTGTGCACTTGTACAGCCAGTGATGTTTTATATGCAGTACCAATGACAGCGGATCAGTTAATCAACATGGCGAAACACCCCAAAACCAGTAGGGCTAAGAGACCAGTCAAAGGAGGGAGTTTAGGCTCCACAGTGTACAAGGATAGCATAGGGGTGCCCAGGGGAGTGCTAGATGTTGGAGTTGCTTTCCATGTACCCGCACCCTAACGTACCGATTGATCACCACGGCCCTTTCTAGAGAACATATTACTTTCATACTTTAAAAAGCATGAAAGGAGGGAGGGTACATTTCTCATAAGGGAACAGTTTCAATTGCTAGCAGAACAAGACGACCCAACCCATATGCAGATATTGATGAAAATGATGAGAGTGTGTAAATTAGACCCTCCAGAAAAACGTGATTATGCGATCGCATAATTTACCGCATAATCAGCAAAATGGCGCAGATTTTTAAAAGGGCGCATATTTATTAAAAGGTTGCATAATCCCCGCATTTTTCCACACAAAGTTGAGGGAAAAAAAAGTTAACGTGAAGTAGTGATGTCATCAGCTCGCGCAGGTAAACAACACCGTAGAGTGAATGTGTGGAACTCACACGAGAGAGAAAACAACAAGATCAGCGCCATATAGATTATTATATACTATTATACTATTATTATTATATACTATTATACTATTATACGGCTCTGACCAAGATGAAAAAATCGAATCCATCTCATTTGCCTACGAACATTTCTGCTAAAGACCGGGCAAAGCAGTACCCATTCATTCATTCAAACATTCTAAAATGCTTTCTGCTGCTGCGGACAAGAAAGTCAAACAACTCACGTTCACCGAGGCATCAACCTCCAAAACCCTTTCGAGGGCTAAAGAAACGAGGTGAGTAGCCTACAAGATTGAAGCTGGTCAGATAACGAACGAGTAAATGAAAACAGAATGAGGCGGAGAAGAGTGTGTGTGTGTGTGTGTGTGTGTGTGTGTGTGTGTGTGTGTGTGTGTGTGTGTGAGAGAGAGTGATTAAAATAGCCCATATATAAATACATAAATAACACTTTGTGATGTAGCTTGCTTCTAGTATGCTTGTTTATCATAGGAACTCTTTAAAAGGGCTCACTTTCATTCAGTAGTAGCCTAGTAACAGGGTGTGGGAGAAGAATCACCTTTTTTCCGCCTCCCGCATATTTCGCAACTTTTCGCATATTTAGCATATTTCCGCATATTTCGCAACTTCACCGCATAAAATCACATAAACACCCCGCATGTTTAATCGCATAATCAAGGATTTTAGCCCGCATAATCAAGGATTTTAGCCCGCATAATCAAGGATTTTAGCCCGCGTTTTTCTGGAGGGTCTAGTAAATGATGTTAAATGATATGGATGATCAATGATGAGATTGTTCAAAGAATGTCCAAATGATGTGATACTTCAAATGATGAAATCATTAGAATGAAGAACCAGCTACAAAGTGGCAGAGGTGGGGACTCGAGTCACATGACTTGACTCGAGTCGCATATTTTTGGACTTGAGACTTGCTTGACTAACATTGATAAAAGACTTGACTTGACTTTGACTTGGTATTCATGACTTGAGACTTGACTTAAGCTTGAGACGGATGACTTGAAAGGACTTGTCTGTTTAAAATTAAATATTTGCGTTTGTTTTTGTAGTGAGATATTACGTTTAGTTTTTTCGAAAAATGTGATTGGGTGATTATAGCGCCGTGCGCGCAAACCTGGCAACCCACTACACGGCAGGAGCGTCAGTTAACATGGCAGCGGCTAGCGTTACTCCAAAAATAGTGAAGTTTGGATTCAAGGATTATGTTGTCGATGACGCTAATAAGAAGAGAACAGCGGTATGCACGGTCTGCAGCATAAAGATCAGTGACACGACCACCACAACATCCAACTTCATTCGTCACTACAAAAAAACCCACAGAGAAAGGTGCGTGAATGTGTTGTGTTAGCTAGAAAGCTAACGTTAAGTTTAAGCTACGTCAGACTTGGTTTCAAATCGATTAAGCATTGCAAAGAGAAGACAAAACGGTAAATGAACACTAGAACCGCCAAGGGATTCATTTAGACTAACCCCGATACTGACGGGCTGTCAGGAGGGGGAGAGAGAGAGAGGAAAAGAGATGCCTCGTTTATTTCCCCTGTGTTATTATCAGAAGTTACTGTAAACTGTTGAATAATGTAGTTCATCTACTTTTAGTAGTTTGTTTAAATGTTTTAATTATGTTGTTTTTGTTTGTAGAAGTGCATAATTTCTTGATTTATTGTAAAATGAATCTGAACTTTTTCATCTGTTATGATGATAAACTGAAGCAATTTCTAAATTAACCCAATTAACTGAGTTTTAAATCGTCCTACTTAGTTTATAAGGAAATTATGAAGAGGAACAAATTAAATGATTTGAAAATGATATCTATGTAGGTGCTGATGCTGTTGGCGGTTCTAGTGTTAACAGACATTTAAATTAAATATGTGTAATGGCAAATGCCATATATGATTTTCTTACCTGGAATTCTGCCTTTTTGAACAGACTTTTTGACTGAGTCCTAGCTATATTGTCTGCAGTTCTAGGGTTAATATTAATCTAATATGATTGTCATCGGTCTAAATTAGATTTCAAATGATTAACTGTGTATGTAATGAAGATCATAGTGTGGGTTAAATCCATTTTCATAACCACTGTCTTTTAACTGATTTAAATGTGGAAACTGGGCTTATTCATCAGAATTTCGTATGACTTGACTTGACTTGACTTGACCTGAGCAATGACTTGACTTGACTTGCTTGACTCTCACCACAGTGACTTGGGACTTGCTTGATACTTGTAGGTCAAGACTTGAGACTTGCTCATGACTTGCACATGTAGGACTTACTCCCACCTCTGCAAAGTGGTATTACTTTGCACTATTCTAAAATAGTTTCTAACTTTTATGTGTTATACTGTTATTATTGATGCGATTCTCAAATGGTATGTTTCTTTATACTTCGTAAAACAAGGGCCTTAACACTGAATGTGGTATGAGAACGATTTCTGTGAAAGGAGGGAGTAAGAAATGTCCTGATACCAAGCTAATTGCTGCTATTCTGAAGAGTGATATTGAATGTTAAAACTAGAAGTTATGCACAAAGAAAACTTTTACGTTTGAAGACCAACCAATGTATTGTTTGTATTTTTGATGAAGGTTATTGAACCATTCCATTTCTGATTGTATGTTTTTGATATGAGTTATGTACTATGCAAAGTTCAGATGAAGAACTCATTGATTTCAGTATTATTTACATACCTTAAAAGGTATGTAAATAATATTGTAAGAAATTAAAATCAATATTCAATTATGTAATTTAGCGTAAACACTAAGCTTTAAAAACTGTTTTATTCTGAAAACAGTTCTGAGTAAAGTTTATTTTGAAAAGCTGTATCTAAAGACGTTGACAACAATGACGACTTCCTGTGCTACAGCATATGGCTGCGTTTCACTTCTCTTATTTTTCATTTCCTCGCTCCTCGGTCTCGGTCTCACCAGAAGTTGATTTGTCTGCGCCATCTTGAGTAGCGTCCCAATGGCCTTATTTTTGCCGGAGGAGCGAGGAGCGAGGAGCGATAATGGAGGAGCTATAATCGAGGAACCACCAGACCATCCTTCGATGAAATCCTCAGACACTCGCCCCGCCCCCTTACTGTGTATCGCTCACTGATTGGATGATGCAGCGCATGCAATGATCTGATGCTTCTTGACATGAGAGCAGTTTCCCAGCGGAGTGAAGAAAACACATGAAACTCACGGGACTCACTCCTCAGTTTATACCGTGTTTTGTTTCAATTCATGTATCATTTAGTTACAAATATGTGATATATCTGAACAAAAAAGTGGTCAAAAATAATTTCATTCATTTATTGGAAACATTTCCGTGATCGCTTTTTTCGTTTTACATTTTCATTTATTGTCATTTCCATTCAGTCAGTCATTAAGTGCTATTTAAAATGTTAATTTGCTACATATCCACACAAACAAACTAAGTGTGCAATCCAATGAATGTTAATCTAACTGGGTTTTGATAGATAACATATCTCTTTTTCTTATTAATCAAGCTAATATTCGTTTATACATTTTAAGAATGGCGTTTATCTTTTTTGAGAATTAGTTCTTATTTGATTTTATTTATTTGGGTCTACAACAAATGTTTGTGTCAGTAAATGTGTACTAACAGAGGCGGGGGTGTTTGTGAAAATAACGGGGACAGAGCTGGCTGCTGTCAGACGATCAGCTGTGCGGCGTCATCACAAACGGACGTCGCTTCACGTGACGCTCCGGAGGAAAGGACGTCCCATTGCTCTTAAAACTCATTTCCCTGCTTCTCGTGGTTTCCTTGCGTCTCTCCATGCTTCCCTGGTGGGAGGGACTAGTCGCAGGGAAACGACGCAAGTGAGGGACGCAAGGAATCCATTTAACCGAAGTGAAACACAGCCTGTATAGAGAGGCGAAGTCCCTCCCTTTCCGGGGGAGCTCCATGGGACCTTATTTTGGAAAAAATATGTATTTAAGTCAATGAGGAGAGAAAGATTATCTTTCGATCCCGTTTGAATTGAGCCACAAATTACACATATGATGTTTGTCAATTTAAAAGATAATTTTGCAAGTCAAAAAAATTAAAATGTGTCGTAAAAGTGTGAAGTAACACTTTATTTTGTGTGAAACCGCTCAATGAACTACATCTCCCGTCTCGCACCACACACCAAGACGGCCGTCACGTTGGCACATTTCACCTCTTTCTTTCAGAATGAGGCGGAAAGTATTAAAAGAGGTGAAAATCACTACAAGTCTGGGCATGTTGAGAGCTGTACATGTACAGCTCTCAACATGCCCAGACTTGTAGTGACACATTTTAATTTTTTGGACTTGCAAAATTATCTTTTAAATTGACAAACATCATATGTGTAATTTGTGGCTCAATTCAAACGGGATCGAAAGATAATCTTTCTCTCCCCATTGACTTCAATGCATAATTTTTCCGAAATAAGGTCCCATGGGGCGGAAGTAGAAGGGCGGGACTTCGCCTCTCTATATGCTACAGTACCAACGATCTCAGCCGTTAAATAATGACCACTTCTGGTATTACGAGAGTAACAATTACAGCCGTTATAATGCATTAAATAAAAAGTCATGAAAGAGAGTAGGAGGAGAAAAGGCGTGTGGAAGTGAGCAATGAATACAAAATGTCGAAATCCTCTGTTATGTGCGATCTCGGACATTGAAGACCGAGGTGGGCGGCCCCCTACGTCACAGCCCCCAGAGAGGAGGAGCGAAGGAGCGAATGAGAGATGCAAGCGGGAGAATCAACGTGTGCTCGGCCTCTTTTCCACGGTACCAGCTGCGGGACAACATCTGCTTTTGTCTCCCCAACTACCCTTTGTTTGTTTCACGACCACGCTGCTTAAATTAAAGTAACCAATTTGAACCCTTATAGAGACTCATTTGTCTCTTAATCTTTAAACTTATTCCTGGACGCGAGAGAATCAGCACACACCAATACTAGTGTTGGAAATTAAAATCAATGTTTTATAGCATAATTTAGTCTAAAACATACCGTCAGTTTAAAAGCTGTCTTATGAAGAACTCATTGATTTTAGTATTGTGTTCACACCTTAAAAGGTGTGAAAGGAGGGATTGTTAGAAATTAAAATCAATGTTTTATAGCATAATTTAGTCTAAAACATACCGTCAGTTTAAAAGCTGTTTTATTCTGAAAAGACCCGAAAGTTCTCATAAAATCTCAATGCCAAGCTTTTATTCTGAAAATCTTTCATCTCCGGTTAGCATTTAACATGTGGCTAATATTACGTTTTCTAGAAATGTGAATATAAAGTGAAAATGACAAGGAGTGTTGCACACCAAAACCTACTGATCTTAACACTACACCAGTTGAGATATTATAATTGCTGAATATTAAATGAAGGTACAGTTTATTTTAATAAGTTCTGTTGACAGAAGTAGATAGATATGACGACTTCCGGGACTACAGTAAATGAGAACTGCCGTAAATGAGAACTGCTGAAAAGCACTTCTGGTATTACTAAAGTGTCTATTTACAGCCGTTATAATGCATTAAATAAAAAGTCATGAGAGAGAGTATGAGGAGAAGAGGTGTGTGGAGTTATGCAATGCATGTACAACGTCTGAATCCTCTGTTATGCGCGATAACGGACATTTAAAGCTCCCATGTCATGCTTTTCCGGTTATTACCCGTCCCCTTGTGTATTATGAAGGTTTTTATGCATGTAAACGGTGTGCAGAGTCAAAACCCTCAAAGTACACCCTGTAGCGAGTAAAACTCTAACACAGAAAATACCTCCCCAAAACGCCTCGTTGGAGATACGTCACTGCCCATTTGAGTCTTCCATTTAGTTCCGGGTACGGCATGATGTCATGCGGTACCCGGAACGAAATGGACCAATCCCGAAGAGCTATGGCCACACCCAGCGGCGCTGGCCGCACCCTCTGCCAGCCTAACATTTACTGTTGGAAGCTCTGGTTCAGTTCACAATCGATCCAGTCATGCCAATGCCAAGGACCTGTTTCCTGAAATGTGAGGAGAAATCTGAACTGTTTGTCCTACCGACGGAAGAACCACGACGAAGTCAGTGGTTGAAATGTCTTTTTAACACTGTTCCTCCAGAGGTTCGAAGAACGTTACTGTGTGCGCGGCATTTCACAGACGAAATCTTCCAAAACATTGCCCAGTTTGAGGCCGGATATGCACAGCATTTGAAACTGAAGGACGATGCTATTCCTAGTTTGTTTGGACCGTTTGGAGCAGGGGAAGATTCGGGTACACAACCTGTAAGTTTGCATTGTTATTTGTGTATTTATCAAACAAGACTGTTTAAATGTGTAAACTGTGTCGGACTGCTAAGCCATTGACATAGTGCTAACTGTGCTAACTAAGTTGCTAGCGTTTCCATATATCAACTCTAATATCAGCAGATGGCCTTGCATACATGTATCTCATAGCAGGAGAATGTCTGCATTCACACACGAAATACTCATAGATAGTATACTCCGGGTGATTTGCCATACGGTCAGTCATGAAACGTAATTACATTATAGCTGGCGTAGCGTGTATGCTACCGAGCTAACCAACGGAGCTAGACATGGGTTTGCTCGGGAATTTTTTTTTGTTATGCCAGCTACAATGAATGTAGCAGACTACCCGTATAAGATTGCAATTGTAAACACGTTCTTGCTAGCCTAATATGAATCACTAGCTTTTGTTCATAGTGGTTTTATTACACTAAACAAGTCCAGCTTACTGGGCTAACGACGTTGCTAGCGTTTAAATATATCAACTACAATGTCAGCAGATGGCCTTACATGTTTGTCATGGCAGGAGAATGTCTGCAGTCACACACGGAATCCTCATACAGTATACTCCGGGTGATTTACCGTACATTGTGACAGTACATGTACATACTGCATGTATAGCTAACGAGGCTAGCTATACATGCTAGCGCAAAACAATGTATTCATGCCAGTTACAATGAATGACCGAACGTAGCAGACTACCCGTATAAGATTGCAATTATAAACACGTTATTGCTAGCCTAATATGAACCACTAGCTTTTGTTAATAGTAGTTTTATTACACTACATTATAGTTGCCGTTCCTCCGAGCTAGCGTTCATATCGTGTTAGCTACCAAAGTAAACAAAGCTAGGTTAGCATATTAGCTGGCAAGCTTACTGTGTTCATTAGATAGATGGATTAGATAGATCCACACTCCTACCACAACTACTACTAACAAATCTAAAACAACTAAGTTTCTCTAATATTTTGTGATTTGCATTTGATTTCGTCCAGCCAGATCCTGCCGGACAATACATGACGGGACTACCACACTGATGCATCGTCCTAAAAAGCCCCGGCTGCGATAGGCAAGATGCCGACAACGGGGAGGAATTGATGATATACCGTGTATATATGTATATTTATGTTCATTTTGTACATTTCTAAAAATAAAGTTTAATGGAAATACTTAGTAGGCCTATCCTTTCTTCCCTGAATTATTTGCTCCTATAACTTATCATTCATATATAGCAAACCATGATTTGATTTCTCATCAAACAGTAGTAGTTTATTACAGGTAAAAATAACTTACTCTTTGTTATGACCGGCTCGTAGGCCACAACGGAAAGACAAGGAGACATACACGAGTTTACAAAACCACGGCACATTTATTGTGGTAAATGCAGATAGGTGGTCGAGGGGAGAGGATCGCCGAGTTCGTCCTTCTGCAGCCGCTTTGGAGAGAGACAGGGGCCGCCGTGTGACTCCGGGCAGCTGGGCTTAATAGCACCTCGGCTCCGGCCAGGTGTCCGTGATCGCACTGATTAGCCTCTTCAGCTCCACCCCATCGTAAGACCTGCAACACACCTGCACAAAGGCCCTGGGGCCATCACACTCTTCTATAACAACAGTTGTAGGTACAGTTCGGTTAGTTAGCGTATAAAATATACGGCTGTACCGACGCCATTATAAGACTGATGTTCTGAGAGCGAGCCAAAAAAAGCACTGTTAGACATGGGCGGAGCCTCTCTGGTGGTTGACTAATCAGAACAGAGTGGCCGAGCTGACCAATCGGAGCACACTAGGCTCACAGGGAGGGGGGGGCAAGAGCTCCAACGAGTCGTTTAGTGGAGAGAGTGAATACTGCTGAATACACATACTTTAGAGAGATGCTGTATGCGAAACCAATGTGAGTTTGGAAAATTGCACAGTATAAATCTATTTTAGTATACCTCAACAATGTAATTATGATCAGTGAAAATGGCCATGACATGGGCCCTTTAAGACGACCCCCAGCAACGCGAACCTGCCCTCGAGGAGGAGCCTACGGGGGGATATAACCAGCTGACGAGGATTGTCTCGGGACCCTTCTTCACCCCTTCACCCCGGCGAGGCAACAGCTGCTCTGTCTCTCCTCTTACCCTCTGCTTGTTGTATCACCGCGCCATTTAAATTAAAGTAACCAAATTGAACCTCACCAGAGACTCCATTAGTCTCTTCATTCTAAGCTTCTCTCCTGGGCGCGAGAACAACGAATACTTCTAACACTAGCTAGCACCAGATGCTAACAACAACAACAACAGCACGTAAGGTGCGCCTCGCTCGCGCAACACATACACACACCCTCCCGGTCCTCCCGATGGCCAGTCCGGGCCTGCCGGTGAGCGTGGAAGTGTGGTCTGCCACAAGCGGGCGGCAGGAGCGGGGCTGTCAGCATCAGTTTGTAGATGGTATTTTAAACTCGATGCGCTCTGAAACTACGGGGCGGCCGAGGACAAAAAATACGTGTGCGTTAATCGCGTTAAAATAATTAGTGGCGTTGGTCGCAGGTCAATGTTACTGTCGGTCTGTTAGTGCTTGTATATCCTCCCTGTGTGTGTAATGTGTTTAAACACAACAGAGTGGGGGAAGACATATCCCTCTGAGGGATTAATAAAGTATATATTCATCTTCTTCTTCTACTTAGAAATCATAAGTGAATGGTCACATTAGGTTTGCCTGCAGTGAATGCTGACAGCTATGAGCTAGTTTATAGATGTATGATGGCATGGACAAATATATCCTATATAACCCACAGTCTATGGCTGTTACTTGTGGGTTATAGCATCATTTTATATCTGTATTGTGCTCTGGTAGGAATTCGCACCCAACATGTTAATAACAGTCAACTTTTTTGTTGTTGTATTTAACTCTATGGTTTTACACAGTTTTTATAACCTGAAATTCACATATTTAACAATTCAATCCTCAAAGTAATACAAGTCAAAATGTGTTAAAATTGAGTTTTTTTACTATAATAGGATAGTCAATACCTGTGTTTTTTCAGTTTGTCATGTAAAGTAGTGGTTAAATTAAGCAAAATTACATAATATTTCTTTCTTTACTCATATCTTTTCTTGCAATTATACATTTTTTAAATGAGTATTAACAGAATTTTGTATGTATTTGACAGTGATATATAGCCATAACAAAAGTATTTTTTAGTAAATGTACAGAAAATGCAGCTAGTTTAGCCAACAGAAAATCGTTTATTTTTACGGTTAGTTTTGTATTTGCATTTAAAAACTGCTAAAAAACAGATAAATAATGTATTCCATTTCTACAGTTTTTTTTTGTTAAAATACATGACACATTTCAATTAACCGTTGATTCTTGTAATATTAATATGATTTCCTGTAATTATGAAATACAATAAAAAACTGTTACATTTCTGGGGGAAAAACTGTAAAAAAACAGAAGGGAAGTGCAGGGAAGCAGTACCGTGGAGCCTCTGAGACTGACAAGGTCTAATTTCTGGAAAGTAAATCATTTCTGGAAAAATTAAAATAACTTGTTACAGTAGGCTGTTAAATCTGACGCTAAAAAATGGTCAGTCTGAATGAAAATGTGAAAAAGATATATATATATGACGTATGTGGTCTGCTTTGTTGTTCAGATGTATTATCACTTATTTTCAGATGATAATTCATTTGAAAAAACTGAGGAGGGATTCCCTTGAGTTTAATGTGTTATGTGTCTCCACTCCGCTGTTTAACTGCACTGATGTTGAGATAAATCAGATCAGTGATGGTTATCGCTCCTCGCCCAAGATGGCGCACCAAAACAACTTCTCGTTCGACCGGGGAGCGAGGAAATTATAAATAAGAGACATGCATGGATCCGAGGATGCCAAGATTAGAGAGGGGCAGGATGTGACCGCTACCTTTGTCTGAAAATTGGTTATCATGTGCAGGCAGTGGCGGCGCCAGAGCATTTTTGTTGGGTAATCTATGGTAGGGCTAACCCATACAGTGGTGGTGCTCAAGTCAGTATTTGCAATTGAATTACATACACGCTATATCGCACCCCTTGACAGTGAAACGCCACGCGTGAGGTTTAGATTATTTCCCTGTCTCAATCAAAATGGAACTGTATGAAATAAAACGGCACATTTGTCTTGTAGTAAATAAAAAGGGATCACTGTGAACGTGACGTATGATAGTACACGTTGAAGATCCAATAGGGATACTGAATGGCGGTTTCGATTGATCTCAATCAATAAGGCATGACGCAGATCCAACGTTGCGTTGCTCTGATTGGCTGTAGGTCTATTCAAATTGCATTCGGAGGCATTTTGATCTGACCGCGGCCGCGCTGATATTATAACGCCAGAGAATTTCCACACCTTTAGTGTATAAAACTCCCCCACTACTTAGACTATTCCTTGCACCCCTCTTATAGCATAAGCCCGAATGGTCTCAACCATATTGCATCAGTAACGTGCACTTGTTGTTACAGCAGGATCAGTTTGTGTGCTGTGGACACGACCCGTATATTTTCGCAATCCGTGTTCTCAACATTTAGCATTTCGCTTATTATTTAATTGAATTTGCATCACTTTTCATGGTGGGGCTAAGGTGGGGCTAAGCCATTTCTTGGTATGGCTGTAGCCTACCCCAGCCATACCCTGGCGCCGCCACTGTGTGCAGGCCAGTTAACTCAAAGTTAATGTTTAAAAAAATGGATAAACAGGTAGAGGCAAAGAGACTGTCAAGAACAAAAGAGAACACAGGTTCAGTTCAGCTTTATGGGTCATTTTTATTTGACATTTGTTGGTGTTATACGTCACATACGGAGGGATGATAGGTTAAAACATTAGTAATTGTGATGAAGTTGAAAATGAACTTGTGAAAAGTGAAACTAATTGTACATGTTCAAAGGTGAATAGATGAACATTAAGAGTAGATTAAATGTATTGTTATTTACTGATCACAGAGATTACAAGTTTGCAAGAGTAGTTTAACAGATTGCATGCTTTCAAGTCATGTGACTTTTGTTATACAACAGAGGTGACCCCAAAATGCAGCGAAGTGCAAGAGCAAATGTAAACTTTGTTACCAGCCCTGATGATTCATTATTGAGAGCACTTGATGCACTCATCTTTAGTTTTGCATCACGTGCATCTTCATGACACTGTGTGTGGTGTTTGACATTCCTGCTATGATGGTGACTTGTTTCCCCTTATAAGTGAGACCATGGTTGCCACTCGCTTTACCTCTGACAAACTTGATTTCTGTGTGGTTGTACATCTCATCATAAAGATCATAATCACACCATATGCTCTTATTAAAAACTCCCACTGCGTACCAGTTGGAGTACCAGTTATAGTCATATGGCACAGAAAACATGACAGCTATCGTCTCATCTGTCAGACTTGTACTGTTGTTCAGGAGATCGTAGGTAAAGACGCCAACAGCTCCTAGAGCTGTGTTTGCATTCTTTTGGAACGATGCATTCCCAGAGCTGAGAGGGGCAACAGTCTGTGATAAAGTAGTGCAGTATCCACTTGAAGTGTACCTCCTGTTCATAGAGGGGGAAGAAAAACTTTATTGATCAGAGAATATTTGAGGAGAACTTATCCTACAAGAAGACAGAAAACACACTTACCTGGGGTTACAAAGAGTGTAGGTAGTACAATCATTCACAATCTCAATGTCACACTGTCGATGTGTTGGTATTACTTCACTAAGTATCTGTCCAATTGCAGCAACTGCAGCGGCAAGTGCAGCAGCTGCACCAACGATTGCCACAGCCATGATTGCTGTGCAACGGAAAGACCAGTTCAGACACACAGAGCACAAAACACACACATTCTTATTTCATTTTCGTTGCATTTGACAGGCAGCTCTTCTGACAAAAAAAGCTGACAACTTCCAAATATCTCTCAAAAATATGTTTTGTTAAACATCTCTTGATCCACACCCTCAAAATTACAGATTATTGCTACCCCTTTTTATTTACATCAGCCAGGCTGAGAGGTGGATCTTATATTCACACTTTTTCAGGCAAGCAGCAGCAACATGAAACACAGCAGCAGGAACATTAATGACACGTTTTTTGATAAGAGCGACTTAAACTTAGATGGTGCGACTTATAGTCCGGAAAATACGGTAAATGTTTTTTTGTTCAAGCATTAATCTGTACTGAGAAAGTCTGAAAAGGCAACATTTTAAAGCAGAGTTCTGCTCCTGCAAGAGGAGTGTGTTCTTACCTCGTCTGGTGGTTGATCAGCAGCTGTGTGCAGGAGGCAGACTGCAGCTGCTTTATAAAGAAGATGGAGACGTCTGACTGCTTTTGGTGGGTGTGCCTACCTGAGAAGTGAAGTGATTTTTTCTAAAGAGAACAGAGATGCTGTGGGTCATTGTGCAATCATTGCCTGGGAGGAGTCATATTTCAAGGAAAAGGATTCTGAATTCATGCTAAAACAATCATCAAAGCCAAATGAGTCCACGCATCATGTGTGTTTATGGGTGTGAGTGTTTTGATCAGTTCTGTGGAAGTCACACACCCTGACAGGGTGACAGTTTCATTGGAAGAACATTGAGAAAGAATTGTGGTGCAAGAAGTAAAAAAAGCAGGAATGTACAACACACACACACACACTGTAGTGGAAAACTTTATAACAGTGTATACTTATAAACTTTATATGTAATGGCAAACTCTATATGTAGTGTAAACTTTATATGATGTGCAAACTAACTTTATGTGTTACCTAATATGGTAAAATGCTATGCAGTTGTCCAGTGGCGGCCGGTCCATAGGGGCGCTAGGGGCGCCGCCCCACCTCTTCCCATATTGAAAAAAAATAAAAATAATAATTAAAATTAAAATAAAAACAAAAAAAAATGTTTAAAAAAATATATATGTTTTTATTTTTATTTTTAATGAACAAGGTAACTATTATATAATTGGTATCAGTAAAATGTATAATCTACAATAAAATCTCGTTTAAAATTGTGTTACGATGTCTAAAGTTACTGATAAGTCACATGTTTCCTGCCTGGCCTTGCCCATGCACCTTCTCTCGTCTGGGCGCTAAGAGAGGAGCCTTCAACCAGTGCAGCAGCAGCCACCAGCAGCTGACTGTTGCTATCTGTAACGTGTAAACTATGCCGCGAAAATATAATTTCAGCCAATCAGCGTCGTCAAAGATGACGGTCACCGGGCGCCAATGTCAGCGCCCAGTGCAGTCTGTGAGTAGTTTGGACAGTGACTCGTATCCGGTTGACGCAGTAGTTGATGAGGATGGCTTCGTGTGCAGGTGGAGTCTCCGGACCTCGGTCCCCGCCTAATTCTGTTCAAGAGCTAATCTCCAATCCTTTCGAAAGGAGAAGTTTGGCAGATAAATTGTTGCTTAAAGACCTTGCACCGGACCAACCCGATTTGAATATATCGCAGCAATCTCGTGAAAAAGACAACATTTATACACAAGGCTTCACAAGTAGCTGGTACACAAGAAAGGCTTGGCTAGCTGGATGCAAACAGGTAAATGCTGTCTTTTGTTTCCCATGCTTGGATATCACTTTATATGTAGAGAGGAGGTTTCCCATGGTTGTTAGAAGTTTATTAATAAGTGGGCATTTATCACAGAAGTGATTGTTCTGTCTCCACGTTTGTTGCATTGTCTGTGATGTATTTTCCAACGGTTATAGCTCCTGTTCTGTCCCAGCAACACTACACGGTTTGCAGCTCCACCACATTTTTGGTTTATCTTCGGTGTCGCTTAAAATCTGCTTCCCATCGGACTAAAACCTCCACGTAATCTGAAGACAGATACTTGAAGTTATTTAAACCTTTTGCAAACTTTATGTTCTTTCTTGCTCTAGCCTTGCCAGTTACATTGTACATAACACATATATTATCATTATGCTAACTGGTTGTTCGTGTTAGACGATGTAGCTTTTTCATTTCTGAGTTATTGCTATATGTAAATAAGCCTGTTTGTAAATAATCCTCAGAGAAACAAAGAAAAAAACACAATTTATGACATTTTGTGCTGTGGTTATTTTTTTTAAATTGCATTTATTCACAGTTCAGTTTGAAATGCTGTAGTGACTTGTATTGAACCACTTAAATATTTATAATTAATGCTACTGAAAAGATGCTATTAATTTTATATCTCACATGCAGTTCACTGTAAGCTACTTGGTGAAGGTGTTGGTTCATAAAACATGAACAGTTTTAAGAAAGAAAAAAACAGACCAGTTCTGAGAACACAAATTCCTGGTAAAGTAGTAGATGTTCAGGTTGATAAATAATATTTTCCACACTGAAGATTATGGAGGTATTGATCAGTCTTCTCATATTTTTAAGCCTCGATTTCTCCTTTCCCCCCCCCTCTAACATCACCAGAAGTCATCATTTAAGGGGTCATTTCTCGAAAAAATTTTACGGGGGGAAACCCCCCGGACCCCCCGGGTAGGTCACTTACGGTACGTCAAGAGCCCCACCAAAAAAAAAGACCACCGTCTGTTCCTCCGGAATGTGGGTTTTAGCTTATCTGCCCATCCAGCCCCCCCAGAGTGACAAGTCACGAGTTATTGTTGAACTGTGGACTGACAAAGATGCTATAAAACCTATGCGCAATTCTCTCTCTGTGCGCACTCTTTCAGAATACTCTGTACTCCGTAAGACCTGTGCCTTATTTGAAGCTTCAAATAAAGATCCAGAAAGACAACTCTGTTTCCACCATTTTATTGATTGATCATTCTAATTGAATATCTCCTGAGTATTGACTAGGTCTAAGATTTCACCAACCAACCAACCAACCACACACACACACACACACACACACACAATTTTTGTTGGGTAATCTATGGTAGGGCTAACCCATACAGTGGTGGGGCTCAAGTCAGTATTTGCAATGTAATTACATACACGCTATATCGCCCCCCCTTGACAGTGAAACGCCACGCGTGAGGTTTAGATTATTTCCCTGTCTCAATCCAAATTGAACTGTATGAAATAAAAAGGCACATTTGTCTTGTAGTAAATAAAAAGGGCAACCTGGAGCCAATCCTGCAATTTCCCCACAAGTGAAAGAGTTGACATGCTGAAAACCCAACCCCTGCAGGGGGGTCTGGGGGGATTCTCCCCCAGGAGATTTTTTGAAATACTAACATAAAATACACATTCTGGTACTCTCTTGAGAAGAAAAATAAATAAATCTATTACTACACATTTAAAAAAATGAATGCCATTTTAGTTTTGTGTTACTTTGTTCTGAAAGCTGAACCTGCTGCTCCTCACAGAGAGAAGATGGAAGAGGCTGTGTGAATTACTTTACATTGTGGATAAGGGTGGATAACCCCCATTGTTCTGTGTGTCAAAATGAAAGACAGCCCACACACCTATCAATCATCAAACCGTGGGGTCTTATTTCATTACGTGTTGATTTCTATCAACACGTAGTGTTGTATCGATGTATAGAGATGTACTACCGCAAAAGTATTCTCCGTCGGGACTTCCTGCAACAACACCACGCCGTTATCGTGATTCTGATTGTCCAGAAGACATTATCAAAGATGTTTTATTGAGAAGACGATCACTACGTGACAAAAAATTTCAAAACCGTTTCTAGTCTTCGGTATTTGCAGACAAGTGGCTGCTGAAATCAATCTTACTAACTGCTGTCTGTGCAATTTACTCCGCGAGTTGGCAGACTTTATCATCATTTTTCATGGCGGGGTTAAGCCATTTCTTGGTAACACACACACACACACACACACACACACACACACACACACACACACACACACACACACACACACACACACACACACACACACACACACACACACACACACACACACACACACACACACACACACACACACACACACACACACACACACACACACACACACACACACACACACACACACACACACACACACACACACACACACACACACACACACACACACACACACACACCAAGAGAAGAGAGAGGGCGATCAAGAGAAGAGAGAGAGGGTGATAGAAGAGTGATAGGGTGATCAAGAGAACAGAGAGAGGGCGATCAAGAGGAGAGAGAGAGGGCGATCAAGAGAAGAGAGAGAGAGGGCAATCAAGAGAAGAGAGAGAGGGTGATCAAGAGGAGAGAGAGAGGGCGGTCAAGAGGAGAGAGAAAGGGCGATCAAGAGAAGAGAGAAAGGGCGATCAAGAGAAGAGAGAGAGGGCGATCAAGAGAAGAGAGAGGGTAATAGAAGAGTGAGAGGGTGATCAAGAGAAGAGAGAGAGGGCGATCAAGAGGAGAGAGAGAGGGCGATCAAGAGAAGAGAGAGAGGGTGATAGAAGAGTGAGAGGGTGATCAAGAGAAGAGAGAGGGCGATCAAGAGGAGAGACGGCCTGGAACCTGACTGTGTGAGCCAGGTCATCGAACACGGAAGCATGGCTGTGTGGGCCGGTACTGGTGCACGTAATCCATGGCTGTGTGGGCCGGTACTGGTGCACGAGCTGGCTTCCTGACCTTGCGTTTCTTTGAGGTCTTTTGGAGGCTCCGTGGACCTCCAAACGCCAGACGGGATCCCAAAAAAGGGTCAGAGAATGGAGACTGGCACTCGGGGCTACGTGAAAAAACTCTGAGCCATTCAGGCAACGAGCTCCTCAGCCATGGCATGTTAGACACCGCCATCTGTGCCTTCTTGAGGATAGCCTCTTTGTCCCTTCTTGACGAGGTTCCACTCCACTCGACATAATAACATTGAAGGGTAAAGTCTAGATCGAACAGATCTACCTTAAAATCTTCAAAATCCGCTGGGTCCATATTTGGTCGGTTCATTCTGTTAGGAATGCGTGGAAATTGTAGGACCCAAATGCAGACTACAAAACAAAGTAACAAGGTCTAGAAACAAAAACGAGCTTTATTCCAAAAGCTGAACAATAGCATGGCATGAAACACATAGGTACTACAAAAACTGACCGTGACCAACATGGTGGGAGACAGGAGAAACAAACAATGAACCGACAAGGCACACAGGGGAAGACAAGACTAAATACAGAGAGGGGTAATCACAAGACGAGACACAGCTGGGGTAAGGGAGGCAGAAACACAAGGGCAACAGGTGAACACAATCAAACAATCAGACACACCAGGGAAACTAAGACAGGAAGGCAAACACAGGAAGAAGGAACAGAGAAGACACAAGGAGGAAAACATTTCAAAACAAAACAGGAAACCAGAGACAGAAAAAGACAAGACAAAACACAACACAGACAGATCGTGACACTTTCAGCATAAAGCATTCCCACTAGCAATTTCTTCAGGAATTGCATTCTCTAGTTTAACCTGTTCCACTCTGAGCCTGTTTTTCAGGTCTCAGGCTCGAAAATGACATTCCCAGAACAAATGAACATATCTTCCCTTCTAAAAGGGTTAAATTAATAATCTTTTCTCAAAGTAATGATAAACCTGTGAGTTGGATGTAGAAGTGTCAGAATCAATATAAATGTTTTTTATTTTAAAGAAAATTCAGATTTTACATAGTAAAAAACTGTAAATTATAGTGTCCGTCCAAAAATTATTTTTTACAGATAGTGAAAACTACCCTTGGATGATGGGTTAGTAGACTAAAAGCTTTAGGAATCCAAAGTACAACATATAATAAGTACCCTGTATCAAGATTGATGCAAAACAAGTGAAATTTGACCTTTTTAGAGAGATTTAGCCAAAAACTGGGCCATCTGGGGTCATTTGGGTGGATTTGACCTATCTCTGGCCCCCCTTGCTCGATCTGGTTGGTTGACATACCCTTGTGACCGTTAGAGCCAATAGAATCGAAGGAGGAGACTCACATAGACACACATTGTAAAGAAAAAATGTTGCCACTTCGCGTGTGGAAAGCGAAACTAAACTGGAGGAATGTCTCCTTCTGGAGTTTGGAAACTAAAACGCAGTTGTATTGCTTATGGATTATCAGAAATAATTTCAAAGAAGGCACAGACACATAGGATGAACCTATGGATTAACTGCAGCATCGTTTTTTTTTATCGTTTTAATGCCATTGAAGACCACTTTTGACCAAGGTAAGCCATATTTACATGTTTAGCTTCTTGGCTCCACATGTGATGATGTACGCTTTCGTTGATAGCGTCGCGAATGTTTATCACTGAGTGTTGAGGTGGGCACCGTTAGATTCAGTGTCTCCAGGACACCAAAAAATAGTGTTTGGTTGTGCATCTAGGATAAGTAATAAGGGAGTTCTGAGTGAGTTTATGTGCCTTTGTCGGTCCCGTTTTTTCGATCGAGGCTAATTCAGAGGCTGAGTGCTAGCATTGTGGGTTTTTTTTGAAAAAAAAAATTAAAAAGATCAGTTAGCTGAGTTTCTTCCCGTTACATGGATATAACACATTCATAGTTTTATTCAATATTAAGATTCCTTAGACGTTGTTTCCTGCAAATGACGCGTTTATCCGCCCGGTACCGGGGGGAAGGCGTGAAACAGGTTAAAGAATTACTGTTGAACTCAAATTCAAATTAACATTAGAACTAAAGTCAGTCAAAATTGGACTTGCACGGATCAGAATCTAATCAATACACCATTTTCCCAGCTCTGTAATGAAAAGGATAACAAGACTAGAAAATGCATTTCCTGCAGAAAATGCGTGCGAATGCTGTAAACTGTGAACATTTGTGGCTGAATTTAGCTGAAAATGCAGAAAAAGCTGAATATGTTATTAGCTGAATGGTAGCTGCTTTAGCTACAAAAATGCAGAAAAAGCTTAATATTTAAAAGAAAAGGTTTAAAAAAAGGTATAAACAACAACATGTATAGCCTTGATGTCCTGAAATAGCTGAATAATGTAATAGTTGAATGGTTTCTGCAGCTGAAAATAGGCTGAAGGAGTTAAATATCAGATGTAAGTAGTAGTGAATGAATTTGTATTAAGATGAGAAAAGAAAGTAAAAAGGCTTGGGAAAGCAGCAGAATATTTGAACTGCAAACTTTTGAACTAACTTGATGGTGAATTATCTGTCGCCATGGCAACGGCATTTGATGACACCCCATAATACGCTTAGATATGTTGATGGCTGCATCGTTACCAAACCTGTGAAGTTTTGGGCCATTTCGAGCATTTTCACTGAAGTTATGAGAAAACCGTGTTTCATGGTGAGCATTGTGTTGCCATGGCAACGGCATTTGAAGAAATCTCAAAACTGTCCCGTAGATGTCTTCACGGTTGGACTGTTAGCACACATGTGAAGTTTGAGCACTTTTTGAACATTTCCATAGGAGTTACAGATGGAGCCTCTTATTTTGGACCCCAGCATACAGCTTCCTGCCGACTGCCAGCCAGTTGCCTGCCAAAGACCAGTATTCAGGAATGTTAGGCCCTCCCACTATTCTCCAATTTCAGGGTTTAACCAGGAGATGGCGCTATATATTAAATAACTAAGACTTAGTTTTTCACAATAGAAAATGCAGATATTATATAAAAAACTAAAGTTAAAATCTTGTTTTTAATGCCCCAAGAGCAATAACATCTTGTCACAAGCTTTTTGGAAGAAAAAGACTGACCCAAGAGACCTGTAGTTGACTAATTACAGGCCTCAATAAAGTTCTGCCATTGGTTGTGAAAAACAACGGTGGACATAGTGGAAAGTGAAATTGACATTGTCGAATTTAATAAAAATACAAAATAATGTATCTGTGTACGTGTTTTACTATGTGATCTGCACTTATCAAACATCTAATTAAAGAATGGTAGCTGTACCTCTCAAACAACCTAAACTAGTTATAAATGTTTAAATGTTTAAAAACTCTGCCCGGTTCACCGACCCCCCTCTGAGTGAATACCCAAGATATCTTGGTTTGATTTGGAGAAGGCTTTTAAAGTAGGGGAGACCAGGGACAGTTGGAACACGGGTTGGTTGTAACACCTTCAATATCTCCAATCACAAACAAGCTAGAGTGATGACACTCACTCTGCACATGCGCAGTTAGATGGTGAGATCGATGAGAAAAAACGGAGCCACATTTGAATTTCTCGCGTAAGATATCGGCAAAAGTGTGTTTCTGAGGTAAAATATTAACTAAAATGATATGATGTATTTTTTGGATACTGTCTTGAGTTCAAATGTCTAGGAATCCAAACTAGTATTATTAGAATCACTGTTTTGTAAGCTACAAATATAACTAGCTAAATATGGGTCAAGCTAGCAATCAGGCAGGTTCACAGGGGGTGAAAGCAAGACTGGTGGTCCTGGGACGGTTGTAACGGGACGGTTGTAACATGGCACATTTACAATGATGGCTCATTTGCTTGAATTATCAATTGTTCATTCAAGCATACAGTTGTATTGTTGATTGGTGTGCATTGTCCCTGTAAAAATAAACAGAATAAAATACTGTACAGTAGGCCTAAAGTGTGTGTGTGTGTTTACAGTATGCCAAATGTCAGAAAGAGGAAGACAGACAGGGGAGTGCCACTTGCTCTGCTGCAGATGGGCTCAAATTAAGTTCAGGAGGGCAAATCATTCAGGGAAGTGGCAAAGTCCCTGGATATATGCCATGTCACCCTGTACCGGTTCCATAAGAAGAGGCTGAGGTTGGAGAGTCAGACAAACCCAACAAGAAGCAGAAGATACAGGACTCATCTGATGAAGATGAGGCCCAATACTGCATTGTGTGCCTGGAGAGCTACTCCAGGTCCAAGGAGATTTGGCTGCAGTGTTGCTCCTGTAAAGCCTGGGCACACAAGGACTGCACAGATGGAAGTGCCTTTTACACCTGCCACAACTGTGAATCTGATTAATTCTGGTGTTCTGTTTTAAGTTCTGTTCAAGTTCTGTTAATTGTTCATTGTTTGTTGGAGGATGTGTGAAACCCCATTAAAATCTTGTTGCCTTAGAATTTGACTGCTTTCCCTATTTGTTGTCATGTAGTGTGAAAAAAGGTAACCGTTATTAACATGTTACAACCGTGCCTGGCATGTGCTACAACTGTCCCTGTACACAAGGACAGTTGTAACAGTTGAGTTTTTTTTTTAAAATACATTTTCCAACCTGTACTTATTTCATAAAAACATCTTAAATACATTGTTTCAGTAGCTGACATATTGATAATGTATAATATAGCAAAATGGCTATCCTATTGTAAATGGTTTTTTACTTATTGGGGAAAAACCCAAAAAGTGTTGCAACTATCCCTGGTCTCCCCTATACTAACTCTAACTCTATTGTATACTAACTCTTCCCGTCAAGATGAATAGAACTTAGATAGATCACTTTACATTTCTGCAAATGAATAGCTTAGCTACTTGGCACTAAGAGTACAGATATGTCTACCCTTTCTTTTCAGAGTGTAATATCTGCATTTTCTCTTTTGGTTTGAATAGGATAAGGGAATGCTCTGGTTTTTGGACAAAATTAACATGGGATCACTCCCGTCACCGGACGTACTTCGTCTCACTGGAATGACGGGAGAGTTTTGAAAGAGACAAAACACTGTTCCATACATTTAAAAACACTTAAACAATTAAACAATGTTTACCCCAGGATTCAGGCATCTTCCCTGGCTTGTAAAGTGCAGTTATGCGCCTTGGAGGTATTGCACTATTTACAAAATGTATACCCAGGATTCTGGCCCCTTCCCTGGCTTGTAAAGTGCAGTTATGCGCCCTGGAGATATTGCACTATTTACAAAATGTAGCACTCTGTTTATTTCACACCTCCAGGAGAGACCAGGGGGAAATCACCTCTCTCTGCCCGCTCACAGAGCCACCAAGGACGGACTCATGACCTCCAGCAGCAGTCCCTAACAGTGGGACTCTGCACCTCCAGGAGAGACCAGGGGGAAATCACCTCTCTCTGCCCGCTCACAGAGCCCCCAAGGACGGACTAGAGACCTCCAGCAGCAGTCCCTAACAGTGGGACTCTACACCTCCAGGAGAGACCAGGGTGAAATCACCTCTCTCTGCCCCCTCACAGAGCCCCCAAGGACGGACTAGAGACCTCCAGCATGTTCCCCTAACAGTGGGACTGTATTTCAGACCTCCAGGGCGGAGACCGGGAAAATCACCTCTCTATGCCCGCTCACAGAGCCCCCAAGGACGGACTAGAGACCTCCAGCACCCCGGAGAGCTCCATTGTGAAATATTGCTACTAATCCATAACTTTTGATAACAAGCTCTGTTCGGTTCAGGCTTTTTCTCTACCCCCCCATTTACACGTACCCCGCATCCAACGGTACCATCGCCGAATCTCTAGGACCTCGGGGAGCGGAGTTACGGCAGAGGGTCAGATTCTGAAAATACGATTTCAGAACAGGGCTCTGATCAGGGCTAAAGTCTTGTTAGAAACTGGTGAATCTGTTTAAATGCAGGCAGCAGAGTCACTGCTTTTAGCAGGGTCTCAGAGAGCCAGAGAACCAGGGTACAGCACCTCGCTGTCTTACCCAGAAAACAGGGCTCTGATCAGGGCTAAAGTAACGTTAGAAACGGGTGAATCTGTTTAAATGCAGGAGACCTCCAGCAGCACTCCCTAACAGTGGGACTCTGCACCTCCAGCAGAGACCAGGGGGAAATCACCTCTCTCTGCCCGCTCACAGAGCCCCCAAGGACGGACTAGAGACCTCCAGCAGCACTCCCTAACAGTGGGACTCTGCACCTCCAGCAGAGACCAGGGGGAAATCACCTCTCTCTGCCCGCTCACAGAGCCCCCAAGGACGGACTAGAGACCTCCAGCAGCACTCCCTAACAGTGGGACTCTGCACCTCCAGCAGAGACCAGGGGGAAATCACCTCTTTTTGCCCGCTCACAGAGCCCCAAGGACGGACTAATTACCTCCAGCATGGGCCCCTAACAGTGGGACTCTGCACCTCCAGCAGAGACCAGGGGGAAATCACCTCTTTTTGCCCGCTCACAGAGCCCCAAGGACGGACTAATTACCTCCAGCATGGGCCCCTAACAGTGGGACTCTGCACCTCCAGCAGAGACCAGGGGGAAATCACCTCTTTTTGCCCGCTCACAGAGCCCCAAGGACGGACTAATTACCTCCAGCATGGGCACCTAACAGTGGGACTCTGCACCTCCAGCAGAGACCAGGGGGAAATCACCTCTTTTTGCCCGCTCACAGAGCCCCAAGGACGGACTAATTACCTCCAGCATGGGCCCCTAACAGTGGGACTCTGCACCTCCAGCAGAGACCAGGGGGAAATCACCTCTTTTTGCCCGCTCACAGAGCCCCAAGGACGGACTAATTACCTCCAGCATGGGCCCCTAACAGTGGGACTCTGCACCTCCAGCAGAGACCAGGGGGAAATCACCTCTTTTTGCCCGCTCACAGAGCCCCAAGGACGGACTAATTACCTCCAGCATGGGCCCCTAACAGTGGGACCCTCCATAACCTTGCACACCCTGAGTCCCCGGGCCCCCACAGTTAAGCACTCCCCCACGGACTAAACACAGGTATTCACACCCACCAGAACCTCGTGCCCCTGGTGACCCTAAAGGGGGTGGATTTTGTGGTGCTTCTATGTCTGCCCATCAGCATCCATATTCGTCCTTCTTCACGGCACCACCCCCCGTTCTGTGGAGGGTATTCTCGTGCCCCTGGTGACCCTAAAGGGGGTGGATTTTGTGGTGCTTTTATGTCTGCCCATCAGCATCCAAATTCGGCCTTCTTATTGGCACCACCACTCCCCTTCCGGGCTGGAGGTTCAAACACTTTAACTTTTGTTCACCCTCCTCTGGCTTACACCTCCTCCGCCAACACTTGAGCGCTCATCACAGGGTTCAGCACCAAGGAGAGTGCCTCCCCGGTGCTGATGGAAAGTGGCACTTTATCTGCCCCTGGTAACCATCAAGGTTATTGTTTTTTTTTTTTTTTTTTTTTTTATTTGAACAAAAACCACAGTACACAGAGCCTAAAACATCAACTATTTACACGTTGCAGTAACAAAAATCACAGTACACACAGACTAAAACATCAACTATTTACACGTACTACTGCTGCTATAACAGTACTACTACATTTCTTAACCTACGTTTTAAAGTGCAGTTATGCGCCCTGGAGGTGTTGCACTATTAACAAAATGTATGCCCAGGATTCTGGCACCTTCCCTGGCTTGTAAAGTGCAGTTATGCGCCCTGGAGATATTGTACTATTTACAAAATGTATACACAGGATTATAATAATAATTATATACACGGTATACATATTCACAATGTTTAGCGGGATTCAGGGGACCAAATTAGGCGTCTAATTCTTACGGTGCACCAGGGCAAACAGGTTGAGTCCACGGCCCCTGCCCCATCATCAGGAGTGTCAACCAGCCCCGGTCCCGACTTCATTGGGTCATTGGTGGCAGGCCTGAGACTGTGTCCGTTGATCGGGTTAAGCCTGCTCACGTGGACGTTTCCAGGCCGTTGGAGTTGGCTTTGCCCCCACGTCGGGGCCGCCCTCCCATGGCCCGCCCCCCGCCCCCTGTGGGGATGCCCTCGCCCTCGTTGGCGCCCCTGCCCCTGCCCTCGCCTGCGGCCCCGCCCTCCTCGGCCCCTGTGGTCCGTACGCGCCGGGGTCGGGTGGTACTTCCTCCCAGGCACGAGGATTTTGACTATGGGTGAATTCTGGGGGGGCTTGTGTGGTGATTGACATTATCCACCCACAGATCTATGGGTTGGGGTATTGTTCCGCACGGACATTTTAGTGAGGCGGACTTTCTGTTTCCGCCGGTATTCTCTTCCCGTGCATGAAGTTGTTGACATTAAGTTCAGATGCTAAATAAAAGTCTAGCTTGTTCATTTGATACCCCGCCTCCGACTCCCGTCTCTCGGCACCACACTACCAATATAAATACATTGCTTCTAAAATCGTTCTGTGTCAGAATACTTAAATCTGTATTTTTTTAAATGTCTTTTTCCTTCTAATTTGTTATTATTTACATTTCTTTTAAAATCGTTTTGTGTGACACGAAAAAAATGGCGAAATCGTGTTGGTGAACACGAATCAATAGATTAATTTCGTGACTATAACACGAAATGCCGTGAGACTGTGTTGGAATATTAAACACAACAACCTCTGAACATTACAAATATTCGCCTCAATTCAACCTGGAACCTCTCTCATACAATAATACAATACAAAGTGTGTGTGTGTGTGTGTGTGTGTGTGTGTGTGTGAATGTGGAGACACTGTGATGGATCGTTGGAGCTATGTGCAGCTCAAGGCATATATGCTCGAATGGGAGCTGCCTGGACGCTGCAATCATGTTGCGCGCACTATCCGTGCTGAGTGTGCTGACTTTTCGTACAATGTCCCACTGTCTGGCTACCTGCATAAAGTCAAGTGCTCGGCGCAGTTGTCGGCGAAATGTCGCTCCTCTGTTTTCATTGAAACAGCTCCTTATATCCGTTAGCGCAGCTAGCTAGCACCAGATGCTAACAACAACAACACGTAAGGTGTGCCTCGCTCACGCCACACATACACACACCCTCCCGGTCCTCCCGATGGCCAGTCCGGGCCTGCTGGTGAGCGTGGAAGTGTGGTCTGCCACAAGTGGGCGGCAGGAGCGGGGCTGTCAGCATCAGCTTGTAGATGGTATTTTAAACTCGATGCGCTCTGAAACTACGGGGCGGCCGAGGACAAAAAATACACATGCGTTAATCGCGTTAAAATAATTAGTGGTGTTAATTTGTTTTTTTTGCGTTAACGCGTTATTAACGCGTTAACTTGACAGCCCTACTAATAATACTAACACTGAAGTTCTGCCACTGTCTGTGTTTAAGTGGATGTCATTGAAGACCTTTACAAGTGCTGTGGTTTGGACTAAATCCTGACTGGAACACATCCAAACAGTTATTTAAATGCAATAAATTACTCAACTGTTGAAAAACTACTTTTTCAATGATTTTACCTAGAAATGGCAGGTTTGATATTGGCCTGTAATTGTTCATTACTGAAGCGTCTAGATTATGCTTTTTTAAGAGCGGTTTAATGACTGCAGTTTTCGGGGCCTGTGGAAAAACACCTGAGTGAAGAGACTTGTTTACTATATGAAGTAGATCTGAGGCCATGCAAGGAAAAACATTTTTTAAAAACCCTGTTGGAATAATATCAAGGCAGCAGGAGGAGGATTTCAGAAGTTGTATAATGTCCTCTAGGTTTTTATCATTAATCTGATGGAATTGTGTCATGGTGTTTGAATTGATTTTAGGTGGACACAGAGACAAAACATTTGCTGTACCTGATGCAGAGGCACTGACTGCTTGTCTGATTTTCTGAATTTTGTCAGTGAAGAAGGAGGCAAAGTCATTGCACGCCCTGGTGGATAGAAATTCAGAGGCTACTGACACTGGGGGGTTAGTTAGTCTGTCGACGGTAGCAAACAAGGCACGTGCGTTGTTTTTGTTTTTGGCAATGATATCAGAGAGGAAAGACTGTCGGGCAATTTTCAATTCCAAATTATAAAGGCCAAGTCTCTCTTTATAGATTTCAAAGTGAACCTGGAGATTTGTTTTTCGCCACCTACGTTCAGCTTTTCGACACTCTCTTTTTTCTGTTCTCACGGTCATGGCCTTTCTCCATGGAGATATTTTCTTCCCAGTCACTTCCTTTACCTTAGTTGGAGCAATGGCATCTATAACATTTTAAATGTTTGAATTAAAATGATCTACTAGCTCATTTACTGAGATGTTAGCAGGGGCAAGTGTGGAAGAAAAATTCTGAGTAAACATTTCCCTAGTATTTCCAGTTAAATATCGCTTTGTGGTTACCTCTTTTTGAACATTTTTGTGAACAGAAATAGAGCTCTCAAAGAAAACACAGGAATGATCAGAGAGTGCAACATCAGTCACTACAACCTTAGAGATATTCAGACCCTTTTAGATAATTAAGTCCAGAGTATGCCCCTTATTGTGCGTGGGCTCCGTCACATGCTGAGTCAGTCCATAGTTATCAAGAACACAAAACAGTTCTTTAGCCCCTCTGTCCTGGGGGTTGTTAACATGGATGTTAAAATCACCAACAATGACTAGACGGTCAAAGTCAATACACACTATAGACAGCAGTTCAGTAAAGTCATCAAAAAAGCTTGCACAGTATTTGGGTGGTCTATAGATATTTTCTATTGCATTCTTTCCTGACTCATAAAACTAAAGTTGGGAGGGGTTGATTCGATGAGAACAGCTGCACTGTTATTTTGTTCAATCCATGTTTCCGTTAAAAACATAAAATCGAGATTGTGCTCAGTGATAAAATCATTGATTAAAAATGTTGTACCTGCCAAAGACCTGACATTTAATAAAGCTAGTTTAAGTTTGTTAAATACACTATCAGTCAGATTTTTTGTGGCAAGCTGTGGCTGACATGGAATCACTTCTAAATTTGATAAACTCACACAAACTTTTGAGCGCTTCCTGTGTCCAAGCTGATTCACCGCTCTTAATCTATTACCTATCAACACAGATATCGGCAAAGCTACTGGCAGGCAGGGCCCCGGCTTGTCCTGGAAAGAGTTGAGGGTGCCATACGCCCTTGAGCCTGGACCCAGCACATATCAGTAAGGGGTTACGTTTTGTACACACACATTCTTATCAGGCTTCGGAGACAGTGAAGGGGGGGAGGACGTTTTGGTCCGGATGATTGTGGTAGGCATGGTGACGGGGGTGATGGTGCGTGTCTATGCTTTGGTGATTGTGGTGGGCATCGTTGAGGAGGGGGCGGGGGTAAAGGACATGCTGCCAACCCTGCGTATCGCCTTCATGCTGCGGTCATTGAACTCCAGGAAGGACTTGGTGTCAACCCTCTGTATCAACCTTTTACTCTGACATGTGTTATCTCCTTTAAGGAAAGGCCTTGGTGCCATATGTGTTGTTGTCACCAGTGTGTGACCGGTCAACTTGACTGGCACGAAGGGTAATTGTTGTGGGAACACTGAAGCACTTCTTTATCGGTGTTTGTGGGCTCTAGGATGTGAAATCCTTGAGGCCATGAGCGTCGGACGCAGATGATTCAGTGTTTAGTCTACTCCTTCAGAGATGTTGATTTCTCTCTGTGAACCTGTTAAAAGGTCTAGCATAGAGAGAGGTTCTTCAGAATTGACGTGGCAACTCTACCGTGTGGTCAGAACCTCTGACTCTTTGATTTGTGATGTGAATCCTCCGGCCGAATACTCTGAATAAACCCATCAGTGTTTGACATCAAAGCTCCAACTCTCACCGTGTCTCCTTCCTGAGTCGGTGACTCCATGCATTACTACACAGAAGTTTCCTCCACAAATTGGCGTTGTCGGCAGGATACCAACAGATCTTCAGAGACTAGTAAGTGTGATTTCAAATCTACATTTGGACATTGCCTTACCAGAATCTGTGATTGACGGTATCCTAAAATTATCTGTGAAGCTAAGCAGCTGCGTTTCGTTTTGGTTAATGAACATTTGGGGCTATTAACCCCAGGGGATCATCCAGGGACTCTGTCCTGGCTGGTTCCCTCTGTGTGTGATGCTCGGACGTATGTGCCGTGCAGGCATACGCGGAGATGTTTAAAAAAAAACTTAATGAGGGCAGCAGTAAAGTGGAACTTCTGTGTGAAATCAAAATAGAGATTTGTAATGAACAAATCGCCGAGATTCCGGGGGTTTCAGCGGTCAACACTAGCAGTTAACTAAAGCAGCCATAGATATTACCCCCAGCGCCTCTAAAAAAAACACGGCTCCAGCTGCTGCGGCTCCGGGGAATGTGTGTCAAATACCTCCCCGTATCTGCATGAGCTGGTGAAGTGAACTCAGAGGGAGAAAATCACAGCTTTTGTCTATAACTTTAACTCACACCACCGCCGTCTCTATTAAAAACGAGACGGTTTAAAAGCACTCTCGTGGCTTGTCGCCGTTTACGATGTGCTGGCAAGTGCGAGGTGCGTGCATTACCTGATGCGACAGGCTCCCTACATTGCTGAGGAGCTGATGTCGGTCCGGGGTGCATACATAAAATTATAGGCTAATTGATCATGGGTGGGCAGTGGTATGCAAGTGTAGAGCAAAACTGTGTTTCATCGTTGGGATGAACATGATGGGAGGTGTGTAGGCTGGTCGAGTAGGACTACAGTTAACTGTGTGGTTTCGGATAGAAAGGGTAGAGGAAAAAAGTCTATGTGCTCCAGATCGGGGGGGCATAGCACCACTAGAGCAGGGAGAGTGGAGTCGCAAGAGGATAAGCTAGTTATTGCTCTTGGACGGTCTTCAGGCACCGATCTAAGGACTTGTATACAAGGGTGGAGGTACGAGTCAAGGTACCCCACTGGATTCCCATTGGGAGAGATCATAATAGTCCCTACCCCCTCTGAAACCTCTTTAATCCGGACTAAATTGAGCTGGATGAACTTTTGCTGTCGCATTGTTGTTTATTACGAGTTCATCATGTTTGTTTGTCTGATTGTTTGTATCAGGGGTCTATATTGGTTTGTCTAACCGCCGTCTTGTGCATGTTTTGTAACAACTAATAATGAATCAGTCCATAGCCAGGGTAAAATAAACTAAGCTTTAGTTAACTCACCAAAAGTAATGACTTGAGAAAGATAAATAATATATAGTGTTTTGCAAAATGCTGGTAGTAAAAATGTGCTGCAAAATGAAAATAAATAGCAAAAGAGTGTTTTTATGTCCTGCATCTGAGTGTGCAGAGGAAATGTAAACAAGAAGCACACTGTTCAGGGTGTGCGCTGTAGGTGTAAGAAGAAAATAAGATTATATTATTTTAAGAATACATTTTAAATTGTATTGCTGTTATGTTAAGATATGTTTGTGACCTTTTATAAACCCTATGCCCCGTCCTGCACCCTGAGACCCTAAGAGGCATTACTGCTGGTCGTAAAAAAACCCTGCCTGAGGAGGTCAGGGTGGCAAAATCTGTCTGCTGTTTTAGGTCAATATTGTATTATTTGTTTCATTTATTCTTAAATCTATGTATTGTATGGTAATAATGAAAAAAACGTAATGTATTGAACACATTCCGAAACAAAGCTGATAAGACAGAACTTGACTCAGACATAATACAAATTATTGTTGAAACCTTTTGCGCTGTTGCTGCAAAATGGAAACTTTGTTGATTATCTGTTCCAACTGGCCACTGGAATCAGATAATTAATATAAGTTGAAGTTTAATTACAGTTTTAAATATAGTTTAACATTCTTTATTAAACTGCTTCAAATGATTTCTCGTATCAACCAATTGGTCTCCATAGACATTACTAAAATTATAAGTTTTCTGAAACCGAGCTTATGAACAAAAGAGTAAAGGTCGCTGGTTAAGCCAGGATCAATATATTTGTTGACGTTTTCATTACAGTGTGCATAATAAATGTGTTAAATGAATTGAGCAATTCTTTAAAAAGTATAATGTTGCAATCTCTTTACAATAAGTAATTACAGTTAAAAGAAGTAGAGGTTGTTTTCCAAGGGCCTCTCCTTCACAGCCCTACACTTTAAATCATGAGACTTTCAAATCATAACAGACAGAGATCGGTATCACTTTGTGTTGCAAGCCAAATCCATGTAAAGGTTCTACTTGAGCCCAATTTAAATACCATAAAGAAAGTATTGAACCCAGCTCAAGCTAAATGTCAAATGTATTTAATTAATGTACAAGTGTTTTGATTTATTTCAAATGTTCTAATCTCAGCTTCTTTCGAGTTCAGTCTAAGCAACAAATTGTTTCTCATAACATTCTCACTGCTGTCCCAAATGTTTTAACCTTGGGCAGACAAGCTGTTCACACACCCACACCCACACACACACACACCCACACACTTTGGATAAGTAGTCACCTTATCCACATTGTAAATTGTTGCCTACTTTAAAGTTATTAGTAATTTAAGATTAATTATTGAATTAAATGGGGTACATAAGATAAAATAAATAAAATAACTTTGACTTGATCATTTTGTTCACAACATTAGACCTGTCCTCTAATCTCTACTAGAATAAGATAAGTGTGCATGTTTGGATGTTTTATCACTCCTGTAATGTACCTAATCTTGATATCCTTTTCATTACAGAGCTGGGAAAATGGTGTATTGATTAGATTCTGATCCGTGCAAGTCCAATTTTGACTGACTTTAGTTCTAATGTTAATGTTAATTTGACTTCAACCCATAAGTAATTATTTAAATTAACTCTAAATGTCACATGATGATGGATTAGTGTTCCACATTTCTTCCACTAATTTGTTTTACAATTAAGCTAAAGGTAAAGAGAGACATTGATGACCTTGTGTCCCTTTTGTTAGTACGTAGTTCCATTTTGTCTATGGCCTTGGACGGCTTCACTAAAAGTCACCCAGTTCTGCCCTGCTGCAGTCCGGCTGAGTGCAGTCACAGAGATGCTATGGCTGCTCTACATGACATTAATGGTCTGGTCTGAATGGACACCATTTCCTGCTCCCAGAGAGAATGACACTCCTCAAACTGAACATTACAGCCGTTGATACTGTCTCACATGGGTCTGCTCCCCCCCACTGAGCCATGACCTGAAAGCATGACATCTGCTATGAACACTTGGAAGCCTCCCTGTCACACCAGCACCAACCCTTGGGTCAGTCAGATGAGACTAACGGCTTCACTTAGGGCATTTGGTTCAGATACATGACTCTCGTTACCGCAGAGTGGGTTGTTTTTAAGGCTATTCATAATGCTATGCAGAGGATGCCTGTAAGTTGGCGAGCTGGTAAAAGCCCCTACTATTGTTTCAAATAGGCCTAATGTCAGGGGCCCCTTAATGTCTAGTTCTACATGTATTCACATTATATAGACAATGTTTCCACCTGGTAAAACTAAAGGCTGCACAAAACTCAGGCTACAATACAACCATTCTGTTCTGCTCTAACGATTCAATATATAGATTCTACATCAAAACAATTAGCTTTTATTGTTTCCAATGATAACGTCACCTTCAGTGGAGGAATGCAAACCTGTTTTCAAATGTAAGGTTTTGATTTTGTTTGACATTTCTCAGTAATGACACCCTCAGACACCCAATATCATTCATGCTATGCCATCAGTAATAACTCAGATGTTAAAGGGATGAAACTTTTCCTCCCAAATCAGATATGCTTTGTTTTTCAACAAATGTATCAATTTCCTGCATAATATATGTTTATCACAAAGGTTTTTTGTAAGCTGCACACAGGTGATACTGAGTCTTCTCGATTAATAGATTATAAACTATACCATGCTTAAATAGACTCCTAAGTTATTATTTCATATGTACCATATGTAAGAAAAGGGAGGGAAGAGTCAATTATATTGAGTAATTGATTTTATATTGGGTAATTTATTTCTCAAACCTATGTTTTATGGAGGAGACTAAATATTTCTGATAAACTAATATTTTATCAAAAGGTAAATGGTGAATTAATATACATTTAGAATCATTGAAAAGGGGTTATATCCACAGGGACAAGTTCACCTTTAACTTACAATAACATGTCTCTGCTATGGACTGATGAGTATATGATTCTTGCATGTTCAATGACTAACACAAACCTTCAAAATGATAATGTGAATGTGTCAGGAAGGCTCCCAAATAATTCTGAGGGGCCTATTTTTGTAATTAAATGATAATGTGCTAATCCATTACTTTGAGTTGTCTTCACTCAGAAAAACATCCCTATCAAGTGTTAACCCAATAACTAGGACAGCTCTCAAGGCCAAGGGTCAGAGAGAGAGGGTCACACTCTCCGGGTGCAGAGAGCACCCCCAGCCACGTGCAAGGAAGCACGAGGTCGTTCGAGATGGGATGCTTCTCTTCACCTTTCTGATAAGATGGGGTTCTTCTCTTCACCTTTCTGATGAGATGGGATGCTTCTCTTCACCTTTCTGATAAGATGGGATGCTTCTCTTCACCTTTCTGCTGAGAGGGGGTTCTTCTCTTCATCTTTCTGCTCGGTGGGCTCTAGCAGACAACCCTGCAGGACGAGCGAGGGTTTCAGAGGCTTCTATAATACAAGGTTCCATGTTTCTTGGAGGAGTTTGATGTCTTCCTAACCTCTCCCATCACGGGGGGGACACCTGGATGCATCAGGAATACGCAGTTGTACTCAAGCAGATAGCAGAAGGAATACCGGCAGATGAGCCTCCGTCTCACTGGGGGATTAACTACAGTGCTCACTGAATGAGCCACACAAAAGCAGAGCAATTGGGGGGTTGAAATATGGCGCTCTGATGAAGAAGAGTTTGAGCCAATCAGCACCTCAGTGCTAATCTACAGTATCAGGATGCCTTTACACACCAGACACTCGGTGTCATAAAGGGAGGAGGAGAACGAGTCAGGAAGCCTGACGGACATGTTCTTCCAGCTCTTGTACAAAGATGAACTTTGAATTGAATGACCAGATGTTTAAAGATGTACAATTAATGATTGTTTTTTATATTTCCAATGACCAGACATGTGTTAAGTAGTGGTGATAAATATATTTAGTCAGATCAGATTAGATTTTCACACTAAACAAAATTAATAAATAAATATTCTCAGATTCTTATTGAAGAATAAGGTATTTCTAATATTATAACAGATAATGTTAATATCCTTAATCATCCAGCAATCAGGCTTAACAACACAACTCTTTAATGTATTACCCATGCACAGACAGACATAAAATGATGTTTCAAGTACTGGATTAATTTCAGTTTTGGCCCAAAACAAATATTTATAATAATTAATATAACAATTATGTAGCATATTTGATCCTCAAATTAGAGAAGTATAATTTAAAGAAATTGATATTCTATATTCAACATTAGATAAACACAGAAGAACCCTTTCCAAGTACCATAAGTAGATTTTCAGGTAAGTATGGCTAATAAGAATAAGTGATAGACTTAATTTGGTACAGATCAGTTGTAGCATTTACAAATGTATGAATTAAAGTTTTAAGAATGTTTAATCTTTCCTTTCCAGGTTTTTACAAAAGTCTTTGAATATTTGCCTAACTTTTCCTTTTCAGACTAAAATGAATGTATTGATTTTACTAAGACTAAGTGCCTTACTCTTGACTAAAGCGTAATGAAGTAAACGTAAAGTAATCCTCAAATTGAGGACACTGCAACTTTGCAGATTACAGATTGATCAAATCACCACTGTGAATTGTATGCCTTAGCTGGATCTCTTATGATCCTAAGTTTTAAATGCTTTTGACTAGTGATTGCCTTAAACCAAATCTTTAAGCTGTTTCTGGTTTTGATTTTATAGTTTGATAAATGACATTAACTAATGGTTTAAATGATAAAAGATATTAGTTTAAAACAAATATTTTGCTATTATGTATCTGTGTTTTTATGTGTGTTCATTATTGTATTTATTGACAAAAGATGCTCCAAACACTGATGAGAGATAATTGTTCCTATTATGATTGCCTGTATCAATCACTGTGATTGAATGTTTCAATCTTACTCTACTTTGTGATGTAATTGAATGTAAGGTGAGACCACACTCAAATCTGAAGACGCCTATTGATTTAAGTATTGACCAGAATTATTAGACTAATGTTTTAAGGTTATCAAAAATGATAAAAAGAGAGGAACTGTTAAGGAATAATTCTTCTAGATATCTAACCTTTTACTCTGACATGTGTTATCTCCTTTAAGGAAAGGCCTTGGTGCCATATGTGTTGTTGTCACCAGTGTGTGACCGGTCAACTTGACTGGCACGAAGGGTAATTGTTGTGGGAACACTGAAGCACTTCTTTATCGGTGTTTGTGGGCTCTAGGATGTGAAATCCTTGAGGCCATGAGCGTCGGACGCAGATGATTCAGTGTTTAGTCTACTCCTTCAGAGATGTTGATTTCTCTCTGTGAACCTGTTAAAAGGTCTAGCATAGAGAGAGGTTCTTCAGAATTGACGTGGCAACTCTACCGTGTGGTCAGAACCTCTGACTCTTTGATTTGTGATGTGAATCCTCCGGCCGAATACTCTGAATAAACCCATCAGTGTTTGACATCAAAGCTCCAACTCTCACCGTGTCTCCTTCCTGAGTCGGTGACTCCATGCATTACTACACAGAAGTTTCCTCCACATCCAGGAGCCGCTGCTCGAAGTTATCAGAAAAGAAAAATAGGAAAATCAGCATAAAAAAGTAAGCAGAGGCAAGAGCAGGAAGGGAAAGTAGCCTGCGTACTGCCTAGCCTTCCCTGCCCTGAAGAAGAAGTGAACCTTCGTTAGCGTGAAGAGTCTGCTTTATGCGCTCCGCAGTAGCCCCGCTGCGAGGCTCCGGCGAGTTCACAGTTCATGAGCGTGCTCCACTAGCACACCCACCCCCCCCCTGCTCAACAAATTCTGGCTAAGCACCCAATCTCCTACGATCCTAAATCCGCCACTGGCAACGGCATTTGAAGAAATCTCAGAACTGTCCCGTAGATCAGGGGTTCTCAAACTTTTTGTTTATGCGGACCACTATTTATTATCAAGGATTTTCGCGGACCACCTCATATGCAAACCGTAAAAATAAGTACATATATAAACGTAGTGTTAAAACGCCGATATTTTTTATTTTTATAGTTAATTATAGACAATCAAAAGTAAATTGAAGCCTATCTGATACTTTTGTGACCGGTGTCTGTCTGCGTTGTGTATGTGTAACGGAGTTAAAAATGTGTAGACATAATTATTAGTTATAAATTACGATTTATAATAGGTTGTGAATTTTATTGTTATGAGATTGTTTCCTTTTGATGTTTTTGAGTTATGTTTCTAGTGGGAACACTTTCCCATTGCACATCTTTTTCTATTTCCTGTATGTCATTTCCGCTTTCCCCTCACATTGAAGTGAGCGTTGCTGAGGATGTGCAGCGTGGATTCAAGGAGAATATTGTTTTTGTTCTCAGTCCTCAGAATAAATGCCAGAAAACACCCCAGATGCTTCGCTGTCGTTTCCTGAATGATAACAGGTCGCTTACAGTTGTGACCCGTTACACTGGTGTTGTGACCCTTCGGATCGTCAGATCAGCTTGATGCTCATTGCCGCGGATGCTGTGCAGATACCCTGATCTTCATTCAAGTTTACTGTGTGGTTAGTTTGTGAAGGAATGTGGTTGTACAGTAGGGTTCATGTTTTACATTGCCTGTCCTTAGTGTATTACTCAGTGTCTTTCCATGTATGCTTCATTCATTTTTATTTAAAAGTTAAACACAAGGCTAGTATATTTTATGATCAACAGTCTCCACAGTGAACATGGACAATTATTTTTCAAGTCCTATTTTGCCAAAAGGAAGAGGTGCTTGGCTTAGTAACCTTGCTAATAGTAGGGAAGTGGGACATTCAACAGCTAAACCGGATGGTTATGCTGACACTGGGTTGGGTCAGAGCCCTGGTTATACCCCCGCTAGAGTGTCTGTGAGGGAGGGTCCATATACTTCCACCCCTGGTAGTGATGTAGAAGCCATTCATCATCTAACAGACATGGTAGGACAGTTAGGAGCACAAATCGGTGAATCTATTGTGGCAAAGCTGATGTCAGCTGGTGTTGTAAACATGAATACTGATTGTAATGCTGCTTCTGTGAATAACAATACACAATGTGAGACTACCAGACATGACATCCCACATGTGACAGAGTTACAGAAATTCAAAGGTGACAGTACTGACAAACTTTCAGTCCACGACTGGATTGATGTTATTAAGATCTACATCAGAAAACAAGGTGTTCTGGTGCAGGAACAGTCGGAGGAAATAGTTAGTCATCTGACGGGCAAGGCCAGAGACATTGTGAAGATTGCCCTGCGCAGTAATGCAGCGCTTGATGTAAAGAATAGACCAGAACTGATATATGACATTCTTCTTCAGTATTTCAGTGATGCTTCCTCATGCCTTCCCCTTGCAGACTTTTATGCCACAGTGCCTAAGCACAGAGAGAGCCCAGTAGATTACTGGATAAGAGTGAACAGAGCCGCTGACCTAGCCATTGAGGGCCTGCGCAGACAAGGAAAACAGACAGAGGACATGAACAATGAGGTGGCTCTCATGTTTGTTAAGTATTGCCCTGATCCAGAACTTGCCTGTGTTTTAAAGTGCAAACCAATCCACGAATGGACTTCGCGTGATGTATAGCTGAGGATTGATGATTATCAGAGGGAGATAAGAGCTAACGGTAGGACTGCTAATGTCGGTCAGTTACAAAGTCATACTGCCACTGTCACCTCCGAGCAGCTCAGTTCACTAATGGAAAAGCCAGCAGTACTTGAGCAATGCCAAGCTCCGAGCCCTATGTCCCTCTCTCCCCAATCTCAGCCGCATATGTTCCACTCCCCGTCCCCTTCCTCATCTCCCGTACCAGCTGTGTCCGAGCCCCGCTCTGCTGCATGTTATGCTTCTGTGCCAGCTCTGGCACAACATCTCCAACAGTCAGAGGAGAGGTTGCTCTCTAGGATGGTGGACATTTTTCAGGGAATGATGGACAAAGTACAGCAGCGTGATACAGCTCGTCCGACCCAAGGTGGGAGGTTTCACCCCAGCTCAAGTGGCAAACGTTCGAGAGCCTGCCTGCAAGGTCTGTAATGATGCTAGCCACACAACCACTTCACATTGTATGTCTGAAAAACTATGCTTTGGCTGTTTTGCTCCTGGCCACACTAGACCGGACTGCCCCACAAGAGGCTCCCAGTCTCAGGGAAACTAGCGAACCTGTATTCTGAGGGAGGAAGTACAGGTCATGTCACTAGCTCCCACACTGATGATATGTCAGATGCTGAGACTGTTTACAATTCAGTGAAAGACTCTTATGATGGCTCTGTGGTTGTCTATCAGAATATCCACAGGGTTGGTAATAGTGACAGTCTTTTCTACACACCTGTTATGATGAACGATACTGTGATTGGTGGCATGTTGGATAGTGGTTCGATGGCCTGCAGCATTAGTGAAAATGCTGAAGTGAGACTGAGAGAAGCTGGAGTAATAACTGACCAAAGACGCATTGATGTGGTTCTCATTGGATGTGGCGGACTACGTGTTAAGCCTAAATGTGCGTTTGATGTGGAAATGGAAGTGTATGGCTATAAGATTCTGGTGTCCACATTTGTAGTCCCAGGGCACCACAATGAGTTGATATTGGGAACAAATGTCATAAAACACGTTCTGCGTCAATCGAAGCTGTGTGAGTCCTATTGGAAGACTGTGTCTGGTCCTTGTCCAACCGTTGACCCAGAGACTGAACGTTTCCTGTCCATGCTGTCAGGCTTGGACCCCTGGAAAGGAGAGGAGGTTCCCTTCAAGGTTGGGACAGTCAGATGTAACTCAGCTACTTGTCTTGAACCTGGTCGTGAGTATCTCATATGGGGTAAACTACCCAAAAACACAGTAATTTCACCTGGCAGTACTGTCATGACAGAACCGACATCGTCCCGCTCTATTCCCAGAGGCATCATGGTTGCAAGGCTTGTTACCGTGCTTTGGGGAGATAGATGGGTTCCACTGAAGCTTGTCAACACAACAACCAAGTCTATTCTGCTGAGGTGTAATGCTAAGTTGGCTGATTTATTCTCCTGTGTTGCACTTGAAGACATGGATGTTGCTGAGAGCTCGGATATTCACCTGTCCTGCCACACGCAGAAAAGTATGCCTGCTGCTGATACAGATTCAGCCAAAGATCGACTCATGTCAATTGGGCTCAGTAATGTTGACATTGACTCGTGTGAAGTGTCGGCGGATTGTGTTGGAAAGATGGCTGACCTTGTTCTACAGTATGAGGACCTATTTTCATGTCATAATCTGGACTGTGGTGAGGTGAAGGCTTTCGTTCACCGCATTCATCTGTCAGACAACAGACCGTTCAGGCTCCCATACAGGAGAGTGCCCCCTGGTCAGTACCAACAACTACGCCAAGTGCTGAATGACATGGAGGAGAAAGAGATAATCCGGAAATCGACCAGTGAATATGCTTCCCCTTTGGTGCTAGTTTGGAAGAAAAATGGGGATCTCCGCATCTGCACAGATTTTCGGTGGTTGAACAAGAGGACGCTGAAGGATGCCCACCCTCTTCCCCACCAAGGGGATTGTTTGGCAGCATTGGGAGGCAACTGTCTGTTCAGTACGATGGATTTGACCTCTGGTTTTTACAACATGCCCCTTCACGAGGATGACAGGAAGTACTCAGCCTTTACAACGCCAATGGGCCTGTTCGAGTACAACTGGTTGCCACAAGGTCTATGCAACAGCCCTGGCAGCTTCATGCGCATGATGACCAGTATCTTTGGTGACCAAAATTATCTGAGCTTGCTGTGCTACTTGGATGATTTGCTGGTGTTTGCACCTGATGACGAGACAGCTTTACATCGCCTGGAGATGGTGTTTAGCAGGCTACGCGGTCACAACTTGAAGTTGTCCCCCAAGAAGTGCTTCTTCCTGCGGAGAACAGTGAAGTTTCTCTGCCATATAGTTGGTGAGAATGGTGTTTCAACGGATCCATCTAAGGTGGAGAGCATCGCGAACATGACAAGTGCAGACCTCATGGAGCTGGATGGCAAGACACCGTCTCAGAAGAGGATAAGATATTTTCTTGGGATGGTCAATTATTATCAGCATTTCGTGCCAAGGTTCTCTGCTGTTGCCAAGCCGCTGTTTGACCTGTTGAAAGGTGTGAAAAGAAAGAGTAAACGGCCTAACGTCAAAGTGTCGAGCAGGAGGTTGTGTGAGTCTGATTGGACTCATGAGCAGGAACAGTCTTTTGGCGACCTAAAGGCTTCACTAATCTGCAGTGCTGTCCTGGCTCACCCTGACTTCACCCGTCCATTCTTGTTGTCAACTGATGCATCTCTGGATGGATTAGGGGCTGTTCTTTCTCAAGTCCAGGAAGGTGATGCACGTGCCAGACCCATTGCTTTCGCCAGCAAGTCACTCTCTCAGTCACAGAAGAACTATCCAGCGCACGGGTTGGAGTTTCTGGCTCTGAAGTGGTCCGTGTGTGACAAGTTTAGTCATTGGCTAAAGGGCCACAAGTTCACGGTTTGGACGGACAATAACCCGCTGACTCATATCCTGATAAAGCCAAAACTGGACTGTTGTGAGCAACGCTGGGTGGCCAAGCTGGCCAGTTATGATTTTGACATCAAGTATATTCCCGGTCCGCAAAATGTTGTAGCTGATGCTCTTAGCCGTGTAACCTTTGTCAGAGAGAGTGTTGGTCACAGACTACTTGTGGATGCTTACGATGGTCTTCTCAACAAAGTTTCTAAAGTATCATGTGTTTTGGTCCGAGATGCATTCAAGTCATCTTGTGGTCATGATTCACACCGTCAAGGGAGTTGCAGTCCTCAGTCCACGTGCACACCAGTTCAGGTGCAGGCTCAGTCTGTTGTGATGGAAGATGTTGCAGCTGTGTTGCAGTCACATATTGAATGGGATTCTGGTCCGAGAGTCCGTGCTGTTGAGGTGTTGCAACACTTACCTCAGTTGGTTCCACCTTGCTCAGGTACCCTGCCATCCTATACAGAGAAAGACCTTCGAGACAAGCAACTCGATGATAGAATCCTCTCTCGTGTCTTGTTCTATGTGGAGAGGCGTCGGAGACCTTCAAGGAGAGAGAAGTTCAGAGAGCCTGTTACTGTCACAAAGTGCCTCAAACACTGGGACAAATTAGTTGTCAATGATGGTGTTTTGTACAGAGTTTCGAGAGACCACAAGACGAAGGCCAAACGTTTCCAGTATGTTGTTCCTGATTCACTCAAGACAATCGTTTTGCAAGGGGTCCATGACCGAGCCGGACACCAAGCCCAGTCCAGAACTCTTAGTTTAACACGACAGAGGTTCTTTTGGCCAAGTTTGGACAAAGACATGAGAGATTATGTGCGTCATTGTCAGAGATGCATAGTGAGTAAGACAGCTGAGCCTGATGGGAGAGCCCCTCTGGAGAGTATAACATCTACAAGGCCGCTGGAACTAGTCTGTATAGACTTTTGGTCAGCTGAAGAACAAGTCCATCGATGTTCTAGTAGTAACAGACCATTTCACAAAGATGGCTCAGGCATTTCCCTGTAGGGACCAAACAGCTAAACAAGTCGCGAGAGTGCTGTGGGATCGGTACTTCTGTGTGTATGGATTTCCTGAGAGGATCCATAGTGATCAAGGTGCTAACTTTGAGAGTCATCTCATAAGTGAGCTTCTCAGAGTGTCTGGCATCAGAAAGTCACACACAACCCCCTACCACCCCATGGGAAATGGGAGTGTGGAACGTTTCAACCGCACCCTAGGTGGTATGATTCGTGCATTGCCGCCTGAGGAGAAAAGTGACTGGCCAAGACGGTTACAGACCCTAACATTCATGTACAACTGTACAGCCCACGAGACAACGGGATATGCGCCTTTCTACCTCATGTTTGGTCGTGTCCCTCGACCTACCTGTTGATGTGCTTTTTAGTACAGTCTTCCATGACTCTGCTGTGATGAGTTACGACAAATATGTAGCCTGTCTTGCTGTTGACCTGAAGGAAGCAATGGAGGTCGCTCACGCTCATGCTGGAAAGGAGCAGCGCAGACATGCACAGTTGTACAACAGGAAAGTGAAAGGCTCTACCATTGACGTTGGTGACAGGGTGTTAATGGCCAACAGGAGAGACAGAGGCAAGAAGAAGCTTGCTGACAGATGGGACTCTACTATCTACACTGTCATGGACATGAACAAAGGGACACATACATTCAGGATCCGTGACACGGTCAGTGGTCAGGAGAAAGTTATCCACAGGAACCTGTTGATGCTGGTTAGTTTTCTTCCTGTAGGAGACGGATCAGACGTTAGTGAAACATCTGAACTTGCTTCATCCGAGCCTGTTACAGATTCGTCGATTTCAGAGGCTGTCCTCGTGAGGGTAAATGAAGAGTCCGAACCTCAGGGTGGTGGAGTGTCTCCTAGTGCAGCCGGTGGGAGTCTTGATGTTGAATGTGACATGAACTCATCTGTGCCTGATGGCGAAAGTCAGAGCCCGTTGACTGGTCCGAACTCTGTGGATTCTGAAAGGAGAACCATAGCATGGATCACAGAACTGTCCACATCAGGTCCATCAGAAGTTGATGTTTCTGACCTGCAGAGTATGTCCTCTAACCCCAGAGCAGAGATGGGGTCGTTACTAAAAAAAAGTAATATATTACATATTACATATTACTTTTAAAAAAAAGTAATATATTACACTACTTCGTTACTCTCTACATAAAGTAACTCGTTACTTTACTCGTTACTTTACTCGCAGGGCCGGCCCGCCCCTCCCTACAGGCAGATCACGCAGACTGCTAAAGTTTCAAATGTTCTCTTTAGTTCAGTTTCCATTGTCGCATAAGACTGATCCAGATAGCTCTGACTATGGCTGTCCTCTGTCTCCTGCTATCTGTATTTTGCGCAGTATATCTCTGAACGATGCGATGGTGATTCCACTGTGCAAATGGGCAACATTACCTCTACTATGAAGGATGCTTCAAGCCTGTCCATCTCTGCTTTGGTTACCGGTCCTCCAAATTGTAATTTGTGCTGCTTCGGTCGGCGGCGGCGCACTCACAACATCCTCACTCTGGGTTCGGGGGTCCTTAGCTATTAGCTTCACCTTAGCATGTGTTCTTTGCAGGTGTTTGTTGAGGTTTGACGTGGTGTTTGCAGCAGTGGATAACAGCTTCTGGCCTGGACACAGTTTGCACCTCACCGTCACATTCCTGTCTATTCTTCGGACGAACTCAAAATAATGGGCATACCTCCACCCCTCGAAAGTTATCGCTGACTCTGCCATGTTTATGCAGCACTGCAGGTGGAGATGTGGACGCGCAAGTCGCGCAGATTACGTACATATAAACCTGCGGCGGAAACCCCTCTTGTCTGTCAGTGTGATTATGACTGATTTTATAAAAGTAACGAAGTAACGCGTGTCGGGGCAATGTTAGTAACTGTAGTGTGATTACTGAATTATAAAAGTAACGCGTTACACTACTCCGTTACCGACAAAAGTAATATTACTTTGTAACGCGTCCATTTTATTGACAATTTTAACTTTTTCTGGGATCGCAGACATCTTTTTAAAGCAGATGGAGTTTGCCTGAACAAGTCAGGAGTGAAATTGTTTATCTCTAACATATTCAACTGCCTGCGTCAGCAATCTGTTCCCTCTGCCAAGGACAAGCGGCAAGAGGAATCAAAACAGGAGAAAGACACAACACATTGCGCAGAAAACCCTGAAGAAGTATCACTGCACCCGCCTGAGGAATGTTCTGATTATGGGAGACCTATGACACAAATGGAGGAGTCTCCACTGCCCGTCACCCCCCCTGTCAACGCCTTGGAGGATACTCTTCATTCATCTCCCAGCTCTCTCTACTCTCCGCTCACCCTTTCACCCTCGCCCTCCCCCCTGGAGTTCGATGACCGCATGAAGGCGAGATGCAGGGTTGGCAGCATGTCCTTTACCCCCGCCCCTCAACGACGCCCACCAAAATCACCGAAGCAGAGACGCGCACCATCTCCCCCGTCTTCATCACTGTGCCTATGTCAACCACCTCCCATCCCTTCAAGAAAGCATCTGCAGTCTCCGAAGCCTGATAAGGATGTGTGTGTACAAAACGCAACAAACTTTTACTGATATGTGCTGGGTCCAGGCTCAAGGGCATATGGCACTCTCAACTCTTTCCAGCACATGCCGGGGCCCTGCCTGCCAGTAGCTTTGCCGATATCTGTGTTGATAGGTAATAGATTAAGAGCGGTAAATCAGCTTAGAAACAGGAAGTGCTCAAACGTTTGTGTGAGGTTATCAAATTTAGCAGTGATTCCATGTCAGCCACAGCTTGTCACAAAATGTTTTACTGATAGTGTATTTAACAAACTTAAACTAGCTTTATTAAATGTCAGGTCTTTGGCAGGAAAAACATTTTTAATCAATGATTTTATCACTGAGCACAATCTCGATTTTATGTTTTTAACGGAAACTTGGATTGAACAAAATAACAGTGCAGCTGTTCTTATCGAATCAACCCCTCCCAACTTTAGTTTTATGAGTCAGGAAAGAATGCATAAGAAAGGGGGTGGAGTTGCTATTTTGTTCAATGATTCCATTCAATGCAGGAAGACATCTTATGGGGACTTTGCTTCTTTTGAATATGTGGCCCTTCAGCTGAAATGCTCCTCTCGAGCTCTGTTCCTAAATATCTATAGACCACCCAAATACTGTGCAAGCTTTTTTGATGATTTTACTGAACTGCTGTCTATAGTGTGTATTGACTTTGACCGTTTAGTCATTGTTGGTGATTTTAACATCCATGTTGACAACCCCCAGGACAGAGGGGCTAAAGAACTGTTTTGTGTTCTTGATAACTATGGACTGACTCAGCATGTGGCGGAGCCCACGCACAATAAGGGGCACACTCTGGACTTAATTATCTCAAAGGGTCTGAATATCTCAAAGGTTGTGGTGACTGATGTTGCACTCTCTGATCATTCCTGTGTTTTCTTTGAGAGCTCTATTTCTGTTCACAAAAATGTTCAGAAAGAGGTAACCACAAAGCGATATTTAACTGAAAATACTAGGGAAATGTTTACTCATAATTTCTCATCCACACTTGCCCCTGCTAACATCTCAGTAAATGAGCTAGTAGATCATTTTAATTCAAAAATTAAAAATGTTATAGATACCATTGCTCCAACTAAGGTAAAGGAAGTGATTAGCAAGAAAATATCTCCATGGAGAAAGGCCATGACCGTGAGAACAGAAAAAAGAGAGTGTCGAAAAGCTGAACGTAGGTGGCGAAAAACAAATCTCCAGGTTCACTTTGAAATCTATAAAGAGAGACTTGGCCTTTATAATTTGGAATTGAAAAACGCACGACAGTCTTTCTTCTCTGACATCATTACCAAAAACAAAAACAACGCACGTGCCTTGTTTGCTACCGTCGACAGACTAACTAACCCCCCAGTGTCAGTAGCCTCTGAATTTCTATCCACCAGGGCGTGCAATGATTTTGCCTCCTTCTTCACTGACAAAATTCAGAAAATTAGACAAGCAGTCAGTGCCTCTACATCAGGTACAGCAAATGTTTTGTCCCTATGTCCACCTAATATCAATTCAAACACCATGACACAATTCCATCAGATTAATGGTAAAAACTTAGAGGACATTATTCAACTTCTGAAATCCTCCTCCTGCTGCCTTGATATTATTCCAACAGGATTTTTCAAAGATGTTTTTCCTTGCATGGCCGCAGATCTACTTCATATAGTAAACACATCTCTTCACTCAGGTATTTTTCCAGAGGCCCTGAAAACTGCAGTCATTAAACCGCTCTTAAAAAAGAATAATCTAGATGCCTCAGTAATGAACAATTACAGGCCAATATCAAACCTGCCATTTCTAGGTAAAATCATTGAAAAAGTAGTATTTCAACAGTTGAGTAACTTCTTGCATTTAAATAACTGTTTGGATGTGTTTCCAGTCAGGATTTCGTCCAAACCACAGCACTGAGACTGCTCTTGTAAAGGTCTTCAATGACATCCACTTAAACACAGACAGTGGCAGAACTTCAGTGTTAGTATTATTAGATCTCAGTGCTGCATTTGACACTGTTGACCACAACATATTACTAGACCGACTAGAAAACTGGGTGGGACTTTCGGCAACAGTTCTAAATTGGTTTGAGTCCTACTTAAAGGACAGAAAAAACTTTATTTCTATAGGTAAATACACATCTGAGTTGACAAATATGACATGTGGGGTACCTCAAGGCTCCATCTTGGGGCCTCTTCTCTTTAACATCTACATGCTACCACTGGCTCAGATAATGAAAAACAACAAAATAAGTTACCATAGCTATGCGGATGACACACAAATTTACGTAACAATTTCACCAGGAGATTATGCTCCAATTCAAACACTGAGTAAGTGCATTGAACAAATCAATGACTGGATGTGTCAGAACTTTCTCCAATTAAACAAAGATAAAACTGAGGTAATGGTTTTTGGAGCCAAGGCAGAACGTATAAAGTTAGCGCTGAGCTTCAGTCTGCAATGTTCAAAACAACAGATAAAGCCAGAAATCTAGGTGTAGTCATGGACTCTGACCTGAGTTTCAACAGTCACATTAAAACAGTTACTAAATCAGCCTACTATCACCTAAAGAACATATCTAGGATTAAAGGACTAATGTCACAGCAGGATTTGGAAAAACTTGTCCATGCTTTTATCTTCAGTAGACTCGACTACTGCAATGGTGTCTTTACAGGCCTCACTAAAAAATCTATTAGAAAGCTGCAGCTAATTCAGAACGCCGCTGCTCGAGTCCTCACTAACACTAAGAAAGTGGATCACATCACTCCTGTTCTGAAGTCTTTACACTGGCTTCCTGTGTGTCAAAGAATAGATTTCAAAAATATTGTTGCTGGTTTATAAAGCTTTGAATGGTTTAGGCCCAAAATACATGTCTGACCTACTGCTAAATTATGAACCATCCAGAACCCTCAGGTCTTCAGGGACTGGTCAACTTTCTGTCCCCAGAGTCAGAACTAAACATGGTAAAGCAGCATTCAGTTATTATGCTCCGAATATCTGGAACAAACTCCCAGAATCCTGCAGGTCCGCTGCAACTCTTACTACTTTTAAATCCAGGCTGAAGACTTTTCTTTTTGCCGCTGCTTTTAATTGAACTATTCACATCTTAAACTGCACTGTAACTTTTAACATTTATCCATGTATTTTTTCTTTTAATGTTTATTTTATTATCTTTCCTTTTTAATGACTGATTTTAAATGCCATTTTTAAAATGTCTTCCATTTTTGTAAAGCACTTTGAATTACCTTGTGTTGAAAGGTGCTATATAAATAAACTTGCCTTGCCTTGCCTTGCCTTACACCCAACTCTGCCCCAGAGGCATCTCGGTTTTGCCGGATGACACTGTATCCTGTGTTTCTGGGCTTGTGACTGCTGTGGACTCTCGATCACAAGTGGGACTGTCGGACTCTGACACCGTGACTTGGGGTACTGACTCAGAGGTGTTAAATTCCGTTGACCAGATTTCACAAGTACGGTCTTCCCTTTCCACTGTGCAGACTCAGTTTAGAACACGACTTGGCCGGCTGGTCAAACCCGTGGACAGACTGATACAGACCATGTTCCGACAGGACGTTATACCGGTCAGGTTTAATGTTAAGTCTGTTTGAAGGTCTGCATTTCAAGCTTTTACTGTTTAAGGGTCTTGGACAGTAATATGTGTTTATTTCTATTTTTGTTTGTTTTTCCGAGATATTGACTTTGATGTTACACTCTGCTGATTTTCTTTTCTTTTGTGACGAGCTGTACTACACTGTGTGTAGGGGTTTTAGTGGGGGTGTATAAGGCACCCTGTTACCAGTTGCTGGGTTGAGAGATAAGCGCTGCTCTCATACCACTTCATCCTAAAGGGAAACATTTCATGTTGGTTTGTTTTATGTAAAACCCCTTGGTGTTGTTTATTCTGTTATGTGGTGTAATGCCAGGTGACTATTATGTAGTCTATGCTCATATTCAGTAAAATTCAGTGGGGGTGTGTGTAACGGAGTTAAAAATGTGTAGACATAATTATTAGTTATAAATTACGATTTATAATAGGTTGTGAATTTTATTGTTATGAGATTGTTTCCTTTTGATGTTTTTGAGTTATGTTTCTAGTGGGAACACTTTCCCGTTGTACATCTTTTTCTATTTCCTGTATGTCATTTCCGCTTTCCCCTCACATTGAAGTGAGCGTTGCTGAGGATGTGCAGCGTGGATTCAAGGAGAATATTGTTTTTGTTCTCAGTCGCAGGCACAAAACATACTACCAATATAAATACATTGCTTCTAAAATCGTTTTGTGTCAGAATACTTAAATCTGTATATTTTTAAATGTCTTTTTCCTTCTAATTTGTTATTATTTACATTGCTTTTAAAATCGTTCTGTGTGACACGAAAAAAATGGCGAAATCGTGTTGGTGAACACGAATCAATAGATTAATTTCGTGACTATAACACGAAATGCCGTGAGACTGTGTTGACACTTGCTACCCTTGCTACAAAACCGGCATCCATTTTGGCAATAGTGGAGAAGAACCGGGCTTTTTTGCTTTGTATGTCGGGGGCGGGAGATTCATGCGATTGGTTGTTGGTCGCGTTGCTCGCAAAAAATCCCCAAGCTTCAGATACGCCCACCTCCAAGATTTTTTTAACGCTGCTGTGTGGACGCTCCGTAATACACTTGCTACCCTTGCTACAAAACCGGCATCCATTTTGGCAATAGTGGAGAAGAGCTGGGCATTTTTGCTTTGTATGTCGGGGGCGGGAGATTCATGTGATTGGTTGTTGGTCGCGTTGCTCGCAAAAAATCCCCAAGCTTCAGATACGCCCACCTCCAAGATTTTTTTAACGCTGCTGTGTGGACGCTCCGGAAGAGCAGGCCAAGATTCACTCTCTTCCACTCTACCCCAGCGGCCAGGCAACAAGAGAATGGGGAGAGCGCCTCCAAGCAGAGTCTCATTTGTATATCATCGCACTATTTTGTTTAATTAAATGCTGTTAACTTTTATAAGCTTCCTTGGACTCTTTTCAGTTTATCCTTATCTCGGGGTTTTAAGAAATCCTAACACATTCAAACAAGACGCGGTGGAGAGGGGGCAGGGCTTATCTCCATGTAAATCCAAACAAAATGAACATATTTTACCGTGATTTAATTGTAATACACGTTTCAAAATGATGCCGGAGTAACTACATACTGGTACCGGTTAGTAAAAACCATGAATTAATGCTGTGACAAGTCTGCAGACAAGACGGCAGGCGAAAATCCTTTTAAAATGCTGGATCGATCAGGCTAAACTAACCTGTAGCTGCTCCGTCCACACTCACAACAACTTCATACAGACATAAATAAAGCAGCGACTGTATTCGCCATAACATAGACTGTCTGTGGTTTGTACATGTTTAACTTTTGTTTCTGAACAGATATGTGACCTGCTCCATCGAAATCAGTCGCATTGACCTGAAGACACATTTTGAGTTGTATACACTGTTGGAAAGAGGAGATTCCTAGCTTTCTAATGATATCAGGATTGTTTTTGTACTCCAAATATTAAGCAAAATATGTCACATTATATAATGATTGTCACGAGTCATCATTTTGAGAAAAAGATCTTTAAAGTTTCCTCTTCTCTGGAATCCATCGATCTGATTGATTATTAGCGGAGCAAATGATCAAAATACTATGGAGGGAAGCAACACACACACACATAAACGACCAGGAGCGACGCTTGGTCAGGGTCCCGAGGCGTGCAGTTGGGACGCTCCTAGGCTCCTTCAGCTTCATAAAGGGACGCAAATAGCTTTCAACTGATTGCAATGTATTCCCACCTGCGGCGGGATTTGACGCTCATGGAAGCACGGCATTCGTTTGTGTCGGCGGCATTTAAAGGCAATGTGAGCGTCCATTCCCATTGGATAACGGAGAATTGTACACCCGGAAGTAAGTATTCCCCTTACTGTCGATTGATTTGACAGTGATATCTGCACTACACATCAACTAAAAAACACCAGATTATCCTTGTTAATTACACAACATTGATTGGTTTAAATTGTGTGCAATGCTATTGTATTTTTCCCCTTCGATTCGGAGAAACAAATATGTTTTCGGAGTTTAGGATGGCAGAAGACACTACACTACCCAGAATCCCCAGCTATCGTTTAGGACTACACCGTGTGCTCTGTTTGACAAACCCCGTGATTAGTTCTCAAGCTCTGTGATTGGATGTTGGAGTGGCAGTGCGCGAAGTTTACACGCGTCAAACAGCACTTTGAAATGGAATGAAACCCATCGACGGCACACTATCCAAATCAAGACTTGAACGTGTCCTTTTTTTCATATGGAATGCAGTTGGAGGTCAACCAATCACAGAGCTTGAGAACTAATCACGGGGTTTGTCAAACAGAGCACATGGTGTAGTCCTAAACAATAGCTGGGGATTCTGGGTAGTGTAGTGTCTTCTGCCATCCTAAACTCCGAAAAAATATTTGTTTCTCCGAATCGAAGGGGAAAAATACAAAAGCATTGCACACAATTTAAACCAATCAATGTTGTGTAATTAACAAGGATAATCTGGTGTTTTTTAGTTGATGAGTAGTGCAGATATCACGGTCAAATCAATCGACAGTAAGGGGAATACTTACTTCCGGGTGTACAATTCTCCGTTATCCAATGGGAATAGACGCTCACATTGCCTTTAAATGCCGCCGACACAAACGAATGCCGTGCTTCCCTGAGCGTCAAATCCCGCCGCAGATGGGAATACATTGCAATCAGTTGAAAGCTATTTGCGTCCCTTTATGAAGCTGAAGGAGCCTAGGAGCGTCCCAACTGCACGCCTCGGGACCCTGACCAAGCGTCGCTCCTGGACGTTTATGGAGTGAGAGTGTGTTGAGGGAAGATATTTTCATTTGGATTACTGGTCTGGGGGAAGCTCGCAAGTGTGTGTGTATACGTCTGTGTGTGTTTGTGTAATTTTGCGTTTGTGTGTATTGTTTGTTTCCCGGGGAAAACACTCACGAGAAACACCGGCTGTTGTTATGCCTGCTGTGACGTCAAGTTACTCCGTTCTCCTCTTGTAATTATGCCGTTAAAAGCTTCAAAGTTGTATTTATCATCTGAATTTGCCGAAACAAGTTTAATATTCTGAAAGCCAAGACTTTGTTTAATTGAAATCAGATGAAAACAAACTGTAACGGACCCTGTCGTGTTATCTATGATTACTATACGCCTTACATTCATAATTTCAGCCGGAGGGAGTGGGAGCTGCGCTGCGGAACAGCAGAGTGGCGAATGAGAGCTGTGATCTTCCCTTTACAAGCTTCAATCATGTATTTATCGTGTGATTTTGGAAATAAAAGTTTCATATTCTGAAAGCCAAGACTTTGTTTATTTAAAATCAAACAAAACACCCGAACCCCGAAAAACTATTTTTTTACGCAAATCCACGTTTATTTTGAAATGAGCCGCTGCGACTTCCAACTGATTTCGATAGAGCGGGTCACATATGAGAAGCTGTGATCTCTGTGTGCTAACAGCTAACGGCTGATGTTTAGGGACATGTTGTGCTGCCGGGTGCTGACCAATCACGTAGCGTCATTTCTTGACTGGCAGCAAAAACAACTAATCACAGCAGTGCTTCTCTGGCTGGCTCTGTCCAATCACAAACAAGAAGAGTTCTCCCTAAAGGAATACCCTTTCCGTATAAGTTGAAATGATGTGGTATTTTCTGAAATGCTGTGGCGTTTAGTGAAATGCTGTAGTGTTTTGTGAAATGCTGTGGTTTTTTGTGAAATGCTGTGGTTCTTTTGTGAAATGCTGTAGTGTTTTGTGAAATGCTGTGGTGTTTTGTGAAATGCTGTGGTTTTTTGTGAAATGCTGTGGTTTTTTGTGAAATGCTGTAGTGTTTTCTGGAATGTTGTTTTGACTTGCCCTTCAGGGCCACCGTAACTATACACATTCACACACACACAACACACACACACACACACACACACACACACACACACACACACACACACACACACACACACACACACACACACACACACACACACACACACTCACACACACTCACACACACACTCACTCACTCACACAAAAACACACAGCGTCACCAAACACATTTTGCTCAGCACACACCGTGTGTTTACTCCTGTCCTTCATCTTACAGGCGGTTGTATTTAGCTAATAACACGAGCTAACATCACATGAGTAATGGTCTGTCCTGCCTGAGCGATGGCGGTGTTACCTTCATAACTTGTTCCTATCCGCTGTCTGCCTGAGAACAAATTCAAACAACAACAGGTACCGGGGTCTCTACAACACACAATGTTTACTGACTCCATTTATAGTAACAAAGTGGATTTAGAGGGAATCATTACTCAAAACCTCACACGTCCTTTATTACAAGGTTTGTTTGGAAGCAAAAACCACTACAAGGCAAGTTAGGAGTTACTGCAATTTTTTTTACAAATGAAAGCTGCTGTATTTGCAGATCAGCCATGTGTTCCACAGCCAAACCTCATTTTGTCCGCAGTTAGAATAATCCTTCCTCCTTCTGTTTCAACTGGCCCCTTGTTATGTGATGTACAGTTGCCATCTTAACAGATCAAGTTCAGCCACTTGTTAGTTTTTTCTTTGCTGCACAAAATCCATCCATTGTATTGTTTATTCCAGTCATGTGGTTTGGGCATTTTTGGAATTCCCTTTTTAAATGTAACTCCACAGAAACCCGAAATAAAGATTGAATGGTTTTCAATAAAGTGTACAATATTGAATAGTTCATTGGTAATACCGGTCATGTCATTGTAGGTGAATTGAAGTGTCAGTGCACATCAGACTATATAGTAAAATTCACTGATTTTCATTTTTTTATATTTTACATTTCACTGCAGACAAGCTCACGAGCTGACTTCACCCTTTAAGAGATTTTACTCTTCTCACAGTAGGTGACTCCTTGTATCTTTTACAGCTGGCTAGATCTATAGATGAATATATTAAAAGTAATCTTTAAGTTAACAGTTTTCGAGCAACGCAGTGTGGATCAAGTTTTCGAGCTGTGAGTGTATGGCAGTTCCAATTAAAAGAAAATGCTTCTTTAAATGACAAGGTATAACATTTCCTTTCATCACTGAGTAAAAAGCATCAACGTATGTAGGGAAAATACATTAATAGGGAGTCTCACCTTCATGATGAGGTGTAAACAAGTTAAATGTGTTTGCTTTTCGAGATGCATTAGATCTTTTCTCAAAGTGCAACTTAAGAAAACTGCAAATGTGCACAAAGCTTTGCCTTAAGGAGTGCATGTGTGTGTGTGTGTGTCTCCAAATGGGCTCATTTGAATGTGAGCACTTGCATGCGGATTGCAGTATTAATGGACGTTCCAGTACATTTGGTCTGACGCCAATGGACCCAATTGCTTAGCATGCCTGCAGGACATTAATTGATGGCCGGGTTACGCTTCCTAATAAGTGTCATAAATAACGGTTTAGCAGGACGAGGGGAAAAATCTCAAATGCATTAACCATTGCGTTGACATCTTAATGGATATTCAACTGAGATGTGATCAAGTGGAATCCGTCAAGTTGGAATCCATTAATGCGGGGCTGAACTCTCCGCCGCGGCAAAACGTGTGACAGCGATGACAGCGATGGGACAGACCCGCTTTACTGCTGCTCATGTGTCACGCCCAGCTTTAATGGACAGCCTTGTCAACACCCTCATCCCCACTCGCACATGGCCCTCCACCAACACAGCTGTTGAAGATCTGTCAAACCAGCGTGTCACGGAGCCACACACACCCTCCCAAAAGTCACTGATGGAGACAGTAAAAACCACGGACCGTTCACTGGCAGCATCATTGATTTTATCCCCGAATTATTGTTGAGGACACACCATGCCTTGCATACCAATGGAGGGGCTCTCACAGGCAGGCAGGCAGGCAGGAGGGTCAAATTAGCCCCGGGTTGCCACAGTTTTTGCTAGGGGAACTGAAGTTGGAGAAGCAAACCCTGGCAGCTCTGTTTGGCAATTGGTTGTCCAGCAAAGGCACACATACACATGAATTCATAAAAATGCACCCATGCCAGATTTACCTCTGCATTGGGTATGCAGCCAGGAAACTCATCAGTGGAATTGCAGATTTAGCCAACTGAGGATTTTTCTGTGTAACCAAGCCACAAATAAATGGGATGGGAAAACCTCTGAGCTCACCGATATACTGTAATTGATGTGCAACTCAGCAAAGGTATGCACATTAGTTCCATGCTACGGCTACGCATGTTACAAAGAAGTGTATGTATTGAAGTCCATGTGTGGGAGAAAGCCAGAGTATGCATATATGTTGATGCATGCTCAATTGCGATTGTGTTTATATAGTACATATGAGAAAGGAATTCTGAATGTGTGTAAGTGCGTACTTATTTGCATGTGTGGGATGTGTACATGTATACCTCTGACAAAAGGCAAACATTTATTTATTTGCTGCCATTATATAACTATATATTTTTTGTGTTTTGGGGGATATAATATATGTTATGAGAATAAGGTTAAAAAAAGGCACCACTTATCACTTTTCTTTTTGAAAATAGAAATTGCTAAAGACATTTTCTTTACATATAAAGATATTGGTTAGTAATTAGTTACTTTTCACCTTAGCAATGCTATTTTTTGTTTGTTTTTGTGACTAATAAACGCCAAGATTATTGCCTTGCATACCTTGGACATGGGGGTGGAACATCTGGTTCAAGTAGCTAACCAGCAGCCAGCTGCAACATTAACTGATGCACAAACAGGTCAAATTCATCTTTCTTTGCCAACTGCAGTGTATGTGCAATACATGTATGAAAGTCACAGTTCACACATCGAGAAGATTTAGCAGCAACTATGTTGTGGACACATGCATTCACTTTCCAAATTTCCAAGGGGTAATGCTAAGATTAGGGAGTGGGTAGAGCATGTGTGTGAAAGTGTGTGCAACACCTCTGGCTCAGGTCCACTTAAGGTGGGATGACCTTTAAGGTGGACAAGCTATTCTCCTTTAATTGACACACCACTATTTATTTAAACTGCTTATTAAGGACATATTAAGCTCTTTTTCAGGTTCATATTTGTATTAAGTGCTTCTACTGTGAAATGTTTACATGCTTTAATGTTCAGAAATGCTTTATTGCTGCAGCACCTCTTTTTCACCCTTTGTCTGAAACCACAGCCCAGTCTGCTCTGATTGGTTAGCTCGCTGTGTCTGTTGTGATTGGTCAACCTCTTAGAGATGTCCCGCCCAATAGCAAATCTCATACAATTTGTTGGAGTGCTAGCCAATAGAAGCGCAATTATTACATACTGATGTCATTATGTTACTGAAGTAAACAAAGGAGTCCAATAAATACGTGTCAGGCGTGTGTGTGGGAGAAACTCCTTCTGGAGGGAACTTTGTGATTGTAGCCTTTGCAGACCATTGACATGCACAAAAACCTACGGGAAAGGGAAACCCCCAGAAAGCCTAAAAGGGCCCCTTTAACTGAGAATATTTTTTAAATTCCTATTGTCAGTTAAAGATTACACTTTTTTTTAACATCCCTATTTTACTTTATTTAATTAAATTAATATTTAAGTATTTTTTACATTATAAAATTATTAAACGATTATTCAAAGTAGCTTTTACTTCAGTGAACTATTTTATTACCCTTGCTGTCAATCTCTGTCAGTTAAAGCCTGGAAAGTGCCGCGCTCAGCTCTTCCAGCAGAGTGCTAGATGTAGTCTATCATTAGCCTACATAATGTCCTGACAGGTCCTTTTTGTTAAAGGATTTCCCTCAAGTTTATCAACGAGGTCCTGTGAAGTTTCTATTGTAAATGTGCCAGTGTTTAGGAGGTGTGTCGAACAGCCACTAAACGTGTGTGTGTGTGTGTGTGTGTGTGTGTGTGTGTGTGTGTGTGGTGTGTGTGTGTGTGTGTGTATGTGTGTGTGTGTGTGTGTGTGTGTGTGTGTGTGTGTGTGTGTGTGTGTGTGTGTGTGTGTGTGTGTGTGTGTGTGTGTGTACCAGCGAGTGCGTATGCTGGTAGGTGTGTTATTTGTGCTTGTATGTGCATGGCAATGTCTATTTGGGCCTGTGGGGTGACAGTTCTGCTCTCGGCAAGTAGGTAATTAGCATGCATTATTCAAATGGAAGACAGAGGGAATGAGGGTGGGGACCTGTCCACCTGGCTGTCGGCACAGGAGCTTTTCTCGTTCAGCGCCACTTACTCTGCACATTTAGAACATGAGAGCGTGTCTCTTGTCAATGTATTACCCTCCTCCCAAGCATTTGTAGATAATACACTTTTAAAGGGTCCCATTATGAGGCAAGATGTGATCGTGGTAAGTGAAAGTCAAAGACATTTCATCTTCAAATTTGAACAGAAGTGCCTGTCATCCACATTTATATTTGAGTCAGATCAGGTCGGTTTTATTGACTGAAAGTGCTGTACTTCACATAGCAGCAAAGGGCATAAGTAGACATGAATTCACATTAAAACAGAAACACTGACATACCATCTGACATACAGAGCTTTATTTGAGATGACACTGAGGTCCTAGCTAAAGGTGGCGGTTTACTTATAAAGAGCCCAGACGTTCCTGAAATCAATCTGTGCTGCATACAAATAACAGGACATGCACACTGTGTCATCCCTTCATAACTGACATTAAAGCTCTGCAATAAATTCTACTTTTGTGAAGCTAATTTATTTTTCTGTTGTACTGTGGGGCAGTGGCGGTTCTAGACCAATTTGACTGGGGGGGCCAGGCTGGGGCCAGTTATTTTCTGAGGGGGGCACAATAAATGCAGGACGAAAAAGACAAAGACAGTATGAAGTAATTGCGCATAAGAAACAGTGGCGGTGCCCAAGATTTTCCTTTGGGGTGCTATGGGGTAGCTTGACGTTTCATAGAGGGTGCTCAAACATGTAGGGTTTCCCAGTAATGTACAGTGGAATGTTCTACTGCAACACTCCCCACACACACATACACCCGCGACTGTTACAATGAAGGCTCGATTATCAGCTCACGGCATATAGGTGTAAGCAGGGGTAAAGTGCTATTTTTTTAAAGTGGGGGGTGGACCTAACATCCTCTAGGGGGGTCCGGGGGCATGCTACCCCGGGAAGATTTTTATTTTTATATTGAAGTTAAATGCATCAATCTGGTGCACTTTGAGAGCAAAATGAAGAGATCTATGGATACATCTCTCAACACCCATATGAAACAGAACTGTAAACAGATTTCCGATTTCTTTATGGATATTTTACAAATCACTCCCCTTTTAAACTGTAGTCTTGTTTTACTGTCATATAGTATTTCATAACTGTTTTTCATTTATTCTCTTATTTGGTTATACCTATAATGATCATATAAACACGTGCCTCGGAAATTATATTAATCGTGACCAAACCGTTTGAGACCCACTGAGATAACTTAGACTAAAGTTAACTATCTAAACACTGAGAGAGTCCTTTACTTCACCTGAGCTGAGGTTATCTGAGCCTCTCAGTCTGACAGGAGAGAGTTCTCCCTCCACCTTGTTGTTGAAAAAAAAGCTCCTTATATCCGTTAGCATAGCTAGCTAGCACCAGATGCTAACCACAAGTGATCTCCGGTACCGGTGCGCGCTCTCTCTCTCTCTTGCGCACGCACACAAAATTGCTCGTTCCACACACACACACACACACACACACAGAGCAGAGCTTGAATGAAACACAGAGACCCATAAGTACTTGTACTGTACTGTAGCATATTATTTTTGAATCAATCATTTTTCAAATTATGAATTTCACACATAAAAAAGACATACATTTCTTGGGGGTGCTTAGGGGGTGCTATGGCTAGGGGGAGCTGCAGCACTGCAGCACCCCCTAGCGCCCCCCTGGCACCGCCTATGATAAGAACACAATGCAATACAGTTATTGGTATTTGTTTCAGTACACATATTTATTTCAGATACTTATAGTTACAGTTTTTACGCTCTAATGGGTCCGACTAGAATGACAAACAGCATTAGTTCCGCCTATTCCGTCAGTCAAGAAATCGTTTAATCATAAACTTTTTTTTTTCATTTTCATTTTCAGGGGGGCCACAGGGGGGTCCAAAGTCAGTATAGGGGGCACTGCCCCCCCCCCCCCTCCCCAGAACACAGCAGGGCCTGTAGTGTGTGGTCTTGTTGGATAACAATACATCAGAAGGAGCTCCCTTTTTGTTTTTCTACTCTCCTGTTAAGTTCTTTCTCACTGAGGCTTTGTATTGTTGGTTTACTTAAAGCTCCATGGCAGCAATGTTTAGCAAGCAGAATTGGAAATGTTTTTTGTACAAGGCAGCAAAAGCAAATATTTTAGACCAATTATGGACTTTCATGCACTGGGATGTAGTGTGTCCTCGTTCAGAAAGCAAGCCTCTGCAAAGGCATCTGTGTCTCCACAAACATATCCCTGTGTTAGTGTGAATGAGCTAAAGAATGTTTCTGCAGCACTGGCAGCTAACATAGCAAAAAAAGTTACTTTACATTGCTCCTTTTGAGAATAAAAGTGTAAATATAAGATCCATACACAGCAATACAAAATGACAAATGTCAAGCTTCTCATATCTGCACACTTAAAACATTGTAGTTAGTGTAAAAACGGAGTAAACACACAGTATTCTGATATGTTTCCATTTGCTTTTGGCAAGGTTTTCAGCATATCACACACGCAGTGCTTCTGTTTCTCCACAGCCGTTCCTGCTGGATTATTATTGTCAGACTCATATTTTAGCCACAGATGAGTCATTAGCACCTTGCCTTATCTACCACCCATTTTCCAGCCCCACCACGACACCCCTCCAGCAGCGGCCTCTGTTTACTTAATTGATCAATTAGCTGCTTGAGAAAGCACCCTCTCCTCCACATGTCCCATTTAGCCAACATTTACATGTGTCACTTTAATTGTGTCCCATATCTCCTCGCCCAAATTATTTACCTACTCACTCACCCACGCTGCAAAGCTCCATCGTCCCCAGGGGACTTATGGTCTGACTTGAATGGTAATATGTCGCCTGGATCATAATTTGACATTTTACTGACAAATGATCTCCAAGCCATGATATATAACCTGTAATCACTATAGTTTCACGCTCTCTTAGATTCAGTTGAGAACTTTCACCTAACCAATTGCTGTTTGTTCCACAATATGTGAACAAATGTCACTGTGTCCTTATGTTTCACAGTACTGGAATAAAGTGAGTACTGAGCATGGACAGGAATTGAACCAAAGCCAGAAAACGTTCCCAAATGAGAACTGCAGAAACACAACATTGCAGAGGAAAATGATTTTTGTGTCAGTGGCTGACTTTTTACAATGGCCTTTTTTCCCTCTAACTATTCAGCCGTGGGTCTGCTGGCCTGAGGTCCTTTTCCAGTGGGTGGACTGGCCGTGAAATCAGACTGGCATAACCCTCCTCCCACATAGTGGATTTACACAATTTACAAAGAACAGTCTTTTGATTGTGCTGGACCACCAACTAATCCTTTGTTCCCAGGAGGCTTCGGCTGCACTTCACCCCCTCTCTGTTGCAGAGTCTTACTGCCCTCCAGTGGTGGACGGCCATATTACATCCTGGTATAGAACAAGGTGTGCTCAGTTCAATGTATGTGTTGTTACTGATCCATACATATGTTACAAAACAGTCCTTTGTGATCTACTGGAAATGACTACAGCCGATAGTTGGATTTTAAAGCATTCAAACTATTTCTAAAAGGCAAACATAGTCATTTTTGAATTTGTGTTCATGAATCCACAATCATTGCTCAATGAATTACACTCTGTTACATCACACTGTATACAGAACATTGAAAAACACATCACACCTTGTTGTGTAGTTCATATTTAAAGTGAATCAATTGTTCTTATAATGAGTCCAGGGAGTCTTTAACTTGACCTCTACGCAAAGGTGCATGTAAGTCCTGTGATACATTTGAGGCATATCATATCATTTGTTTGATTTTATATCTACAGAAAAGTACATATTTAATTTAATTATAATTATAGTTATTATAATTATGTTATTCCACCTTGCACTCCTTAAAGCAACCAGAAGGTGGCGGTAAATGCCTTGCCAAAAGAGACTGGTTTGGATTTTTCTTCTGCACAAAACAGACCTGTAGCTTCTGAAACACATAAACACGAGTGTTTCTGTCTTTTGTCACTGAATAGAACAAACAATACTGTATTCATTTCTTTGTATCAACATGAAATGTATTCTGGCAGTTTTGCATCCTAATTTGAATTGTGTCCCAGTTTAAACTCATTTGTGTCATCCTCTCTACTAGTTCAACAAATTGGCGAGTGACTGTTCCCATTGTCCCTGAAATTAAAAATAAACATATTAAATAGTGTTTGTTTCTGGACTCTTTACAAAAGCCTTCTACCAACCAGGCTAGGAATTATTTTAATTTCAAAAAGCAAATTGGTTTTGTTTGGTTATTTTCTCAGCTGGAAATAAAGACAAACTCTTCTCCAGTTCTCACTGTTTGCTTTTGTGAAATGATTCATGAACAATGACACCCCGTTTTATATTTGGAAAAATGGCCAGTAGAGAGAGACTAAGAAGAAGACCATCTTAGCCATTATCAGACAACAATTAGATCAGTTTGTTGCTTTTATTCCATACCCTGTACAGCAGGAGGAGTTTTTGTCCTGTTATTGAAAGTGTTGGGAAGACGTTATCAGTGTTAAACCAAAACATAAAGCATATTGGCTGAAATAACATACACGCACATATCATAAAGTGATATATTAAGAGCTGGAGGGTAGTGGTGTGGCTCAAATCTATATGTGACATAATGTGGGCATAGGGAAATTATTGTAAATTCACTTATTTTCTTATTTTTTACATCGGCCACATTGTCTTTCATTTTCAAATAAATCTGTTGTTATCCTTGGATTGTGGTTGAGTACAAAAATAAAACTATTACTTGTATACATTTTCACCACCTAAACCTGCATACTTAGTATGTATCATGATATGAATATTTGTAGTCTATTATATATGGGGCGAAGCCTGCGAGCTAGTTCAGGCAGTCAACTCGAGCACCAATCATACATTAACACGTGACGCACCTCGTCCCTCTTTCAACCAACCAAACACATTCTCCTAAACATGCCGCTCTATTTAAAGGGGACCTATCATGCAAAATGCACTTTTGTACGTCTTTTATACATGAATATGTGTCCCCGGTGTTCCAGGGAACTCACCAAGTGTCAGAAAACACAACCCTCTCTATTTTCCTCCATACCCAAATCTCTAAAAAAGGGGCTGCAACGGATCTGATAAAAACTGATCCAGATTTGAACACTGTCCTGACGTCAGGACGGTGGCGCTACGGCTATTGGGCCAACTCCACCAATCAGGAGGAGACAGCCACGGCCATTGCCGTTCGAAAGCGCTGGAGACGCTGTAGTACATATGCCAGGCCTCTAGATGGTGCTGTTCTCACAGAATCAGCCCTTGCAAAAACAGAGCTAACATTTTTCAAATTGAGCAAAATGAGGCATGGCTAAAATGCATGATCTGTTTGGTATTTTGAAAAAAAAAAGTATAAATATGCCTTATATAGGTATGGCCCTACACTATATTATTCAAATATAGCATGATAGGTCCACTTTAAGCTGCCAGGTCTTCCTGCCTCTGCCTCCTTAATGCTGCTGCTACTGCTGCTGTGTTCACTTGCTATTGCTACGTTCATGTTCCTGCTGCTGTGTTTCATGTTGCTGCTGCTCGCCTGCCCCACCACCACCCCAGCTTCCACCCCAGCTTCCACCTGTAGGCTCGGGGGATAGTTATCTAATCATCACTCAATGTTCTTTGTAAATCTGTGGAGTGATGAGGCCCGAGCCTAGACGCCAAACTCAAACTATATGCTGCTTCTAATAAACACATTAAGAAACACGTGAGTTGTCTGACTGAAATACAGTGTATGGTCCATACCTTTAGTATAGTATGGCATTGCCTAGTATAATGTCATTTATTATGGTACATGTCTTAATAATTGCAATAATACACTATTGAAAACACACAATAAAAGGAATTATGGTAAAGTCATATTGTTATTCGACTCAAACAAATACAAAATTATAATTATGCCAATAAATATGTTGGAAACAAATTAAAGTAAATATATTAATGTTGAAAATTATCAAAAGAGTATTGTGAAAGCATGCATTTGGTATGATATGTTAAAAAAGAAAGCTATTTGAACTATTTCAAGCTAAATCAAGCTATTAAATGTTAGCATTACATATCATTGAAATAGAGTTTTGAATAGCATATTGCAGTATGTGTGTACACATTAAAGTTCATGAAATTACTGCACAGTGCAACATGGAGGACAGTCGAAACATTTAAATAAACAAAATTCAATAAAGTTCAAATGTACTGTATGTTTTCAAGGATTCAAGGCTTTTATTGTCATGTGTACGTGTACGTGTAGTTATGACAATGAACATTTTAGGTCACAAGCTGCTCCAACAGGGCAACACAATAACACAGATACAATAGTGCAAGTCAATTAAAAAAGAAATATAATATAGTAGAAATAGTGAAGAATAGTCTGTAGACAAGTAATTGGAATATTGATTTATATAAGTTGCAAACAGATGAATGTTATGGATGTTCTTTTAAAAGTATGTGTTTGCATACTGTTTGTTTATACCCATAGTTCATTGCATTTCCTCCTGTAGGTAGATGTAGAGTTACAATAATGACTAAAACAAGACAACAGAACTTGACCTGTTCAGCATGGAGTCGAGGCAGCACTGCAGGAATGTGTGTGTGTTTACACTCATACATGTGTGCATCAGTACTCTAGTGGACCCTGGCATGATAATGGTGGTAACCTCTGTCAGATTCAGGCCCCCCATCACAAGCATGCAGCCATCAGGGTTCAAGCTACATCTGCCCATTAACACGGAGGCCATGAGGACGCGGGCGATCCTCACCAGCCGAGCGAGGCTGACACGGAGCAGGACTCTCCCACAGCAAACTCACCCGCCTGCACTTTCCAAGGACATTACGGCTCCATTCCCCCCCGCTCTCCGGTGGCAGGCTATCATTAGTGCGCTTGCGAGAGCCCAGAGAGGTGATAGCAGGGGAATTGTGGGCTTTCATATCCACAAGCTGGTCCAGGATGCCAGGCAGAGTGTGGTAATTTAGCTCAGGGGTGATGGAAAATAGTGGGTTAGTTTAATGACAAGTTTGTGTGGCCATGTAAAAGCACTCATCAGAGTGGGCGATAGAGAGAATGGGTGAGAAGCACAGAGAGAGAAGGGATGGTGTAAGAGTGTGTTTGAGTGTGTATGTGTGTCCCCTTTTCTTATTAGGGCTCTGTTTGCTTTTTATTTTTGTACCAATGTGTGAGCTTTCATACCAGTTTTCAGCTGCTTCGGTTTTTATTTGAACAGAAAGTAAATCAATGACCACGGATAAAAGCTGAACCTGATCATTTAACACAGACCAATATTAGGAAGTCAAAGCACAAGACAGGCGAAAAAAAGAATAGAAAATTGTTAACACACCAATAATGCAATATTTTACTCTTTATTTGAACATCAGTCCTCAGGTTAATCTAAATCGTAACCAGTGTATCCATAATAAACAACTGTTGTTGATGTATTATTAAAATTCACATATTTTTAAAGGAAACTATTTTTGTATTTTGCTCTCAAAATAATGTCTAGTTATTTTTTTAAAGCTGAAATATGTCAGGATATGTTGATTTAAATAGTAAGGCAAGCAAAACACTATTTGATTCCACTTTTATGTTGCGATAAAATAAATCAAATGAATAATGTTAATGCGTTATATAGTCCATAACCGTTTATCCTCCGAGTATTACACAAAAAGCAGTTATCTTTCGGCTAATCTTTACTAATCTATATCAAGATAAGTATAAATCTCAAGGATAAAAGCGAACATGAATAAAGTCAGTATTATTAAATGTAAGTTGCCCTGTTTTGATGCGTTGTTTATTCATGCGTCTTATTTACTTTGAATTTCATCCCTAAAAGAAAAAAAAAAGAAAAAATCAATCCTCCATCTCTGTCTCCCTTGGCAACAGGTTATAATCCATAGTTACGAGGAGCGGTTGCTAGGTGCGTTGCCGAGATACAGACCCTTCTCTCCGCTGGCGCTACGTAGGAGGCCACCGGGTCCTTGATGATGGCAGAGAGATGAGGGACGGGTGAAAGGATGACAAGAGACGGGACAATGAGGAGAGGAAATAGACGCACACACACCTGACTGAGGCCGCATGAGCACAGGCACAAAGATAGCGCATGAAGAAAGGCTGGAAATGAGAGCGGGGAGTGAAAAGTAAACACAAAAAGGATAATGTACCAGTCTAAGTGGGCAATCTGAACACCTCCATTTGCCACAGCTACATTTTAGTGTGTCTGTTTTCTGCCTGTGTTTGTGTACAGTACATGTGTGTGTTTTTTTGTGCATCCGACAGAGGAAAAGAGAGAGGGATGGGAATCTCCTTTTGACTCCATGAAAAGCCTGCTATTACGTTAAAAAAATTGAAAGATAAAAAAGGGGCCCTAATGGCTTCAATCAGTGGATCCTTTTTGTGCAGGCTTTTCCCAATGGGAGTGGGAACAAATAGGAGAGAAAAACACAATAAGAAACTTTGAGAAAGGGCAGGTTAGGTGTCTTGTTGTGGACATAAATAATAGTCCACCTTTTTTGTTTAACCTTCATAAGCAAACATCTAAATGTAACTCACTTACTTTGGAACCGATTCTTCAAAGAATGTCGGTTTTGGACCAGTTTGACCTCCTTTCACATGTTCCCACAGATGTTGCTCACACCAACAGCTCTCTTTTTTATTATCGCTCATGGCCATATAACCACCTGAGTTACACAAGCTGTCAATTTTTTTTTTTCCTAAGCCTGATCCGTTTAGTATGGTGATGATAGAAACCCATGGGAGTGCTTACTCCTCACGAGTTTTCTTGTTGGTAGATAGAAAGAGTGTTCTTTGGTGCTGATGCTGCAGGAGCCATCTGCCGCTCCCAGCTACGATTATCCCCGTCTTCTCCCCCAGGGGGCAGTAGCACCGTGCACACCGCCACCGCCTAACTCTGCCCCAAGATCAAAGCCACCGTCGTCCCTCTCTCGTCTGTCTACCTCAGAACAAGTTTTCAGCAGTTTATTAAAAAAAAGAAGAAGATATTAACATGATGTCATAGAATGAGATGTCGACCTCAGAAAGCGAAGCTGTGAGCTCGCTTTGAGTCGGCTGCTCTGCCGTGCCCATCGCTTCTGACAATGTTATTAGGAAGATAATTCTCGCAAGCAAATAAACAGTGTGTAACACCCCTGTGAATGTTCCTTTCTGGTTGGGTTATTGTGTGTGTATTTCACTGATATTGTGTCATCTGGTGAGGGAGAAAATATCAGGGTTAGTTAGAGGTGAGGCTTCTGATCTCCTTTGAGAGTGCAACCGAGAGCAACTCTATATATTCAGTTGAAATAACACCTACATTGGTTATAGTTGAAATATAAAACTAGTATCACATTTGTCAACAATTAATAACTTATCTGCAGTCTCTGTTGTTGTACATTTCTCTCTGGACTTAAGTCATTTAACAATAATAAGGCTTGTAAGAAGTACTTAAATTGTTAGATGTGTATTTTTTTGCATTAATGAAAGTTAATGAATTTGAAATCTCAATTGTTGGCTGCCTAAGTGTGATTGCTTTGATGTCTTAATGTACCCAAACATAGGGAAAGAAATAGCAAAATTAATTAAGAGCTTTTTCGTTTGTGATTTGCAAAAGAAAATCCAATTAAGAAAATAAAATATGCAGCACATGGGTGGCACAACACTGTTCTTACCACTTTTCAGATAACTGCTTATTCTTGTATTGTGTTAAAATGCATTGGGAGAGCTAATGCAAATAGAGTTGGATTAGAGATGGACCTCAGGCTCAGTATCTGTCCTTCAGCTCTGCTGCCTCTTTACTGTAGACCTTGCTTTCAGGAGAGACCCCTGTTGGTTGATTGGAATGACTCCGCTAATTGGATTCAATTCCTAATTGAAACGTAATAAAAATGCATCAGTAGACGTGGCGCCAACAATTACCTCATGCAAATCTCCTGATGAATTGACGTGAGGGGCGTAATTGCAGCTGTAAAAAAAAACTGCATTGATTTCTCTTGGAATAACATCAATTCAAATCAGTTCACACTCACGCTCCAACCTGCATGCGGAAAGCATTTGTCACCACTCAGTGTCCCCGTTTGGAGGTATACCGAAAAAGAAAAAAAATTGAAACATCTGCACCCTGTCACATGGGTACGTCACAAATGATTGTGCTTGTGCGCGACTTCTACATCCATGCATATGCAATAAAGTATTCTCAACAGTTGGAGGAGGGAAACAAAAGGAGAAATGTCTTTGTTCTTTCCCTCTGCTTTCAGTCAGATGGTGCACGGGTTATGAATTTATTTGGTTTATAGAACAAACATATTCTGCTGGGGATGTACCACAGAAACACACAGACAACACACAGCTGAAATGAAATCAGACACACACAGAAAGGAACTATGAAAGCTTTGATTCTTCCCCCTCCACCAAATGTTCTGAACATTATCCGTCTGTCTGGTGATTGGGGGTGGCAGCCCAGAGAGAAAGGGTTAAAGCATCTTCTGAGTTATTGCCTGCCGGTGTAGTCATAGCAACAGGTTAATAAGTAGCTTCTCTGATCTTCCTCTGTTGCTGCACAGGTTGCTAAGATACAAATGGCATTGTGGACCCGGTGGACTGAACCGCAAACATATTCTGATGAGGATGAACTTTAAGCATTTAAAAGTGATTTGGAGGGCTCTGTATGCACTGAGGAATGTAAAGAAGAAAACTCCAGCATTACACCGACTACCACAGCGATTGCATCTCCCACATTTGACCTATCCGGGCCGAGAAAAAGTAACCCAGCAAAACAAAACTGAACAAAACCAGCTACCTCATACCTCGGAGGCTAGTGGTTGGCCCGTGTGTAAAGGTAAACGGGCCAATCAGCTTTGGACCAGAGTGGCTGTTCCTAGACGCGTGTGCGAAACCAAGGGCAAATTAAAGCATTGCCTCCGAGTTGCATCATTCTCCCCTCACAGCTCTATTAGTAGGCTAGCCACAATGTGTCTTTACGAGAGACACTCTGAGCAGAATTAGGCACACTTCCCTGCAGTGATATGTCTTTTTATGAACCACACTGGCCTCATGTGTGCCAGTTCCTCCAGGAGACAACCGCAGTTGAATTACGGGCAGAAACACATGTCTGGATATCTCTTTTGGCGTAATAGCAAAGCAGCATGTTGAACTTTTTAATGTGCTTCTGGCTCGATGGCTATCTTAAAGAAAAAATGATGATGTGAGTCAGGTTTGACTATCTGAATAATGATTTGAAAAGTACATGGTGTCCTCACTTTTTGTGTTTTTATGATCTTAACTTTGTTTTTGTCCTCTGCTCGTCTCCTTCCCCATCGGGTAATAGAAGCCGCATTGTGCATTGATTCAAAAAGACGGACCATCCACACTGACACAACAAACGAACAAACAAACGGACAGCTTGACTGGAGGAAGCTGTGAGGCCGCAGTAGGGAGCACTGGAGTCGTTTTTGATGATAATGCTTGATCCCTCTGTTCTCTCTGTCACTGGGCATTGTGCTTTCACTTCAGCTCGGCTCAGCTGTCAGCACACAAACAACCCTCACTCAATTGCCCGTGCACCCGTAAGAGCTCACACACACAATATCCGAGGCGGCAGGATGGTGGTGAGCATGCTTGTACACCGTAATTACAAACTGTGATGGAACATATGATATAATAGTCCAATAAAACATGCATGCGTGTGTGTGTATCCCGTTTCAGGAATGAGTAGCTATCCATGTGTGGTAATTTGGACGCTTATGAGGAGCAATAATTGCGTATTTGTGTGATTAAGACAGTAATCAGAAAGTAATGACACTTCAGGGTGATTTATGAGAATGGACGGAATTTCACAGCTGAAAGGTGGCAGGTTAAACAACATTGACCCGCCAAATACCAAGAGAGAATTGGACAAAGGCCAGAGCTAATTCATCAGCTAAACAAGGGGGGGTTGGAGAGAAGAGTGCGATGTGTGTGTGACAGAGCGTCGGACAGCATAAGGTCATATATAAGTATAAGTGAGTGTATGGGGGAAAACAAGTAAATACAACTTTTTCATGAGGGAAGAACATGCTATTCCATTGATTTTATTAAAATGATGCCCATGATTTGATTTTGACGACTCAAGGAAACTCATAAAACTCAATCACTGCGGTAGAAAAAAAACACTTTTATGGTTGAAAAGCTTTAACCACAACAGTGTTATTCTGCGTACATCTACAGATGAAAGCAGCTCTCTTCCCAATACCGATTAGAGGCTCCCAGCGGGCTCCAAGCTGGTTTGGGTTCATTCAATCTCAGCCTTGATTACTCGATTGGACTCATTGATTGAAGTGGGACTGTAATGACCAATTATCTCAAGTGATAATCAGGTGTGGACAGCCCTCTCTCTGTGGGACGGGGCAGGGCTCAGGGCCAGGACGGACAGAACCTTCTGGACTCCTGCCGCTCGGACGAGTCAAGAGGTCCAACGTCTCGCGGTGAAGACGCTCGCCTCGACAAGTTTCCCTCTGGAGCGCAGTCTGTGCGACGCGGTGACATCATCTGGAGTTGGCCCAGGTCGGCTGTGACTCAGATGTCATTCTCACTCACTTAATCTTCTCTTCTTACCACCACCGTGTGACTAACCTCAGATAAAGAGGGAGAGGAATTTAGATGTAAAAATAGGGGCATGTGTTTTCTCTCGAGGTGTTCTCATTTTATTTTCTATTTATGGAATATATGCAGTTGGAAAAGTTATGTAAATGAATAGGAACTGTGTTAACTTTGTGGATACTTACTCATGGGAAAGGCCAATGATTTGTAATAGGAATAAAGACCTCACAAATTGAAAAAAGTTTGTAATGAAATCACTTTCCAAATTTGCATTATGTACTTTCACAAGTATTTTCAGCCATATCCTCAATTTCATTTATTTCTGTAACCTGGCTTCATAAGAAATGTAATTGATATTTTAATTAAAAGGCATTTTGAGGCATATTTTAAAAGAACCTGTCGGTGCTTTGCTTGTTATGTCATGTGAGAGATTGACATATATTTAGCTGGTACCTCTGCACATTTAATCGTTGCTGCGTGTGGTTTCTTCGTCAGGTTCTTGAGAAATAAATTGAGTTGCAATCGTTGTTGTAATGTTATGGCAAAAAGAAAATCCTGGTAATTGGAAACCCTTGACAGTAATATGCAACTTTAATTTCACACAGAAATAAACGGGTCTTGTAAGACATTGTTTTTTCTATAATAATCTTTGCTGTTGATCGTAGCGAAGGCACTTCCTGTGGAAAGCCGAGCTAAGCCTTGAGTTACACCTGTCTGCATCACCTCCTGTATCTCCCACCTAAATCTGCTTTGTCCCTCTCCCCCGCTGCATCCCTCTCTTTCATTATCTCCCTTTTCAATCCCAGCATCTTCAAGTCTCATCAATGCTTCTTAATTTCCATCAATACCACTGCAGCCTAAGCTCTCCCACACCTGTCCAGTCACCATGGCAACCTCACCTCTGACAGCAAAGAGCTCTGTAAGACACGCCATGCTGTATTCCCCTTGATTAGATATTGATTAAGCTTTTGTAATACATAATAGGATCAAAGGGATTGTGTAGCTTTGCTTACCCAGGTCTTCTCCACACTTTCATTTAGTTATAATCTTTTGTTATTTTGGAATCTGCATGTTAAGAGGGATGGGGTTGAGATTTGCCCCGCTTTTGTCTAGCCATGCCAAGCCTCCTTCAGGGACCTTTTCTTTATTAGTAGTTTAAAAAACAGAATTGGAGAAGAGGTGGCATGACTGCTCTTCTATGCAAATCTGCAATTTGAAGACAGTGTTGAGAGCACATTCAGGTTTCTAAGTGCCCCAGCTTATTCTCAGTGTTTGCAGCATGTTTCCCATTAAGGAACATGCTAATAGGCCCGCTGGAGTGTGCACAGCCTCCCGAATGCTTGAGTGTCCGTAATGGATGCACTGATAGATTAATGGACTATGAAAGTAAAATGCTAAACGCATGGCAAGTGACAGGTGATAAGTCAATATGGTAAATATTTGTGTAGGACATAGTTATGAAGTTGAAAGGTCATTATTCACGACTTAAAAAGCAATTCCTCGGTATAATAAAGCGCATGGCATGATTTTAATTGTATGAAAGTAATGGTCAACGGTGCATATCTGTCAATTGTATATATTATATCATAATAGTGTCAGCTGCACAAGAGATAGGTAGACATGATGATATTGGTTTCCATTATAAATTAATATTTTTTAAACCAAACGATCCAGATAATGATGTATTGATAAGGATGCATGCATAGTGATGATGATTTAAGGTACATTTTAAATATGTTTAACTTGTAACACATACATTACACAATAACATATTTTATTTTGTTGTCACTAATTGATAGTACTTCAGTTATTTGTGCAAAGCATACTTTAGAAAAACACCGGCTGTGTGTCTGTGTTGTTAGCTGACATATTTGGGATTTATAAGAACACCCAGTCCCAACCATCCTCACCAATAAAGTAAATACACAGAAGAAACACTCGAGCCAGACAGGAGTTTGTGTGTTTGTCAAATTTACACTGAAGATTTAGAGGGATACAAGGCTGAGAGAAGTGAGCAAAACGATTTTTCCTTTCCCACACTAAGAGTAGGAGAGTTAGAATTGAGAATAAATCCCAGAACTGCAAAGAGCCATGTTTGGAACAACCTGACCTTTTTTTTCTGTACAACTCAAACAAGGATAAAGACAACAAAACGTAATAACTTTCCCCTATCCAATCCATACTTCATGATTATCCCTCACTCCAAAACATTGGAAAAAATGGAACTGTCAAAAGAGTCTTGTTGTTCCATTTTCTTTCCCCTGGCCCCCCTCCTGGAGACAAACAAACAAACCCCTGTTAGCACATTTCATTAGCTTTAGGGGTTACAGAACAGATTGAGTATCGACAACGCTGGCTGTCGAGGCTTATGGCTCTAAGGGAACAGTAGAGGAAAATCTCAGGGGTAGGAGATGCAATCGAAAGGACCAAAATAATTCAGCAGGACTCACTCGAGGAACAATCCAGTTTGTCATGTGGAATCATGGAGTGTCTGCCGCACAATGAGGAAGGGTCCCCGGGGACTCGGCACAGGAGTCAACATGTGAATAGCCAAGAGTTAGAGCCCCGACTGGGCACTCTTGGCCTTTTTATCACCTGCAAATTTAGCAACCATAAATCTGTTTCCACACCAATGCTACTACACGGACGCACCGGAGAGGCCCATAAACAAGAAATGATGTTTGGTGTCTTGGGATGGTTTGGTCATTGATGTTCCCTGGGGTGTCATACTCGGCTCTGGGAACAATTACTGTCAGGGACTTTTGATGTTTTCCTTTTGTTGTGATGGACAGTTGAAGCTGCAGGAAATTGTTGGACCATGTTGATTTTCAAGGAAACAATTTAAAGGTCCCATGTCATGCTTTTTCGGTTATTACCCGTCCCCTTGTGTGTTATGAAGGTTTTTCTGCATGTAAACGGTCTGCAAAGTTACAAACCCTCAAAGTACACCCTGTAGCGAGTAAAACTCTAACACAGAAAAGACCTGTCTATGCTGCCCCAGAACGCCTCGTTGGAGATTTCTCTTTTTCCATTGTTTTCTTCTTGGGTACAGTGACGTGCCCATACCCAAATGGACCCATTGGTCCAAATGGACCAATCCGTGGAGCCGTTACGTTACGTCCACGGTGCCGTTACGTTACGTCCTCACACACACACACTCAATCTTTTCTCAGCTGCAGCGCCGCTGATTTCTCCTCCCTGAGACCGTGGGACGCGGCGAGGCTGTGAGTCTGTGTGTGAGCACACACACAAACTCACAGCCAGGCTGCGGGTGTGTGTGTGTGTGTGCTCGGGCTGGTTTCGGGCTGGGTTTCGCTGTGTCTCACTGTCTCGCAGACGGCCACTGGGCTCACAGGGAGGGGGGGGGGGGGGGGGGGGGGGGCAGGAGCTCCAACAAGTCGTTTAGGACAGAGAGTGAATACACATACTTTACAGAGATGCTGTATGAGAAACCAATGTGAGTTTGGAAAATTGCACAATATAAATCTATTTTAGTAGACCTCAACAATGGAATTATGATCAGTAGAAATGGCCATGACATGGACCTTTAAATGATTTCACTGGCTGTGCACAGTGGGCTCTGGTTAGTGGCGAGACACAATATGGTATGGACTTTTCCTTCCGCTGTAATGGGTTTTCAGGCGCCTGGTGACTGCTGGTAGACTCGAGGGTTAATGAGGGAGGAGGAGGAGACTGGGCCGTAAAAAGGACACTGACCACGGGCTTTAATGTGACCCGACTCTCCTTATCGTAACGTCTCTGTCGATAAAACGCAGCATGAGGAAAACCTCTGATTAATCGATTGACCTCCTGTTTCTTATTCACAGACGATAACGGGCATTGCACCTGCATTTGTTTCCACTGTAACACCTCCACGAGACAAGAGCTGAATATCCATTTCCCTTTAATCAATTCACAATTTATTCCCCTCCCTCTTCCAATCTCCCTTCCATTTATTATGCATTATTCGCCCTTTTTAAACGATTTTCTACTAACCGTCTCATCTAATTTGGTATTCGGATATGGTTAGCGCTGTTAGCTCAATTAAAACAATGACATGTCCTAAATGCATTCTCTCCACAATCCAAGTGACAAGAGGACAGAGAACACTTCAAGTCTTTGCAAACAGGGTCATGCATGCACACCAGGATTGATCCAAACCGTCAGGATTTATTATATAAAGCAATGTGAATAGATACAAAAGGAAGGACAAAGCAGGCTCAATCTTCTACAGGACTGTGCTTTATTTTAGTCTAAGCAGAATATAATGAACTAGAGAACTACAGAGTTCAGGAGCACTATGGGAGATATCACCCCGAATCAGGGACCCGAGCCAACGCTATTTCAAATTACATCTCTGTTTTAAACCAAAAAAAAACAGCTTGTTCAAGTCAAATAATAAAATAAATGCTTATTCAATTCATTGTGAATATAAATACCCAAACATATCGTGAATAATTTAATAGCATGAGAACATATGAATAGATGAAACTAGATAGTGAAGCTGGGAATGTAATGATTTATGATACAAATATACATGGTGCAAAGTCACCTACAACTCAATGTAAATTCTTTAAAGGCTCTCATTGAATGCTTGATTGGAGCAAACTGCTCAGTTAGCTGTTTACATTTTGGTCCTTGTAACCAATGGAAATGGAGGTGGGTGACCACATCCTAAATGTGTGTCAGAATGGGCTTGAGGCAAAACTGACTCTGGTGGAGTGTATGATGTCTTCACAACAGATTTCTTTTTAAGATAGTACATTTGGCATCCCCAGAATACAGTGTGTCTGACCACGGCTCACAGGTAGTACTGTCGGAGAGAACAGGCTGGGTTTAAGGCAGAATTCCCTCCTCGTATTAACAAGTCAACCTGACTGGAATAAAGCGATGTGGCGCTATCTACTGTTGGTACAATGTCTTCAGTGGATGGGATCACATCAGATAAACTGTGGAAAAAAACGTTTCTTTTGTAACAACAGAGAAGATGAAATGAACAGATATGTCAATGATTCCCGTCAACCCTTTGAAAAAAAGAAAATAACAATTACATTGTGACAGAGATAGACAAGATAAAAACATTACAGAAATGGCCTAAAGACAATGAGATATGACAGCGTCGGTCTCAAACCAATCTGACTGAAAAGTTTGATATTTTTTTGTCTTTTTTTGTCTTTTTTTGTCTCAAAACAACAAAAGGCCTCAAATGAGATTCTTTTTGAACATGCAATGCTGATTCATTTAAACCCAGTTGTGCATTGGACTCATTTTTCTGAATCCACATGACAGGTACCATCAATTATCCATTTTACAGTGCAGTTTGTTAATTCTTGTATTGATTTAAGAGCTTCCTGTGAGCAAAAAAGACCTCTTTGAACTTGCCCATCCGCGAGGGATTTCATACAGGGATTGTGCAGCCAAAAAAAATACAGAATAAAGAAAAAATGATCAAAGTATATCCGAATAAACCTCATGACAATGGGTCTATCCCAGCTTCAGCAGATAATAACAAAGCAGAAAAGAAAAAAAAGAACCAACATGAGTATAAAATCCCATTTTTGAACATCAGTGCTTCACTATACAAGAAATAACATCATTTCATCTTCAGTTTTGGATAAATTATTTCATAGGTTCCTTTTTCTTAGTTTCACTGAAATATATTAACTATTCTTTTTAATTTTTTTTTAAATGTTTGAACATGTTCTATTGTACGGCTTATAAAGAAGGTTCAACATAATTGAAAAATAAGCTATATTGTATGTACAGGAGAAACGCAGCTGTGTGGTCAGGAGAGCTGTGGCAGATTGGGTCGAGCTGGCAGGGGGTTCTGCTGGGTTCTACAACAAATGTTCTCTTGTTTCTCCCCTTCTTCCAATCGTGGCTTAACCACGTACATGTGGGTTCCACCGTGTGACTCGAAAATGAATTATGTACATGTTGAACAAACTTGGAGTTTACATTTTTGCAAAACTAACCTCCTTAAAAAGCCCAAACTTTCACTTCTAATGAATTTTAAAAAGTGTAGTCGTGATGGCTGATGCTTTTTGCATTTTTTTGTTTTTTTGCGGCGAGCATGCAGATGGATGAACTCTACTGTCACTGTCATATCTGTTCATCAGCCCCAAATGGACTAATCCAATTACCGCACAGGCGATCTTTCTTCCGTCAGAAAAATCATGACATGTCGGTGTACACAGAATTTTAATAAACGGATTACTTCGGGGCTGTGGCTTAGCTTTGACACTAAGTCAAACACTTCCTTAAGCCTTGGTCCGACGCTCAGGGTTGTAGGATGCTGTTCATGTTCAGAGCCCAAACTTAAGGGGCTTAAGGGAACTACAACTCTCCTAGATACCTGCACTGCTGTGGATACATTTTATAGTGACATCATTGTCCCACAGAGTTGGGATTCTCAACACCAGCTGCTATACAACCGTCCTCTGTTTTTGTATTTAATAGGCTATTTACATTAAGGAATACAAAAAGTCTTCATTACTGTCAGCCATGTTGTTGAATGTAATCCGACACCTTCAGCGTTTCACTGTGCGAAAAATGGCAGTTTTTTTTGTAGTTAGTTAGTTAGTCAGTTGGAATTGGATGGCGATACTATAAATGCAAAGGTGTTTCATCTGCCTTTCTGCTGGCTCACTTCTTATCTGTGATTCTGCCCGACCTCCCTCAGGATCATGGATAATGCAAGGCTCTGAACCTCTCCACTAATCATGACATCATAGCGCCTGATGCCCTGAGCATTGGGAGTGATTTTGTGGAGTGTCAGTTTAGCACAAAGCACCCCCGCCACCCAGTGCCTGTTTCAACCTCCACCCCTTTTCCATACTAAATCCCATTTCCACAGCAAAACCCTCTCCGCTGCAAAGTGAGTGAGATGACGGAAAAGCTCTCTCCCAAAGCAGCTATTAAATGAGAGGCGTTAATTTCTTCCCTCCTGTCCAACAGGTTCCTTTAATTATCTCTCCACTTTCAGTCAATTACATTTCACTTCCTTTCCTTGACAATCTCTGCTATTTTAGGGTGAGTGTTATGCACCCAGGGGGTTGGGGACTCGTAGACATGCTCCAGCAGTTCTCTACTCCGCCTGCCATTGGCTGGGGCCTTCTAAGGATACACGGTCCTCTAGAGTACTGACCTTATAAGCAGTGGTGTAGTGGCAGCTGAGGAAAAGGGTATATTATGTATAAACCCCCCAAATTCTCGTTTAATAATACAGGGTCAGAGTGGGCGCACGCATCAGTGGCAGTGAGCTCATACTGAGAGTGCTGGATATGTGCACACTAAATCACTGATTGCTAAATAAAGGCAGTATGAGAAGAGAAGAAAAGCTGCATGCTTCGGGGGTATGGACATAAAACTTGACATTGCTTTGTAGGATTTGCTTTGCATGTTTTACTCTCACAATAATTTGATTCATACTGATTCCTTTAGGTTAAAATGCCATGTTCTTTTTTATCTTTTTAAATTAGAGGACATATACAATATCCCTTTTGGCAACAGCTTAGTGACTGCCTTCTGGGTTTATCATTGCTCTTAGAGGTGAAACATGGCCTGGATTTATAACAAGAGTAGACAGACAGGGTAACGGGGCAGGCGGAGACTACTTCCTTTTCATGTTTTGGTAGTTTCCGAGCAGGTTTCTCAGCTATTTCTGTTTTGAATGCACGTCACCTCAGTAACACCCTCCCCTGAGCGTATAAGTTATAACAGCAACCATTGTTAAAAGTGTTGAAATTCTGATTTCACAAAGCCTAATTTAGCCCTGGCATAGCATTGATGCTACATGAACACTGCACTGTTAGCCAAGCAGACAGCAGGATACCAGGCTAGGTTTTTTGTTGGCTCACTGGGGACTCAACCTGCCATTAGCAGAGGGAACTCACACAGCATCAGATATAAGACAGAGAGGAGATCAGCGGAGCAGGCATGCAGGGTTCATGTTCAGCCTGACAGAGCCTCACTCGCAGAATGTATTCTAAAGATGGCAGAGACAAGCACAGGAAATGTCATTGCTCATGCAACATTAGATTTCCCATCGATTAGTTCAGCTTCACATGAATAATGAGCACAAATCGGTTTGCAGAACATGGCTTTGTTTTGACCCACTTCACTCAACGACAAATCATGTAGCTTACTGCATTTCCACTATAGCTTCCAACTAATGGCTGAATGGGAGGGCTACCCTACTTTTTATTTGAATACCATTTTTAAAAAGCTGTGTTTTAATGGCCACAAATGTTAAACTAAAGAAGTACTGGGCTTCTAAAATATTCGTTCAGGTGCTTTGTAGGTGTCCCAGCAGGGATACACACAAGAGAAATAAATAATTGTATTTGCGAGTATTTATAAAACAATTACATTTTGTGAAATAAAAAGAGATGAAGATACTTCTTAAGAATTGCAGATTTTCCTCTAAATTGTTGGTTTTGACCCAATTTGAATGTTTGAAGAATATGGTTGTATCGTCCAGCTTTCTCTTTTAGTTTTGCTAATCTCCTTTTTAAACACCTTGCTATGATATGGAAGGTTTTATCCCACGTCTTCCTTTGCCGCTTTGAGTACATTTCGCAGTGTTATTGGTGCCAGGTCAGCTGTCAGCAGCCTTGCCAGGGAGAAGGCACAAACATAATTCTCTCTAATCTTCCTTCTGTCATCCACGTGTATGCAGGGGACCATCTCTCCCGTCATTTGGTCCAAGTGATTATCCCGGTGATTTTTCACTTGGTTGCTGCTAATGTATAGAGGCTGGTGATTACAGTGTGATTAGAGGGAAAGGTGAAATAGCATGTCTAATACGGTGCAGGAGATAATTGAAGGGTAGTGAGCGCAGACATTAGCCAGGTTTGAAAACGCTGTTCCAAGGGGAGAGGGCTGCTGAACAGTTGCACCGAGGTTTTAGAAAGGCATGGCTGCTCTTAGGACAGGAGAAAGAGAGGGGGCTATATGGCACGTTGATATCAAATTAAAACCTTCCGCTTATGTAAATCTCCAAGAATAGCGGTGCATTTAGCTATTGGCTGGCACATGTTTCAGTCCCTCCTTCAGTGATTTTTAATATTTCTGATCTGCTTCTCTCTGAGCAAAGCTAGCGGTAAAAAGGATGGAATGGCAAGGAGGAGAGTCTCAGTAGTAAATAGGAATTGGTTGGATTTGAGCCTAATTTGTTAACGTTTTAACCCTGTTTTTCAAAAGCACATGTAGTGTTTGCCACCAGGAGCTTGTTTACAGCTTCTACATTTCCAGATTAAGTCATTGGTCTTTATCCTAGAAGCATATGTCTGAAAGATCCTGATGTCATGTTTGGTTGTTGACTTCCTCTCTTCCCCTCCTTCCCTCCTTGCCTAGCCATGCCTCTTACCGCCAGCTGCCACTGCTCAAAGGGCTGGTGTACGGATGTGAGCTGGTGAGAAAATTGGGAAGTGTTGAGAGTGACTGAAGCAGCATCGCTCCTCCCTCTAGACTCATGCCAAACATATTGATCTGCTTTTTAGAGAAGAGCCTGCATCCAGAGCTCTAAGACAGTCAAAATGAAGGCTTTAAATCAGGACATGACAGAAGTGGAGTGCTTTTCTCTGTCCTGCCTGGCGTCGGTGTCAGAGAGGCTACAAGCGAGCTGAATAATGGAGTTTAAATATTGTCTGTTTAAGCGTTGGCTCTTTGTATAATACATGAAGAAAAGCAGGGCGGGGAACATGTTAATAGAGGAATTTACATTATATTTGACAGAGCAAAATTAGCTCTAAAAGCCTGCACTTCCTTGCCGTTGATACCGTAAATAGAGTTTGTCTTCAGGGAGTGTTTCTCTGCAAGGAGACAGGAGGTGAAATGTATCCGGGTTTTGCAGCTGATCCAGTGGACACATAGTGTATATCCTTGGCCTGTCAGTTATTGTCCTGCTTGTTTACACCAGGCATACTTAGTTTTTTCTGACAGATTTCCTAAGGGCCATTTCATTTGTATACTGAGTTCATTCTGCTGGCAGTTTCAGTAGCTGTCACCTTCTGTTGCCCTCATGACCGTCCATTTGTCCATCTCTCTAAGTAGAACCATTACCCCTTAACAACTTGTGGCTTCATAATTCACACTCCTTGTTGCAATACAAAAGGTCAAGAAAAAAAAGAAAAACACACCCCATGTCCATTTGCTTGGTCTTTACAGTGGATTGTCGCTTGAACACAAAGGCCAGTGAGAAGCCTTAGACGTCTGCACCCTGTCCAGCACAGACATGAGTTAGTTCTGTCTTCTTTTTTTTTACACTCTCAGCATTCTTTTTTTTCTTCCAGAACAGTCTGTTCGTAGCTGTCAGAGAGTGCGGTGACTTAAACATCATGATGAGCGAGATATCCAGTGGCTGATACCTTAACATCCAAGAGAAAGAGACTCGTTGCGTACAGGGGCGGATGAATGTTTTCCATTTTCCTTCACTTTTGCCCACTTTTCATTACGACTTCAAGTATTTTTTTTAAACAACAGCAAAAGTTAGCAAATCTACATTGTTTTTCTAATCTACTTTACTATACTACAACCTGGTGCTAAATCAGCATCCAGAGCAAAAGATCATCCCCTATACTACGATGCCATTTCTTTTTTTATACATTATTTCCATTTTCTTTTATTCATACTTACAGTAGGCCACTGGATATTGATTTAATGATTTTTTTGACTACGAGTAAATTGTAATACTTGCAGCTACAAGGTATGAGTTTTTAAATATATATTTATATATTTATATATTTATATTCTTTTAAAAAGCGTTTAGTCCTTTGGTCCCTATTTCCTAAGGAATGATGCATGTAAATTATCCTGGATTCTCCTCTCCCTCCTCTCCCTCTTCTTCTCCCTCTTCTTCTCCCTCTTCTTCTCCCTCTTCTTCTTCTTCTTCTTTGATCCAGAGCTCGCCCTGTCACAGAGCACAACACCTGTGTAGGCACAAAAACCAAAATGGCAGCAGGCTGGTGTGTGTGTTTGTGTGTTTTTGCACGTGTTTGCGTCAGTACTTGAGTTGGCATTTGCACGTATTTATACATGTACAAAGTTTTTCGTTTTTTTCATTTTTCATTGTTTTTTAAGTGTAGTATCTTTAAATGTGTATGTCTTGTGTGTTATGTGTGTTTATCTATATCCTGTGTCAGTATGCATGCTTTGAGCATAATGAGTCTATAAAGGTTTTTTCCCCCCATCATGTCTAAAAAACAGCAGCAAAAAGTTGGTCTCTGCAAAAAATCTTCTTCCACAGACGCCAAAGCAAAACAGGGAAAAAAGAGGCATTTGCGAAGAAAGAAAAAAGAAAAGAAAACAACAACAACTCTGGGATCCTTTTTCTCAGTCACCCAATCTTTCAGCGGGTTTTCAGCAGGATCAAGGGACCACCCTTCCTTCATGATATGTAGCAGAGCAAGAAGTCTTTGTACTTTTACTGCACTTGTGGAAATAAGGTGTTGTGGCCCTTCATCCTGTGACACAGAGACAGAGCGAGAGGTAGGTTGAAAGAGAGGGGAGAATAAGGAGAGTGGATTTAGTGAGGCTGCGGCAAACATGCTCGGGGTTGCTGCTCCTGGTTATCACACAGACTGACAGGCACAGCCAACAGCATGAGAAACAGACGGGGAGGAGAAGGAAAAAAAAAGAGGACTGTGTCAATCAAAAAACCAGAAATAAGTGGGCTAGAGGTGGGGTGGGAGATTTGTGTTTTAACCATATGGAACAGACATCTACACTGTGACAGCACTAATCCAAGGGAGGCCTAATTTAAACCGACTACATCTCCCTGCATGAAAAGAAACACAGCCGAGTGTTGCCCGAGATGTTGCTGTCATTCATCTTGTTGTTAATTCATTACAAACAAACTACCAAAAGAACACGAAGAAAACATAAAGAAAACAAGACAGTGCGAGTGATGAAATAGTGTAATGATTATGACAGAAAAACTCATGGTTGTACCATATAAAAAGAAAAATTGAAATTGCCTGTAATGAGGATGCCATGGAAATCCAACCTAGCATCCCCAGCCTTTGTGTCGACTGTCACTATAAGTGTCCGTGCTGCAGACCTTTGGATACAAAAGATCTAGTTTACAGCCTATCATCCCTAATATGTTGTGAGCTATGATGCAGGTGAAGAAAGGCTATGAAATCACAGCAAATCACTCTCCGGGAGCGAACATGAAAGGGACTGACTTTGTGATGGGAACACGCGCGCCCAGACGCTCTTTGTTCTACCGCTCCATTTCTGTAAATGAGCTTGTTACAGTTTCATAATAGATCTGCTTTTAAGATGTGAGAGCGGAGATTCTAGCTTATTTCTTATGTGTGCCAAAGCGAGCCCCGGCCATTAGCAGCATAAAGCACTAACCGTCACAATTACAGATGCCCTCTTTTATAAGCCACTGGCGCTATATTCATCTACCACAGAGAAGAAGAAACCTTTTCTTTCTCCCCGAAGTAAACAGCCTCTTGGAAAACCTCCTAAGTATTTCACCCTCCAACTTCGTCAGATAATAAAGAATTCAGTTCCTTTTTTTCACAAGCTTTTTGTCACAGCCCTCCTGCCAAACAGCCACCTACTTAGATGGCTCCATAAAAGGCACCTTGCAGTTAAGAGGCATAGTTGATGCCAGAAAGACCTTATCCCTCCCGTTTTCTCCAGCTAGACACCCCTCCTGTGTTCATTGGATAGACTACGGGAGGGAGAGTCGCCTGCAGGGCTTCTGAAAGAATAGGGCCGTACGAGTTCGATGAAAACGACTATCAGGGTTTGGCCTGGAGGGATGGAAACAAACTCACTTGCTAAGAAAGGAGCTTTTCACTGTGAAGCTGTTTGCTGCCTTGTCTTTTTTACAGACAATTATCTCAGATACAAGCCAGTAAAACATAAGCGCTAATTTATCTGGTGGCATAATCCTTCTCAAAGCAACAGCAAATACTCATCATTTTGCTCTTACTTATACGTCTGTGTGTACAGTACGCTGGACATATTTTGGCCATGTGGGTCTGCAGTGCTGCCTGCAGCTCTGCTATCACGGCGTAATTGGTTTGCACCCTCATAAATAAATACATGGGAAGCGATTCTCATGTTAGGCAAACAAAACAATCTTGCAGAAGTACTCCCTGTGCAGATGGAATCCACGGAGAAGTGGAGTGTCAACATTTGCCGTTGCTCTCTGCATGAACGCTGGAGATTTAATTGGCTACACAAACATAGGGTCACCCTGGCCATCTCTCAACTAAACAGCTGTCGATCGGGGCGAGAAGATTGTCCTTTGTGAAAAGATTCAGACTTTTAATAAAAACAACAAAAAAACAAGTTTGCTGGAGAAAAAACACGGTTGACGTGAATGTGAAGAAATAGAGAAATAGAAAATACAGTACATCCATACACATGGACCCCACAAGAGAAAAGTAAAACATCACAAGGGCACACGGTACAATAGCACAAAGGGTTAAAGGCCACTTCCAGTTATAATCAACCAACCATTTAGCACGTCAGTTACATTAAGTACAACAGCCAAGAAAGGCATCGTTTTACTGCACTCCACAAACTGCCAATATACAAAATACAGTATATATATATTTATATATATTTAAAACGGAGGGCAGAAGAGATAGAGTTTAGAGATATCAATCAACGCCACGTCATGCAACGCAGTCACAGTCCCACCACATGACGTCATCCAAAAGAAAATGACACCATGGGTTCAACTTACAGCTGTGGGAACTTGGCCCCATGACAGGTGTGGGTGGGAGGTGGCTATAGCGGAGAAAGGCCACCTCACACTGTGATTGGTTGGTCAGGTTGCCAGGTTGGTGGGGGTGCAAAAGAAGGAAAGAAACAGTGGGATTTTCTCTTCCTTAAAGTCAGAATTCAAAGCACCCTTTCCACACGTATTCCACACTCTCACTTATTCTGCCTGATAAATCAAATGAGGTTATTATGGTCATTACCATAAAAACTGAAATTGACATGTAAAACAGAAATAACAGAACACATAATCTTCAACAGAAAAAAGGGTATTTTTGTGCGTTGTGAAGTTTTCTCAGGCTGACAACATTTGCAGGTTAAAAGGTTGAATAGATGTTTTTATATTCACAAAGATAACCCTTAAGGCAGGAATGCATATTTCAGAAACTTGTCCTGTCTACAGTAATTGGATTTGCCTTGCATTGTTTGCCATGAGGGTGGCCGTACAGTGAGGGCTTCGGATTTTTTTTTGCATTAAGTTTATCTTTAAGACACAGAACGCAATTTCAGAGTAGCAGGGCTCCTGAGACCAGCAGGAGAGAATGCTGTCTGATCGTGTTTTTAATTCAACTTCAAAGCGAATCGTCAGTATTGGAGAGAAGAAATGGGGGCTTCTGAACTTATCTACATATTGAAGTTTTATACCTAAGGAACACAAAAAAAATCATCATCAAAGTTTTTCATCATCATAATGCAGTTCATTCTAGAAAATTAAACAGTTACAGTTGAACTTATTTCAGTCTTTTGCTCAAAAACTCAATGTACCGTCTTCCACAATAATAGGCAATTTGTAAGAAAAATATTCCTAAAAGTAGATTGGTTCAATTTGTCATATCCAACTTCTTTATGTTCGATCCCTCATGGTTTTTTAAGAATCTATAAACCAGGAGCTGGCTTCAGGAGCACCGCTGGGGTATTTTTTCTTTAATGTTTTCATGTGATTGCTCTTGGATTTGGTCTATTGCTTTTCCTTAACTCAAACAATAGAAGTGGTGTAATAACAGAAGAAATAAACACACAGATGAATTGTACCAGACCAGAGACGAAGGAGGACATGAAAACACACACACACACACACACACACTCATACACCGACAAGCACACACACACACACACACTTCCTGATATAGTGACAGAACATTATTGTTGGAAATGTCTGTACTCGGCGACATTCAGAGTACATCTCAATGACTGCCCTGTCATTCAGCGCTGTAGCAGGATATTTTCCATTTGTTCCCCATTGATGTGCTAAATTCAAATCCACCCCCCCCCCCCCCCCTCCTCTCTTCTCAGGGTGCTTTGAAAGCTTCTCCTCAATTAGCAGGACACGACTCCATTCAAACGCTATCAAGCAAGAGATAAAGGAGGCATCTATCATTTGTATTGCACACCACCTTCCATGAATGCCATCTTGTGGCTTTTAAGGAGTCACATCTAAAACAAACAAACGGTATTACCATGCTTTTATTTATGGAGGAATATAATCCAGGCGTATGTTATTGTAATGAAAAGTTGTCTGGCCAATTGAGCGGAGAGAGGAAGCATCTATATTATTTTGCACTGGCAGCTGCACTTTGTAACAGATGGGGGATGATTCTTTTGAATCAAGCCTGACACTGTGAAATAAGTCTTTATTGAAGGATGGTGCCACTTTAAAGTGAAGCTTTCTTTTTATTATTTTGTAGGAAAGCTTTGACTTTGTAAAGGTCCAAATGAGGAACTGTTAGGCATTGAATATACCTGGTTTTAAGAGCTATTGTTTGTTATTCTTTGTTAGTGGATACTTGTAAAAAAAAAGCAGATACATGTTGGCATAATTCAGCTATTTTGTCACAATAAACTGGATTTAAGTATATTATAATTGAAATTGTTGAGTTGTATTAAATTAACAATGTTGCTGTGAATGCTTAAATACTGGCAAAGTGAGTTTGAACTTCAACAATCCTTTTGAACACTTTTTCCTGAGCAAAACAACACATTAGCATTGAATTAGGCGTTAGAAATAGAATGTGTTTCTGTCTAGTTTATTTGTATTTATTTATTTGTAAAATCATTAACAGTAACCCTAACGTTGCAATTAAAATGAGATATGAGAAAATACTGTTAATTGGATAACTAAATGAAAATTGATTGATAAACGATGTCACAGTTCACGATGAGATACACAACATTTAAAAGTGAACTGTGACACTTTCATTTAAAGCAGAGTTTAGTGAAGTATTACTTGAACTAACCAAATAGTGCTCACTGTGTATACAAGTACATTAAACATATTTTGTTTTTTTGTGTGTAGGAACCACTCATCATGCTCATTAGTAGTTCTGTAAAAGGTTGTTATACTTTAAATATACTATCGTTGTGCGGCTCCCTGATGAAAGCTCCCATAAGTAAAGATTTAACTGACAACACCTTTAGATTTTGCTAAGAAGATGACAGAAATCTGATTAAAGCTATCATAGGAGTGAACAAACTGCTAACTTGTAGCTCAACTTGCATCGATTCTCATCACCACCCTCAGTGGATGGGTAATTATGCACAGCTTCTCCTGCAGGTAAACATTTATTTTCAAAAATCAGAAGAAACAAACACATTAAGTGGAGCCTAAGTGAAGAGGGCCTGTGCCTTCTTCAAACTCTTAAGCTTCCCCGGCTAATATCCTAAAAAAAACGTTGACCTAAAAATATATAAAAATGTCTTCTCGTATTACGGCTCCTTGTGACAAAGTCAGATTATGACTACCACATTTGGATTTGAACTGCTTCCCTATTTGACCACATTTAACATTTAACTGGATAATTCATGCGTTTTGTTGTTTCATTAGTCTGTCATAATAGTTTATGTACATTTCCACAATGAGTATTGTTTTTACTAACGGGTTGTGATGGGGGTTTCTACTGTTCGTAAGACTGGAGGATTCTTGTAGGTTTATTTTTGCTTTGCCCTGGATGTACAGTTGCAGTCCAAACAACCAGAACAAGTTGCCGATTACTTGATTTAAAATTAATTTCATGTTAAAAATTCGATTTTATTTTGTTATATAATTGATGGATACACATATGTTAAAGTAAAGATCATGCATACAGTAGATTTGAATTCTAAATAATTCTCGCATAATAATTAGATCCAGATTTCAGCCAATACTCGAAGTAAATAGGACAGTTTGAGAACAGGCATGGCATGGCACTGTATTATGACATGGCATAGTATCATAACATGGCATAGTATTATGGTATGGCAGTGTATTATGACATGGCAGAGTATCATGGCATGGCATAGTATTATGGCATGGCATAGTATCATGGCATGGCATAGTATTATGGCATGGCATAGTATCATGGCATGGCATAGTATCATGGCATGGCATAGTATTATGGCATGGCATAGTATCATGGCATGGCATAGTATCATGGCATGGCATAGTATTATGGCATGGCACTGTATTATGGTATGGCACAGTATCATGGCATGGCATAGTATCATGGCATGGCATAGTATTATGGCATGGCATAGTATCATGGCATGGCATAGTATCATGGCATGGCATAGTATCATGGCATGGCATAGTATTATGGAATGGCACTGTATTATGACATGGCATAGTATCATGGCATGGCATAGTATTATGGTATGGCATAGTATCATGGCATGGCATAGTATTATGGTATGGCATAGTATTATGGTATGGCACTGTATTATGACATGGCATAGTATTATGGTATGGCACTGTATTATGACATGGCATAGTATCATGGCATGGCATAGTATTATGGTATGGCACTGTATTATGACATGGCATAGTATTATGGTATGGCACTGTATTATGACATGGCATAGTATCATGGCATGGCATAGTATTATGGTATGGCATAGTATCATGGCATGGCATAGTATTATGGTATGGCACTGTATTATGACATGGCATAGTATCATGGCATGGCATAGTATTATGGTATGGCACTGTATTATGACATGGCATAGTATTATGGTATGGCACTGTATTATGACATGGCATAGTATCATGGCATGGCATAGTATTATGGTATGGCATAGTATTATGGTATGGCACTGTATTATGGTATGGCATAGTATTATGGTATGGCACTGTATTATGGTATGGCATAGTATTATGGTATGGCACTGTGTTATGGTATGGGTGTTACTGTACCTGGGTATGGACAGCAGACGAGTCAGTAAGGTCGGTTGGCATCCTTTGGCCGCTTTAGCTGCACCTTCAGCCTCTTCATGCCTATCTGAAAGCCGTTCATGGCCTGGATGGCGGCTTGAGCACTGGACGGGTTATCAAAACTCACAAAGCCTGAGACGAGAACAGAGAGCGGGAGGAGAGTGGTCGGAGAGAAAAATTGGAAAAAAAGGAAACAACACAGAGAAGAATGGGTGAGAGATGAGCGAGGACCACGAGAAAGGGAGCGGGGAAGAGATAGGCGAGATGAAAGAGAGAGAGGGGAGAAAAAGAGAGCCTTTTTAACTCTCAACAATGACACAACAATAGCTCTTTGTTTTCTCTTTTCAGTGGATTAATTGAAAATCTTCGAATTAAAAAGATTACATAAAATACCACAAAGGCTAATAACACAGATATTAAAAATCAAACGGAGAGGAGTTATTAGAAACTTGAACAGAGAACAAAAAAAACATGAAAAGGTGTTAAAAGATTAGACGGGGGGGGGGGGAAGCAAAAGAGTCATGTTGTGTGTGTGTGGATTTTTTTTTAGAACAAACTCTGTGAACGTTACCTGAGTTGTTTGAGTGGCAGGGCTGCGTGTGTGTGTGTGTGTGTGTTTCATGTACGTGTGTGTGACTGAGCGTGTATCTGAGTAAAGAGTAAAGGGCACGGGGGTCGTGACGAGATGCTCGGAGCAAGGTGTGTAGGACGGGGGTGCCTGCTGCTCTGAGTTATCGCCTGGGTGTCGAGGCGGAATGAGCCCACAGCTTTCCACGCCGGGACTCCTTGCCTGCTCTTATCAGACACCTCGGTGATTGACGGCCCGGATTTTCCGCCTGCCAGCTGATTTGATCACACCGCTATGGGTCCAATTTAATTTGGGGGGAGAGGGCAGGCTTTTGTCAGTGCGGGTGAGATAAGGCTGCTGCTTTTACAAACCCTTTAAACAAACTGAGCTGGGAAGGGCCTGTCAGTTGGCAGTGATCCCCCTCCCAATCCCACAAACACACACACACACACACACACAGACACATACACAGACACACACTATCCCTGGCTTTAACGGATCTCCATACCTCACATTAACATCCACATGCCAAAAAAGACGATAGGATGCTGGGGGTCAAAGTACTGACAGTGAGGACACAGATGTGTTTGAAATGCATGGACATTCGAATAATCTTAAAGTAGGATTAAATATTTGAACATGTTTTCGAGCTTTGGCTGTTTTTCTCGAGACAAAGTAACCGGCTGAGGTTTCATATCTTTGATGCAACTCTGAGTGTGTGTGGTTCTGTGCAGCTCAAAGCCCCGAACGGTACTAATGTTTGATGTACGGCTCTCACGGCAGCCATCCATATTAGCAGAATGTCTGTACGTGTTGTGATGTTGTGCATTTTTTATAAAAACAAGACTGCAACAAACAGGGTGACAATAGGGAAACTCAAGTCGAGGACCAGGTGGAGAATGCTGCAGTTCATAAGTCTCACATTGCCACAGAAAGAATAGTTAATATGTCTGTGCAGTGATGGTGTTTTATGAACACTTTTTCTACTATTTCAGAGGTCTGCAGGTGAGGTCCAGGTTCAGATACTCTCTCAGGCTTGTGAAATTGTCCCTCGATCTGTATCAACTATCACTGAACTCCCTGTAAACATGATAGTGAATTTGCTGCTTATTTTTCAAAATGTGCACCTCAAACTTCACAGTTTAGTAGCCTAAATGTTCATGCATGTATTAATTGTGATAATTATTTTCACTTGAAAGTGTTGATTGGAGATTTGCTTGTTCGTTTATATGGTTTTATTTCTTTTCAAAGTCTTTTCAAAGATGTAAGGGTTGCTCAGTATGTATGAGTGTTGGTGAAACATGAAACACACACATGCAACTTCAAAGTGAGAAACAAAAAAGGAGCTTTACAACTTCAATAAAATATAGCTTTACTGTAGGTACATTGCAACTCCTCTTTTCTCTCTTCTAAAAAGCACTGTGTATATAATGTAAAGGCCGTGTGTGTGCGTGAGAGAGAGTGTGTCATTCCATTCTCAGAAGACCTTTTGAAATTCATTTTCAAGCTAAATCCAGCTAATTCCACCTAACAAGGTACGCTTTGATCACTTTTAGAAGTCAATATTGAGTGACTGAACGCAGAGGATTAAGACTAATGTTACATCCATAGAGACCCAGGTTAGATAAAACACAGCAGCTCCTCTACTGTGAATATCAATGGGATGCACACGTCTGCCTTTTGGATGTTCTTTACATTGTGGTGACTCATTAAAGCACCGGTAACTAGCCAGTTATTTGTACTTTTTGCCACTCTTGCTTTTTGTCGTCTTATTTTCTATTTTATTGCCTGGAGAGGAATATGTTTCCCAAGGCTTTCCTTCATCTCACCTGCACATATCCATGTAATCACTAAGCAAATAAAGATACTGAAGGAAACAGACATCTGTCTGAATTGACAGTGATGCATCCCTTAAGAGTACATTTCAAATCCTACTCCAGAAATAAATCCTTTATAAGAACATGTTTCTAGTGCTCCTCCAGTGACCTTTTTATCATATGCACATTTCAGAGCTCTTCTGTAAACACTGTGTAAAAGAGTGATGTTTGGTTATCTCCTGTCTAAATCCCAAAATGTAGATTACTGCAGAGAAATCAGGCCGTGTGCAGACAGTAGATTTCTCTGTTGAAACTCACAAGTCATTCTGCAGTGGCAAGCGATTTTTTCAAAGCTATTTAATTAATAATATTACAAACTTGTTAACCTTAAAGGTGGGGTATGTAATTTTGGAGAAACCAGCTCGAGTGCGCTAGAATTTGAAAATACACAACTGGAAAAAATCTGCCACTTCCTTACAGAGCCCCTCCTCCAACACACACGAACGCGCATATGACCAATGAGGGCACGAGATAAGTTTGTGCACAGATGGAAGGCTGACAGGCAGGTAGGCCATCCAGTTATTTTAGCCGGGCCGGCTCAGATGATTGGTCGTGCTTTTTACAGCGCCACGGCTTCCACAGATTAATTTTTTTTATGTATTTATTGTCAAAGCATTTAATGTATTCATTGCTATCGGGATGTTAAGAGCATTCCATGGAATATAACAAAAAGTGTTTCTGAAATAAATTACATACCCCACCTTTAATTACATTAAGAAATTAGAAATATGCTGCTTATTGAAATATAGATTCTACATCAACACACTTGATTTTATTAGGAAAAGAAAAAAAAGGTTGTGTTGTGCTTTTTAAAATAAATTAAAATATCTTAATACTGACTCAGGCCGGTTTCTTTGTTATATGGGAATACTTATAGGTATAAATAATGAACTGTCTTTATCTTTTCATGTCGTCCTTTTTACATACACTGCTTTGAAAATGGTTTCCTCAACTATCAGGAAGGTCATTTTCTTTCAATTAGTGTGTCGAGTGTGCACGAGGCCACGTGTGTACATGTTAACCATTGACAATGAATCAATCTTTTATTTCTACATCTATAAATAGTTACTCTTCCAGTTGATCTACATGTACGGTAGTCTCCAGTGCCCATTAACCACATCATCAAGGCTAAACACACATTTTTAAGATGAAGTGTTCCAAGTTCTTAGAGGCCTAATAACTTATCCCCCTTAATGCACAGCCTCTTCGGCTGCCTAATTTGTTAATGTCTTACAAAGGAGCCCCGGGGCTTCTGCTATAAAAAGGAGGGAGAAATGACTGAATAAAAAAACCTCACCTCACAAAAGAATCATGGGTTAAATTGCTGTTTTTCAGCCAAGATCTTAATTACAAGCCGTTGAAAATAAGCCGGTGAGACTGATGAGGTCAACGCCCCTTTGTCCTTCCCCCTTGGTGACTGACGGATAGTGATAGCGGGAGGCATATGTTTAGAGGAGAGCACACAATGGGAGGCAGAGAGTCCTGAGATGGACAGAAGAAGACAGACGGGGGGGAAGAGAGAGGAAGAGAAAGCCTCATAGACATGCCATGTTGAAGAGAAAGTGAAAGAAAGCCAATGCTGGGAGTCTCTCTCTCTCTCTGCCTGTCCCCTGGGTGCTGCTGTCCAACTGAATCAACAGTAAGGCCCCACACCAGTCTATTATTATCTCTTTAAGCCCGTGGATTCCACCTGCACCGCCTCCACCCTGATGAACTGGTTTTCTGTGTGGGAGGTGAGAGAAAAAGAGGGGAGGGATGGCATGATGTGGCTAGGTGGCCCGGCTGGAGGCCTGAAGTGTGTGTGTGTGTGGGGGGGGGGGGTCTGTTTTTTCTCTTGGGTAAAGGAGTCTGGGAATGGCAGAGAAGTGGAGATGGATCCTGATTGTGTTAGGAATGGTGAGATAGAGAGGCTGAGGAATTGATGTTTCGAGCAAATGCCACTATTTGGAAAGGTGTCTGGGTCAGTGGCGTCATCTGGGATTCATGGTGGTTTGGCTTGGGTTATTTCAGGCAGAGGTTGAATGTAGTGAAGTATATTAACTCAGAAACCGAACTTAAGTACATTTTTAGGTACTCTGGTACTTTTTGAGATAGGTATATTTTCATTGTATACTTTAACTGCACTACATTTCAGAAGCCAATATATGTGTATCACTTATCTGACAGCATTAGTTACTTTACAAATACAGATTATTAGCAAAAGCAACATATAAACCACTTGTAAATATACATATTCAAATAAAAACAGGTTAACATATCCAGCAGTATATAAAGTCATTCAAATGAGGTCTTTTACCAGCTGTGATGAAAACATTAATGCATCAAAAATCATAATGCAATCATTGAGTATATGTGAAATATGATGGGCCATTTTGTATTACAAGTACTCTTTTGGTTCGTTAGGTATATTTTAAGTAAGATTTTGTATGCAGGACTTTTACTTTTAACAGAGTATTTAAAAAATGTGGTTAATGTACAACTTTAGTAAAAGACAGTACTTCTTTCATCACTGATTTAAGGCAATTCGAGCATCCATCACAACACACTCTTATTTTTTCATTATCGAGCTAAACCAAATTGTCCGTGTGTGTCCATTTCTGACTTACCAAAACATTTGCTCTGATTGGTCGCTCGGTCCACAAACACTTTGGCGGAGATGACGTTGCCAAAAGGCAGGAACATTTGCATGAGCTCCGCATCTCCGAACTCCTGGGGCAGGTGATAAATAAACAGGTTGCAACCTTCTGGCCCTGGTGATGAGAGGAAAACAACAGGAGGGCATAAACAGAAGGAGAGGCTGACCATAATAACAATAACACAGGTGGAAGAATGACTCGATAAAGCAATCAAGAGAATAATCTAAGGAACGCAGGAGCCATGTAAACACCAAATTGATATTATGTTCTCCGTGGCACAAGCATTAGTTGTGGGAAAGCTAGTTATTGTGGAGTACACACTCTTAAGTCCTGTTTCTAAAGTGTTATAAGGTCACTCTCAGCGTTGGTCAGCTCATTTAAATCCGATTACCCCGATCCAAACTACTGCATGTACTGTAGGAGGCCCTTTAAAGGATAATTTTATACAATTAAATGTGCCTATTGAATCAGAAAATGTGCCGGCAATTGCAGTGCACAGTGGCAGAGATATAAGTAAAAGCGAAATACAAAACAGGATAAAAAACACAGAGTTTGATTGGAGGAGAAATATTAAGATGGTTATATTGGGACACTGAGTCACAGAGGAAGAGAGGAGGAGGCAGAGCATAAGCCAAGTTTGTGTCCCAATTACTCCGTGACAGTAGGACTGTCTTCCAATCTCTCGCTCTCCATCCCTCCACACTCCTCCACCCAGCTGCCACATATTGTACAGGTTCAATCTGGATAAAGGGAGGAATGAACTGGAAGGAAAGAGAGCGAACCATGGCCCGAGAAAAAGCGAGAGAGAGATGGGATGGACTCGGGGACAGTGTGCTTGCAGCTGGCTGCCTGGCTAGCATTCTCTCCTGTCTCATTGCTCAGGGTGATAGCATGACGAGATGAGACTGGGGCTGGTGAGAAGGCTGATAAGAGAGCTGCACTGGTGGCTGGCTGTACTGATGCTCTGCCGCTGCGAGATAGAGGACACACACACACACACACACACACACACACACACACACACACACACACACACACACACACACACACACACACACACACACACACACACACACACACACACACACACACACACACACACACACAGGTTGACGGAGTGTGGATTTGTATTTTTTCAAACATTTAAAATCTGAATCTCGGTTCTGTCTGTTTAGCTTTAGGGGACTTAGAGTACTTACTTTAAAAAAGAAGTGGTTTGTTTGAGGTTTCCCAAATAGAGTGTGAGGACAGTTGAGAAGTTTACTTTTCACAAGTATAAAATGTCTTGATGAGTGCATGGAAACTGTCTTCCTTTTCCATGTATGCAAATCTGCTATGTAGAGGAAATATGACTTGTATTGTATCCATTATTATGCCCACAGTGGGAAAGTGCGAGGATGCAAAGTAGATAATTACCTTGTGATTGCGTGTTAATATACTGAACTGCAGTTGTTATTGTATATGACTTCAATGCACTGTTTAGGATGATAAATAAATTGGTTGATTCACATATGCATAATTTATCAATATTTATTTTGAGAGGCCAAATCCAATAATTTTACACATCAAAGTCTGTTTACAGGTCCTGTGAAGTGCTACTGCACATCAGAAAAAAAGTTGTATAAAGCCTTTTGTGGCTCCAGAGGGAGTTGCACAAAGTCTGATAAACTGCCTCAAGTGATGTCACTTGAAATAGCTTCAGTTGAGAGTTAAGATACAGCTTTTAAAATATATGTAGAAAGAAAAATGTGACTTTACAAGACCGCTGTAGTCTGCTCCTAATCCCGGTTTGAGGCCATGAGGCTCCATTACACGCAATAACGCACAACACGACCATATATTGGACTGAACTGTAAGTTGCATTGTGGGTAATGTGGGCTGCATGTATCTATCTCTCCGTGCATCGATTATTTTCTCTAAAATGATTCTGGTTATGTAATTACTGTCAACCGTAATGCGATATGATCCAGTGCTCGTAAAACGGGTCTTATTATCAATAGTTTCTACTAGTTTTCACTTTACTATGGCAACTCCCACCTGGAGGGAGACACACAGCGTCTTTCCACTTCCTGCCAAAAACAACTCAGCTTTTACCACACTGTTGGCCAAAATGCCAGATAGTTGTTGTACAATTGGATAAACAAACCGAAGAGACCGAAGAGAGACATGTCTGGGCCGTGTTTCTACAGAATCCCCTCTCGGAAAGAAACCAGAGAAAGGAGGACATTGTGGATTTGTGCAATTAGCTGTGCTGCTGTCCCCGAGGAGCACACTTCTCCTAAACTTGCGGTACAAATGCAGGGGGCCAAATCCCATCAATCCCTCCTTCTCCACAGCATCCCAGGCTGTGGGTCATTAAACTGTGTGGTTAACCTGACAGTGGGAAAAAAAAGTTTATATTGAATCTATATCACAAGATGCTGTGTTGTCTCCACTATACTGCATTTCCACTACTGCCTTTGAAAGGATATCTGCTGAAAGCACTCAAATACTATTTAATGATGATGCATGTATTGTCCTTCACCTCCCAAATGACTTCATTTTTTACCCATTATATGAAAAGTACAGATAACTGTCTGTACTTTTGTACGCTTTAATCTTGGCAGCAGTGTAAGCCGATAGATTCTCCACAAGATATCTGTAAACATCGGCAAAGTACAGCTTCTGCAGAAGTACTTGTCGGTTTTTAATGATTGAAATACCGCAGTGGAGGCTGTATATGGGTCATACGTGCCTTAGACTTGCTGTATGTTTATATATCTTTTTTATTTCCTCTTTTCAGATGAAATCTTAACAATCCTGGCTTGTAAAATATGGAGATTTGACAGACTTGAGTTCCCAGTGTCAGTATGGTGTTTTGCCCTTCAGGTCTCCGGGCCAGTCAAGTGACTAAAAACTTTGAATTGCAATCTTGAACACATTTGGTCAAGTTGGCATGAATCTTAAGCAACCCTGCCAAACATTGGGCATTTTAAGTTCATCCACAAGTTTTTTGGCAGGACTGCATTACTTCTATTTGCTGAGTCAGTAGTATTGTTATAGCCGTGCTGTCTAAGATGCTCTTCTGAAGTGAAAAGGACAAATAATTTCAAAGAGCATAGTGAAGATTTGTCTGTGTAAGATAACATATTTGGATTTGGAGGGGGGATTTTTCCTTGACACACAGACACAGACTGATAGATTGTATTGTTGCAATTGTTAGCTTTCAGAAGGAGGTTGAAGCTGAGGCTCGACAGCGCCTGTATATTTAGGTTTAGGTGTCTCTTGTTAAATGGCAGGGCTGCAGACTGTGGCAGTGGACTGAGACAGGCTGGGAGTGCAGCCAGAACTCACAGGCCACCGACTACACCAAGAATAGCTCTACGTGTGTGTGTGTGCTTGTGTGTGTGCGAGAAAGAGGAACAGAGATAGTGTGTGTGTCGCCGTGTCTGAGTGTGTATGAGTGACCATGACTTCTATCATTCTTGCTAATGATGAAAGTGTTTCAAGGTAGCAGTGAGATGTCCTTAACACATGCTGTAAAGTTATTCCTGCATGTAAAGTGAATGGGCTGCTGTCATTGAGGATAAATCTTTACTTTGTTCATACACTTGCACTTTGACCGTGGCATTCACACAAAATGCAAACATTTTCTAACTTTTTCTCGTGGCATTGTTGGAGACACTCCATTTTTTCGAAGTTCCTATATTGAATATTCAAACCACTCTATGCTGTCTCATACAATCATATAGATGAATAATTGAGACTGACGAATGTGAGTGATTTACCATCACAGTATATCCTATGCTTTATTACATCTGATGCTGTGGCATAAGAGTGAACACTACACCAGGAATGGTAATAAATGATTATGCATGCAGCTAATTAATCTGATGAATATTTATAACCACTTAAACACATTGTAATGGACTGATTAAGCAGTCCAACGCTGCAAGTTTGAATTAGTGCAGTTTTTGAATAATGACAGAGTAACTTTCCATCTCACTGCTAATGTTCTTCTCTTTAAATGGGGAGCCTTTTTCTCACATTTTCCCCAGCCAGCTTTTTCCCTCCCTCGCTAATTCAAAGCAGCGCAGCAACATTAGAATGGAACATGGCAATTATCACCTTTTATCTTGGGTGGGCGCGCTTGCTCGCTCTTACCTTCCCTCTGTTGCTGGGGAATGATGGTTGGTTGCTGGGGGAACGCCTGGCTGATTGGCGCATAGGCGGCAGGGTAGGCTGCTGTTGCAAAGGGAGAACCACAGTGGAATTTTTCACATCTCCATTTTCATATTTGACACAACAAAACTCAAATCATTATTCCATTGTTCATTTGCGTCCTCTAGACATTGCATAAATAAATTGCATTATGACTGGGAGCCTGGGCTCATTTGGATGGTGGATCACTACACAAAGAGTTTGGAAAAAGTGAGTGTGGAGTGCTGTTCAACTAAGCAGGCACAAAAGAAAGAAAGGGAGACTTGCACCTTGTTAATGAGAGCCGATGTCAGGCGGAGAGCTGTGGTTATGAGAGGTCTATGTCATATCTCATGTAGGAGGCAATGGCAGGTTCTGTGTGTACTTTTAGAATTACGTTTTTTCTTAGTGGGTGTATAATAAAGTCAACTCTAAATCCTTTCGCAATCCTAATGTAAAGTAGTTTAATCCTGGAGAAAATTGTCTGGTCGTCCAGCTATCTCTACCTGTCATAGTGTCCACTGATGTGGCAAACAGAAAAAAGGGAGAGGGGAGAGGACAGATGGAGGGAGTGAGAGAGTAGAGGAGGTAGGAGAGGCAGATCACCTGCGTAGTGTTGGACGCCAGCATAAGCCTGTTGGAGAGGGTCGTTCACCGTTGGACTCTGTGCTGCAAGAGAGACGAAACAAGAGACAGAGAAAGAGGGGTGACAAAGAGGAAAATGAAAGCAGGGGAGACAACGAGGGGATGGAAAATGGTCAAGACAGACGCAGAGACACACAAAAACAAGGATCTATTGTTAAAGAGCAAGACAGAAATTGGTTTAGCTGTAGAGAACCATCAGGGGGTGAGATCACACAGGGAGCGGGAAAAATTTGGGTTGTCATATCTCCGTTTTTCAAAATGCCTGTTTGCCCCAGATGTTTGCATCAAATATTAACAACATGCCAAACAAACCACTTTGTAGTTCATTACAATTGCAGCTGCCTCTGCATAATGTAGAAACGGGGAGTGGGTGTCTGTCAATTCTTCAGGAATCAGTCCCAGACAACATTAAGAAGCCGAGGACGGGCTGAGACACATCAAATGAACCATAATGGACTGATGGATGAACTGATGGATTCATCATGATGCTAGGGCTGGCTGCTCAGAAATCTGCCAGAGACACTGTTGATTGACCCTCGAGCCTTAAACGCTTCAGTTCAAATCAGAAAAAGATGTAATGAGAGTGTGAAGTAAAAAAGGACTCTTGTCAACTTTTTAACAGTTCCCTGAGATATTAATCAATTTGTCAACACTGGCATGTTGAACTTGCATAGTGGAGAATACAGTGATAACATGGTTTCTTTGCAAGGGTCCCCTCAACTATAAGAGATGGGATTTGGGAGGATTGCACATTTATGATGCCTCCATGTTTTGTTCAGCAGGATAATCTCCACAAATTAACACAACTTTTATGATTTTTGAAGCGTTAATAGAATGGCGAGAAGTAAAAAGCTACTGTTAGGCTATAAACCAACTTCATCACGGAAATCACTACCGCTAAGCTAAAGGCGGCTAATAGTCAGAGTGATGACGTTTACCACTCTAATTTGGTCACTTGTTAGCAACCATGTGTTTTTATGATAAAGCTTCACACATTTACGAGTGGGGTCATTACTGACGCTTCTTATGTGGTAGAATAAAACGTGAACATTTCTTAAACTTGTGTTAACCCCAGACATTATTTTTAGGGCTGTCAGTCGATTAAAATATTTAATCGCGATTAATCGCATGATGTCCAATTAATCGCACATTTTGTATCTGTTCTAAATGTACCTTAGAGGAATATTTTTCAAGTTTTTAATATACTCTTATCAACATATGAGTGGACAGATATGCTTTATGCAAATGTTTGTTTATTATCATTGGAACAGTGACAAATATTCTCCTGAATATTCTCAACACAACAACCTGGAACCTCTCTCTCTCTCTTACACTCTCTCCCAACCCTGTCTACTTCTTTGCACAGAGCCAGTTGCTCAAACAGACAAGCCTGTTTACAGTTGTCTGCGAAATCCCGCTCCTCTGTCTTCATAACAGTCAAAGCATGAGACTGAAGTTCCCACTGTGGGTCAAAATAATGCGCTGTGATGTGCAGTCGACACGTTGGATGCGATCCAAATTATCTAACGCAGCCCCTCGTCCTCCACAATGTTAAGCTGTAGCCACCCATTTAGCTACCGCTGTTGTTGTGCAGGCGTCTCCCTGGCAAACTTTCAAGCGTGGTCTGCCGCAAGCGAGCGGCAGGAGCGGGGCTGTCGGCATCAGCTGGGTGCTTGGCTTGCTGTTTGAAACACCTTTTTTTGTATCCATATCTCTCACTAGAATCTCCCACCATCCAACTAACAACAACAACAACAACGTCAAGCCTTTGGGCTCTGAAACTACAGGGCGGGCCAAGGACAAATGCACATGCGTTAATCGCACGTTAAAATAATTAGTGGCGTTAAAAACTGTTTGCGTTAATGCGTTATTAACGCGTTAACTTGACAGCCCTAATTATTTTATATATTTAACCGGATGTGGTAAAACGCTGAGTAATTCCTGGGTTTAAGGAATCTTTCCTGCATCCCTTTTTTAGGTGATCTTCTTGTTAATATCAAGTTCAACACCAGAATAATTCACAAACCTCCATCAGTACAAGATGATAATTGTAAGTGTCAGGGTCAGACGACTTAAGATGTTACAAATCTCATGTTTCTTTTATCGTAGACCTTGATTGGCTCACCTGGGTACGGGTGAATACCATTGGTGTAGACGTGCTCATTGGCCTGCCCGTTGCTTTGAGGGAGGGTACTGAATCCGTTAACCCCGATCGTGGTGGCTAGGCTGGGCACGGATGTGGCAGAGATGCCTGGGGGTGTGCTGGTGCCTGCAAATAGATACAGAGTCATTACGTGAAACTGCAGGGTGCACGCTTCACATGCTAGAGACTCGTAAATAGAGGTGCGAGAGAATTTTCTACTCAAATGTAAATGTTCACACTAATGTAATATTTAATTACACCCACATTATGGGCCCTCATAAGCAAAAACATACTCCTTTTGAACCACCATAATGGTACTGTTTGGTAAAATTGGTACCAATTAAGCCTGAACAATTACTAAAATCAGTCAAGGTAGCACACTGGAAAAATGTGAGGGTGTGGGGAAAAAAAGCTAACCCTGACTCTAATCATCACATCCCTGTTTAAAGGTTTATTTTTCTCACTTGAGCAACAAAACTATTCTTTAGCAGTTATATAAGTAGTAGTACGAATAAGACTCACAATAGCAGGCAGCATAATGTCTCATAGTCCCAGTCTGTCACCTTGTCAGTGCCCTTTTATGCTGATAGCAGGTTTTTATTATTTTTCTAATCCAACTGAAGGGCATTTAAGTCATGTAGGATTATGTTTGATAGGCATAACTTGGTGTATGTAGGCTTTGTGGATTACAAATGCCAGGTACAGCATCAAACCACTTTATTTAATACATTTGCAATGACCCTGCCTTCAGGCAGTCTGCCTACTTAGTGTCGAGCCATCAAAGCTCCTCATGACAAGGGCCAAAAAGATAGTTCAGACTGGGGTCCAGGATTATCTCACACAAATCTTTGCTCTTATATTGTATAAACCAAGGACTCTGCATCCAAAGTCATTGGATTGGCTATATTCCCAGAAAACACACACTGTCACAGACACAGGGAGGGAGAGAGCGACAGACAGACAAAGAGCGAGACAGAATATAATGTAGCTGTGCATTTTCTCCCATCATGCCCCATTCAATATACAGTAAGGGCTTTTCTTCCTTTAATCCAACACTGGCAATTCAGCCCAGAAAATAGAGCCACATTTTAAAAGATGTAACAAGGGCAAAAGCAGAAAGGCCTTGAATGAATACATTACTACTGCTTCTATAATTCTTGCTAATGATGAAAATGTTCCAGGTCAGCAGTGAAAAATGGCGCGAGATGTCTGTGTTATTGCATGTGTTCTTGCTACCGAGTGAGTTGGTGCGCGCGTGTGTGTGTGTGCCTATTAGCAAATACCTGAGGACGGTGTCATGGGAGTAGCCACCAGGCCGTTGACATTGAAAGCTGCCATTTGCTGCATTTGAGCGGCAGCGATGGCAGCCATGGGGTTCATGTAGGACCCTTGTGTTGCTGCCATCAGGGCTGCTTGCTGTTGCATCATCTGCTGTAGGATTAAAGAGCGGTGGGGAGAGAGGTGGAAGGGAGGGATTGAGAGAAGGATAGAAAAGGAAAGGAGGGTGAAATAGCCGCAGGACCAGAGCATGTTTACTCTCACATCTTTGTTTGCTTGGCCCATGCCTTGTTCTTGTACAGAGTGATCTGTGTTGCCCTGCAGCGTTGCTTCCCGGCTAGTGTAACATTGCTCTGGCCTTGTGCTCTTTGTACTGACACAAGATAAAGGCAATGTGGTGAGATGAATTTAGCAAACTGGAGACTATGTATATCTGTATGTTCTGTATATGTTTAACCCCGACCCAGTGGCAGAGTTAGTGGAGAGATTGTACGTGAGTGGGCGATCCACACCTGTCAGGAAGAGATGATGGCTACAGTGAGATCTCACAGACTCCAAGCTGTGGCTTTCATGTGTGAATATGCAATGGGGCTGGGGTGGAGTGGCAGGAATAAGGGGTAAGGGGTGAGTGGCTTTGGGTTCCCTCGTAATGAAGTGCACCTCAGTTTGAGTGTTAAGGCACATGTGAACGAAATGTTAAAGAGGCAAGCTTGGATTGGCGGTTTAAATTCACAGAACAAGTCAGGAAATATGGGAATGGGTAATGCATTTGAAACGGATGCTCTCTACTGTATGAAAGTGAAACAGTGTAGTGCTGATCATACATGATAAGCAGCTTCCCTGGACAAATGAAGGGGTAAAAAGACACAATACAGCATTTTCTATAATTCTCTGAAAATGTGCAGCCATGTAATGGTGTTAATAATGAAGGAGTTGGGTCACATGCCTAGTGGGAGAAACAGGGAATTCAAATCACAACATTTTTTATTTTATTTTTTTAAAGCTCACCGTCTCCTCCCCCGCCGGGCTGAGACTTACAGCATGAGAGTAGGCGCCATAGGCCCCAAACTGGATGGTCATGGGACTGAAGATGCCGAGCTGGCCCGCCATCTGGTGCATCCTGCGCAGGGTCCGCTCTTTATCAGTGTCTGCGAATTTGACCACCAGACTGGACGAGGCACCCTAGAGGGGCACAGATAAAAAGGTCAGTGAAATATGCAACTTAACTTCCCTCTGAGTTTGTAAATTGGAACGATTTGAGTCCTTACTGTATATAAAATGTTTGGCAGTTCATCAACACACTTTTTAATGGCTCATTGGAGATTAGCTAGCAAATATACATAAAACGTTCTTGATATAGATATAATAGGTCGATTGGGTTATACAAGTTTCAAACAAGTAGGAAAACTGACAACACAAACTTTTGCAACTGACTTGGTTACTTTCAATCAGCAGCGTTTTTGCAGATTGCACCTGTCACTTCAGCTGGCCACCAAACTAATGAGCTTGTTTTTTGTTAGCAAACTGTCTGTGAACATCCTTAGACTGGATAAATGATTGCCATTATTATTGTTATTATAATTATTCACTGGGAAAAACTGAAAGATGACAACAGGGCAAAAACACATATTCTGTTGCTACAGTAGTTTGGGGAAATTATGTTGATTTACCTAAAACTAAAAGACAAAATACTGATATAAATTCTAATGTCACTGAATGACATTGTTCAATATGCCTGACAATAATTACTATATTATGCTGCTTTATCTGGAATTGTGCAGACATGTAAACACATTGAAGACATATTAGTCAGACCATAACCCAAATATGGGTAATTTATAAACAAGGTTGCCGAATGCAGTACATTTGCATCTTTTATTGTGTGGTTTGAAAATAGCTTCCTCACAATGTGTGTGTTTCCCTTGGGGAATGACCTGCAACAAAATGCTGGCTCCATATTAAAAGAATGTAGAGCTTATCCGTATCCGTGCATCAACCTTATTTTCTAAAAAAAACGTGAGTGTTGCCTCTCTTCATCGCCTCAAAGAAGAAACAGTGAACAGTGGTGGGCATGTAATTCATTTCTGCCATCTGATGTCCATTGTACACATCAGTCAAGCCTTTATGACCTCATATCTCTGAGCCAATGAAGTCAGTGGAAGTGAATGTGCACCTCTCATGACGGCAGTCATTTAGCTGTCAGCGCTAAATGGAAGAGAATAGTGAGTGATATTTGCTTTGTGAACTTTCTAACTCCACTGTATACTCAGGGAGTGAACTGTGATCCTAAGCAGATCCCACAGGAGTCCCAGTCCCAGTGGTGCAGCTCCACTGAATACAGTACTGGGTAATTAGGTCTGACAAAGGCCTTCGGCATGTGGAGGGTGAAGTATTGACTAATGGCTCTGCCTTATGGCAGATATAGTTCCGTATTGATGTCCGTGCTCCTGAGTTTGCATCCAATTAAATCATTTGAAAGACAGAGACCAGAGTCAGTTCCTCATATGACATCCAGGCAAGGAGAGAGAGGGAGAGTGTGTGTGAGTTAAAGACAGAGAGATAGATCCGGAGAGATAGATCCGGAGAGAGAGAGAGAGAGAGAGAGAGAGAGAGAGAGAGAGAGAGAGAGAGAGAGAGAGAGAGAGAGAGACGAGAGAGAGAGAGAGAGAGAGAGAGAGAGAGAGAGAGAGAGAGAGAGAGAGAGAGAGAGAGAGAGGATGAGGAGGCTGCCAGGCAGAGAAAGCAGCCACAGAGACTGTCAAGAGGACCAGGCTCCTATTTAATTACAGGCAATGCATGCTGGGAAAGAGCACTGAGCACCACCAGGACAGAAGGACACAGGCAGCCAGGGGGCAGTCAGGATATGATTAGTAAGATCATAAAAGCAAAGACACGGGGAGAAAAGGACTCCATAATCACAACTTGGATTCATCTTTCACAAAATGTCTCATCCTGACAGGGTCAGAACAAATTCAGGCTTTGATTTAGATTTCCATATTTACTGTGGGTGTAGGAGTTGGAAATGTGAGTGCAGGGCCCAGGTGAGAAGACGAGGCTAAGAAGTGGGATGCTGCACACACCTGTTTTTTGCAGTCTCATAACAAATTGAAATTGACAAAGCTAGGGGAGGCTACAGGTCAACTGCCACATTACCAAAGCAGAGCAGAAACAAACACACTTATGCTGAGCCCTGTGAAGCTGAATATGGAAACTGCACAGTGTGTATGCAGCCACTGAACACACACAGTCTCAGTCTGACTGTTTCACAGCCTAACTTCATGTCATTTCACAGTCATTTCTACACTAAGTGTGTCCTATTTTCAAAGCGCTTCATGAAATTTTAAACAATTCCTGCTAAGAAATAGTGTCGTTGAGAGGGCAGTGCCAATCCTGTCAGATACTTTAGAGTTTGGTTAGTCATGACTGCTGCAGCACAACTTACATCATAGTTAGTCATATACAGTATTCATCCTGCCAGCAGTATGTCCTACTCTACTTTAACATCAGTCTGATCCTTCCCTCAGCTACTGTTTTTGTTTTATCTATTTTTTCATTATAAACAAAGACAAAAAAAAATCCTTTTCTAAATGCAAAACACAAACAAGTTCTTGTTCAGAGGCTTTGCAAGTAAACTATTCGATTAACTCGTGTGGAAAGTGACTTTAAAACATTCTATTAACACAACCAAGAGAATGTGTTGGGCATAGATAACTGTGGGGAAGAGGCTGGGAAATGAAGGGAGGCATCAGCGTGGACCCCAGGGACAGTGCGTCTCAGATGGGATTCTATCAGAGGCAGCCAGCACCCCACCTCAGGCCAGAGGAGACCCATCTGGTGTTTCTCCCTCGATGCCATTTCAATTAGCTAAATCAATACCCCGACGTGGCGGCGTTAACGGCACAATTTCTCCCTTTCTTATTTCATTTCATCCCACCTCCCGACCTCTTTCTCTCGTTCTTTCTCAACTTTGCGGGGCCAGTGGAAGGGACTGGGCTGTTGGATTTAATGAGGCTGGCACTGAGCAAACATCCTCCTCCAGCGTTGTTGCTTAAGCCTGCTCGCAGCATGGGGGCCTGGCATTTAGATCACATTCATTTTCTACCTTGTGTGTGTGTATTCTTACATTCATTTAATTCCTCATGAAGAATGCATTGGAGCATCGGGACTGTGAAAGCCCGAGGCTGCCTGTACCCACTGCACCGTGACTCAAAATGAAGCGAGGCTGGCCTGGTGTGCCTCCTCCCAGCAGAGCGCTCTGCTGCAGACGACGGGAGGAGACCCAGTCTGCAGTCTGTACACTGAACAGACCTGGCAGCAGCATTAAAGCAACAGCCTCTGCAGGTGTTGTGTGCAGTGCCACTCATGTCAGAGCCTTGCATTTTCAAGTTTCTTAGCATAAAAGCCAAAATACCCCCCACTAAAAAAAGAAAATGCACTCATCCTCAACCCTGAAGAGGATAATTGAATATCCTTCTCTCTGACTATATCCAGGGTCTAATCAGAAAAAGCAGATTATAGTGTGAACTCCCTCACGGATCAGAAGTTTCTATCCACGAAAAGAAAGAGTAATATGTGTCCAGATAATGATGGAACAGGTGGCGGCAGACAACAGGCACTGGATGCAAAGCAGCCACTCCTCGCTGGTAGCATAAAATCACAAGCTGACAAACAAACAGAATAATAACCTCCAACCGGCGTGACTCCCTACCTGGAGAGAAAATGAATTTGCTGAATTTGATAAGGGCCAACAGGGAGCCTTCACTTTTGACAGGTACAACTAAGGAATTTGTCACAGGTTCAAAAACTAATCTAATTTCTTGAACAACACACTTGACTTGTGAAAATCTCTCATATTGGATTCTGTATAGGCCTGTGCAATGTGTAGATGGAGAAATACACAACGGTAATTGAGGGATTAGAACTTGACGGCACCGGTGAAATGGCATTCTGCCTTTATCTCTGCATTACTGTGATACAAAGGCGCCGGTGTTAAGTGTGTACTAACAGGTAAACAGACACTCATTTTCCAATTTCTACAGGGGCTTACAGAGAAATAATACCACGCCACACTCATTGGAGAGAAAACTGTCTTTTTTCGCACAGCATACTAATGATTAACAACCACTGTTATAAGAACAGTCTTTCTTTCGCATTCGGCAAACATGTAACAGCTACTAAATGACAACTCCCAAAGTTGTGTTTCTATACTTATAGACTCTAAAAGTGCTAATTGAAAATCTGTAAGAAATTAATTGAAAACACCATAGCAAGTTTGTTTGGTAATTGGATGAACCCCCCACAGGCTTCCTATTCAACTCTCTGAACCTTGCTACATCTCTGCTAGCCTCATGGGAGGACTGTCTCTCATTAGCACTGGATGATACTGTCTAAGTCTGGACTTGCTGTCCACCACATCCAGCTGCTGCCGCCGAGCACACTGCATCAAGCCAAAAGACACAGAAGGACAATACTGTCACTCTTGGTTTCTGTGCTGCAACAGTTTCCACCACAAAATGTAAGGAGTGGGAAAAAACAAACTCCGTGTTTGTCAGCTACAAGCCTGCTGAGATTTTACAGTAGTGTTATTTGGCATTTGATGAATTGTGTGTTACTATGACAATGTTCTCTGGCTAAGTCTTATCTCTCATTAATCCAGAACTATAGTATCACACATGCACGCTCTTGTTGCTGCCAACACCAGCGAGCTCCACAGGCCCTGTCAGCCACGCTGTGACACCGAACATGACAATGTCTGCAATTTGCTGGGTGCTGTCTGCCTGCCCCCGGCTCTGCCATTTGAAGTTTTGCCACCTGTGCCTCTGCAGACATACTGTAATTCAACACACGAACCAATGGAGAGCGCCTGTTCGGTGCCCAATCACCTCTTAAGTTAATTTTGGAAGCACCTGCAATCTGCAATAAACATCAATTAAAGCGATGACCTGATCTATCAGCGTGTGCCCTTTGGTGGCATCCCTTGCCCTTAAGCTTCATTAAAGCCTTTCAATTTGGGCCAGCGTATTTTGGTGCAGGTATTATTTATGGCATGTGTGCGTGTGCCAGGTAACACAGATGCCGGAGTGAGAACATTAAGAGGGAGAGAGAGACGGAGAGGGAGCGAGAGACAACTCTTTGTTCAAGGTTCATCCAGACCTCACAGCTGGCAGCAGGCAGAGAGAGGAGCAGCCCACTCTCTGAATCCTGCCTCCTGTTAGTCTGTTGTTGACGACATGTGGCAGTGATATTATCCAAATTAACTGCATCCCCCATCGGTACCAAAGCCTTAGTTGGATACTAATGGCCACCTTGCCTATTAATCTGAGAGGAAGTTGGATTTGTGACGAGGAGGATAACAGGTGCAGGGATAGAGGGAGAGAGATATGGATAATATAGATTATGAATGAACTTTTGGATCGCTCTTGATACGCTTCAGGTCTGTTAGGGGGTCCATATGTTGCTTTGGACAGATCATCTGCAGCAGACCTCAGGTGGCTCCACCTAATGAAACTGTGCCTAGGCTGCGGCAACACAAACATACACGAAATGTGCGAAAGCAGTCCACATGAGCCAAATGTTGATCTGTACAAGAAAGCACTCCAGAGAAATCCAATTATGTAAATCCCCTAGATGTAAACATATTCCGTTGATTGAGTCAACAAGATATTTTGAGTACAAGGTAAATATCTCGATTATAATCACATTTCGGTAAGAGGCCTGTCATAAGTACGCGCGATTAGTCTGGAACATGATTATTCTTTGGCTCGTGGCCCGCTGCAATTTTGACCCTTGTGGATTTCTGAATAAAGTTTTCTATGCTCAACAACGCAGTTAGACTTTACCACTTATTTTACACCCTCACTACTTCAATGTAATGCAAAATGAGGCGGCATCAAAAAGATGTGTAAATTACATCTGGCTTCCAGGACACTATCTGGCTGCCAGGATGCGTCCGTAAATATTTATTGCGAAACATCAGTGAAGTGTGTGAAGGTGTGGATATCTGCCAGAAAGAGTGTTTGCTTGTGTGTGTGTCCAGCTGTGCAGCACTCAGCACACATGCAGCTCTGGCAGGAAGACGCTTCCCAACTCGTGATTTATTTTACTTAAGCCTTTTTGGTAGCCTTCTTCAAGCCTGACAGAAGTATATCCAATTCCTAATTAACTTCAGCTTGACGAGAGTTACAGGTTTTGTGGCCTCATTTTTCAACTAAGCAACTCATAACTACTCTAAACCCAACACGAAAACCTACTCTCCACATTTCCTTCAAAACTTTTTTCCATCCTACTGGAAAGCACATTTGGATCAATATCTATTCTGTAGTGCCCATTAATTGCCCCAGTAATTATTGCACCACTCTCTTGCATTGCATTTGAGCAATAAAGTACATGTAAACATGCTGTGTGATTCTGTGTAATGGCTATCTAGGTGATCTCACCAGAGCCATGAAAATAAACCACTGAACTATGCAGGCTACGAAGCAACACTTCCAGTATTTACAGCCTATCATTATTGCACAACATATCAAAATGAATACCCCTCTCTTGGGCAGCTTACACCCAGGCTGTAAGAATAACTGTAAAAAAGCTCAAAGTTAATGGGAGCCTGATAAACTGCAAGTGTCAAACAACATTATGAAAGACTTAATGTGGAAAAAAATCAGGACGCAGTTAAGGAAGCAAAAGTGGATCTTCAGTATGACCTCATTTTGAAGATCCATCCCAACTCGAGGGTGCTTTCCAATTTATTGACTTACTTGTTAACCTCACTTTCTAGTCACTGCCTTTCTTGATGTGTTCAAGCGTTTTAAGCATTTGATATTGTTTAACAAAGTGTAACCCCCTGACAGGGGCCACTCTGTCACTGTTCATGATTTTGCTGTAATGAGTTGTTTTTTTTGGTAATTTCTACCATGATGCTTGAAGCATTTTAGATCACTCTTCACATTACAGTACATTCAGCAGCCTGCATGTTATCTCTGATCTGAAGCACTCTTGCTATGGGTTTGATTTGTTTTTTAAAGATGCATATTTTTTCACTGGCTGTACTCCCTAAAAAATAGTATCCTCTATCCACCCTTCATCTCGGTCTTGTTAAAATGGTGGGTTTTCAATCCAAGTCTAATTTTGTTTTACATGTACTGTATTCACAAAGTAATAGATCAGAAGCCCATAAATAAAACAAAAAATGTAATACTGTTATGCTGATGACTTGCATTTATATGAACAGAATTCAAGCAATGCCTTTGTAGCCATTTTCTTAGAGTGCCTTCACCGCCCAAAGTGTCACAGGTTAAATAAACAATTTCGGAAATTAGACTTTTTGGCTTTCTACCTCAAAGATATTGCTTCACCATGAAGTTGACACATTCTCTCCCAATGCAAAGCCTTTCATTTCAAGCTAAATTCAAGCTATTAACTTTTCACAGAGGTACATTTCTAAAATGCAGAGACATTTTTGCATCCACAGGGAATCAGAAAATAGTTATCTATGCTTTAGTTGGTTCTTCTTGAGATCAAACAATGTTGTCTTGCACTTTCACAACAGAATCTTGTTTTGCATTTTCACAATGATTTACTGTCATCTTCCAGAGTGGATTTTCCCTAAACTACAACAGTCTTGTATTAACACTTTTTTGTATAAAGAGGTCTTCTGTTAGACTAATTTTAACTTATAGACAGTCTGCTTAACATATATTAGGGTTAGATTTATAAAAAATGTAAGTCAGCTTTTAAAGAATAGTGTAAAGAATACAATACTGTAATACAGTTATTTGCTTTCTACGCTTGCTTTAATCGATCGTTTGACTTACTTTGACTATACTTTTATTAATTTTCCTTATCTGACTGAACTAAGCCATAATAGTCAATAGATGGCCAGAAAAGTTTGTCCAACGGGAAGCTCTATCTATTTGGACATGTTAGCAGGGCAACGTTAGCTAACACATAAGCTAAAGGAACCTGATAAGCCAAGGTTCTGCAAGTTTTTTTCAAAAGATTATTAGGAATGCTCTGGAATTACATATTAAAAATGGCTAATTGTAAAAAATAATAATCTTTCGAATTAAAATGTTGTTTCTATTTCAAACTATTTTTTATAAAAGGAATTCTGTGCTATTAAATCATGATATAAAGACATGTTGCAGCACCAAAACCAACATCTCCAGTATCAATTAATTCTAGCTTGCACCATATAGTTATTTCATTTCTGTGTCCTTAATGGTCTTAATGACTTCAGTTTTAACTTGACAAATAAAAAATCATCATTATCATATTCATAATATATATGTGTAACAATGTCTCCTGAGAACATCCCCATGGATTAATGTGCAGTTCATAATTGTATCTCTATAAGGCTGCGATTGTAAACACTCTCTATCTGCCTGCTGAAAAGGTGTCTGAATAGCAGAAGAGGGAAATGGATATTGAGTGAAAAGACAGATACAGAGTATGCAGCTGTGCGCTGTAAGGTGGCAGCTGCTGACTGTGGAAATCTTTTGTGTGTGATAACACACAGCAAGAACGTATGTGAGACTGTGAATGATGTGCTTTGAAAAATAAGCGTCACTGTGGTATGCCTATACAGCATACAGTATATAAATATATCTATATGTGTGTGTGTCTGCGTTTTATATATATAAAGGCTCAAATAAATACATCAAAAATACATTTAATATTTCATTTTTAAAAGGCCTTGGCTACACATTTTTTTGTAGGCTTGGCCTGTGTTTATTTTTTGGCAGGGCAAAAAACTGATAAAAAGTCTATCAAACTATTTTTGTAAACTTTTCCAGAGGCTGTGGCGCAGTGGCCTAGTGCATTGGTGTTCGGATCAGGGGAGCACAGGTTCAAACCCCACTGCAGTCAGCATGTCGTTGTGTCCCTGGGCAAGACACTTCACCCCAAATTGCTCCTGGGGCTTGCCCACAGTTTTGAGTATGTTTGGATAAAAGCGTCTAACAAGTAACATGTAATGAACTGTAATGTAATGATGGGGGTGAGCTTATCTGCCCTCATTCTAGTAATGTAATGTTTTCCAAGTCTACCTCAAACATTTTATAAAAGTGGGACCATGGGGAACATGGATAGCAATATAGACATCCAAGGGTTGACACATAACTCGCAAAACTTCCTTTATGGCACTCCATATCAAGTGTCAAAGCACTTGTTTGCATCTACTGTAAAATAAACCAAATGATGTTATTAGAACATGTCTTATATGAATCAAAGTAGTTACTTACAGGCATAGTCTGTCCACCATGCAAGCTGTTGATGGCGGCCTGCGCTTCTGCGTGGCTGGAGAACTTGACAAAGGCGCATCCTGTACACAGAAAACGAGAGAAATAGAAGGGAGGGGCACAACATCAGGGAGATAGCCTTGAATATATGGGGGAAAAAACACAATTCATTACCGTTGTTTTCATGTTATCTGGTTTGTAAATATATTCCGCCATTTGTGTGTTGAGCGCATAACTCTGAATAAATCAGTCTAATTGTAGTGAAGGCATTAGCTGCGTGGAACATCCTGTCCCTCGCCCATTTTCTAAATCCAGCCCCTCCACTTCGGAGCATGGAGCCAAGGCATTTACTATCCGGACTTGTTTGTGATTATTAATCTGTTTAATATTTACACATTGTGATTTGTGTGCAGTCACTCATAAAAGAGATTATGATGACAAAGGCATAGTATTGTAATCTGCCGAATCTTTGCTCGCATAACATTTGAGATGGATGGTGGGGGAGGGGGGGGGGGGGGGGGGGGGGTGGCTTTGCTCAAGGGGCATTCAAATCATCTCAAATCTGTTGTGTAGTTATGCACAAAAGGAAAGTCAACATAAAAAGTTGGCCGGAAGACAAGGAATGGGTGTTCTGGCGCCTCATCGCATTAACATTTCAAATTATTCAAGTAGACGATAAAAATGCACCATGTTTTTTTGAAAGGTTACATATTCTAACCACATGATTGCATAGTGTATCAGTGTGTAGGTAAGGACAGGCACTGAACTACGACAACGTAAAGAGAAGTGAAATACAGTGGAACTGAAATGTGGTAATTTTGTAAAAGCCATTAAATTAACCAGGAGCTATTTCTCTGAGCTTTATGGTGGTCATAGACTGAATAAGGTATTCTGTTATGTCCTATTCTTATCCTTGCCTTCAGGTAGCTCATGTGTTAAGTCAAGAGATACCTAATTAACAAAGTCTGCCCTCTTTTCATCGATGGAGTCGCACCAGTTTCTGATAACTAGACAGGCTTTTTACTGAGTTAAATCCCTGGTTACTTGAGGACTGCTGTGACCTATTTAAAAAACGGTTACATGTGTTCATATACATTTATGCGTTTGACATTCCCAAAGGAGTCGTTATATTTGGTTTAAACACTGGAATGTAGGCCCTGAGGATGGTCTGTGTCATTCACTTCAAGAGTCAGCTTTGTTTCTCAGACAAAGAAATAAATAATTTCCCCAACAAAATCGAAAAGATTGAACTGCAAAACATGCAGTGTGTGCACGATGGAGAACAATATCCCCCTTTACCTGAGGCTCTGTTCACATTCCAGCCATATAATAAATGAGACATGTGGTAAATAGTAAAGGCCATGTGTTTCCTGTACTGTCAAATGTCCTCAAAGCTGTATAGATCTACAGAGGCAAACAGATAAGTCAAAGAAGCCTTTGATTCTGTCACAGCGCTCTAGCACCCTTTTACTTCGCTTGAACGCCCCTCTGGGTGCAGGCTGGAAAGGTCTTCATTTGTCCAACTGAAATGCGTCAGCCCACTGCGTGCCATTTGACTGCGAGTCTGTCTTTGAAGGAACAAACACATTTAACCTTTGTAGTTGAAATAATAAGAGGCAGTTTGTTTCTGCACAAGCCTTTTTGTTTTTCAAGGCAAGATAACTTGTTATTGGTTCCCTAACAAGGCTATCAGATAGTGTGCCAAAATCCCAGTGACCCCAGCAGCAAAAGCCCAACCAGAAAGACTAAACTGCAGGGCTTGGCAAACACCATCAATGGCAAAGTAATGTCAAACAATGTCACACTAGAAATTCAAGGCTGGATCCTCCCTTTTCCTGACCTAGAAAAGAAAAAGTGAAGGGACACAGAGCAAAACATCTCCAAAGAATTGCTCTACAGCCTCATAAATTATAGTGCACATTTGAGTTTTAGAATTTGATAGCTCAGAATGAGTTGGGGGGGAAAAGGAAAAAGAGAGATTGTAATGCTTTCAACCGAGAGAATCTGCGCTGCCTTTTGAATTCCCGGGGTAATAATATGTATGCGTGAATTCCATCCCGCTGGATGGGTGACATTTATAACACAACTTAATTATAGACCTAAAAGCCATCTCTCTATTTTTCCTGACAATTCAGGGCTCTATTCAACTCTGGAAGCAAGTGTTGCACTTTGAAAGTACTTTGAGGAGCAGCGCCATAGAGAGATGGATGTTAAACTTCTCGGCCTTTTTATTGGGTGAAGAGGGGTGCTGAAAAGCTTCTGAGTAGCATACATTTACATCAACAGGGGACAAAGCCTCCATCATGGAACAGATAGCACTGTCAATTTCAAGGTCTGTCTCATTCAAATTACAGGAACCTCATCCCAGGCGAGGCGGCTGGCAAAATAATTTGCCGTAACATCCCGTAATGATTGCGTAGGACTGTTGCTCAGTGAGTGATAGGACCAGATACCTATATATGAGACCTTTGTCTGGTGGTAGCATTCATACTTAACATTGCTCTACATTTTCCCATTTCCTAGCAGTGAAAACTTGAAGAATAGGTGATGATCAAGCCACTTATAATAGAGAGACAAATACTAACACAGGAAACGTATGGCATGTGAAGAGAGGAGAAAGCGATAGAGATGAGGTGCGGGGTGCAGGAGGGTGAAAAGGAATGAAAGCGCGAATAAGGGAGAAAACTAGTTCCTGTTTGACACAGCAGCAGCGGCCTTATTTCATTCCATGTGCTGTCAATCAGCTTGAGGCATCTGAGCAGACAGGAAGAGAGGGAGCCGGAGAGACAGCAAAAGAGGAAACAAGCCACGGAGAAAGAGAGGTAGTGGGCCGATGGGGCGACGCAGAGCAGTAGACCCGGGATTAACAGTGAGAGGAACAGATGTAGACACAGATATGCGTGTGGTTCAGTATAGCCAGTCTTTCTCTTTGATATACTCAGACGGCTCGCGAATTATCAACCCTTCTCCCTTGCCTTCCCACATATCTGTTTCACACATCCAGTTACCTCATATAGGAGAATAAATCACAGTCAACAGAAAAAGAAAAGGGAGGTAGAAGTTCTGAGCAATATCACCGGCGTTATCACTTCAAATGTGGCTGTGAGACAGAGATCCATCATAGGCCGATGGGGGACCCTCTCGCTCCCTCAGAACAATCCCACCTGCATCGCACATCCATCTATAATTTGACCACGCTCTAATAACTAAATAGCACATAAGCGACCGACATGAATACATAAGCTAAACGAAACGCGGAGCACGGCTGCTTTATTTACAGTAGGACATTATCGTCCAATGGGGTCTCTGGGGAGGGATAACGGGAATGTGGGAAACACACATGATTACACCCCTTCACTTTACAGATAACAGGAAGAAGAAGGAGGAGGTGGGGGGGAGAGAGGGGTTCTGAAAGACGAGGTGTTGTTTGATTTCTTTTTTTTTAGTAGAAGCCCAGGGTGAGAGGAGCGGCCGTGGTGAAGAGACAACATAAGAAACATTTTGGGAGGGGAAAGAAAAAAGGGCGAGATAAAGGAAAAGTAGAGTGAGAAATAAAAGTGAAGGGAAATACATAGAGAAGTGAGAAAAGGAAAGTGGGAGGCGAGGAGGTGTCGGAGAACGGTGACAATGAGCTATGAAAGAAATGCAGACGAGACACATAAGAGGTGGTGAAAAAACGGAATAGCTAACGGGAAGGATGGGCTATTCAGAAGAGCAGAGTGAAATGCAGACAATGAGATGAGATGACGAAGCATGGGTCTACAAATGAGTAGAAAGAGAGGCGGCATATGTACAGACAGACAGACAGACAGACAGACAGACAGACAGATGGAGAGATTTAGAGGGACAGACAGGGAAAAAAAGAGTGGGTGGTGTGTGGGCTCTGACCCTTACTGGCCCCATCAGGCCCTCGCAGGACGGTGCACTCCTCGATCTGGCCGAAGGTCTCGAACAGCCGCCGGACGTCCTCCTCGCTCTGCTGCTTGCCGAGCATTCCCACAAACAGCTTCCTGTCTTCTGGATGGGAAGAGAGGGAGGGGGAGGAAGAGGGGGGAGGAGGAAGGAGGGAGGGAGGGAGGGAGGGTGGAAGAGAGGAGAGAACAGACACATGCTACAGCTGATGGAACCGTTCTGCTGAGCTGAGAGGAACTTGAACTCAAACCACCACCACCACCACCTTTTATCAGCAGTCTGCTGTGTAGAGAATACGTTGCTGTTGTTGTTGTTGTTTTTGTTGTTGATCGTACTGTTGTGTGGTGTGCCACCCCACCCTGGTATGAGAGAGATGTATTCCTGTTTTCAGGGAGCTATTGAAGTCTGCCGCGGTGACGTTTGATACAGAAGATGTTTTGAGCGCAGGTAAAAGGCGAAAAAAAGAGCGGAGATGTTTTGCGCAGGAAGTGCAATTGTTAGATCGACCGGATGCTTTAGTCACTTAGTTTAAAGAGAACATGGAACAAGAACAATGTATAACATGTTCTCATCACTAAAGGAGTAGGAATCATAACAAGCAAGAGCAACTGAGCAGTACAATCTATGCAATGAGAAACTCGGGAAAAGTTCAAAACAGCCAGCGTGTTCTGGTTCCTCATAAAAGACTCAACTTTGTCATCCATTTCCACTTTATGATGACAGCTTGTAGAGTATGTTGTATAGAGACACACTTAAGGAAATCACATTTCCTTAGTAAAAGGGCTTATTTAAAACTGAAATTGAGGAACAAATACTTAAGAAAAAGTGTATAAATGACTAAGTAGTACAATTAACAAACACAATTTTGCGCATAGCCAAGTGTTGGTCGCCAGGAAATAACAGATGAAGCTTTTCTGTGTAAAGTTGTCTGTAGATAATTATCAGCCAAATGTTTGCAAATCTGTCAAACTTCAACAAATCCAAACTAAAACTGAGCTAGATTCACATTTCAGAAGAACAAATATATTACTGCTATTTTGTGCACCCACAGCCGAATTCTATACAACTGTTCACAAGTTAAAGGGGACCTATCATGCAAAATGCACTTTTGTACGTCTTTTATACATGAATATGTGTCCCCGGTGTTCCAGGGAACTCACCAAGTGTCAGAAAACACAACCCTCTCTATTTTCCTCCATACCCAAATCTCTAAAAATGGGGCTGCAACGGATCTGATAAAAACTGATCCAGATTTGAACACTGTCCTGACGTCAGGACGGTGGCGCTACGGCTATTGGGCCAACTCCACCAATCAGGAGGAGACAGCCACGGCCATTGCCGTTCGAAAGCGCTGGAGACGCTGTAGTACATATGCCAGGCCTGTAGGTGGTGCTGTTCTCACAGAATCAGCCCTTGCAAAAACAGGGGTAAAAAAGTGCAAATTGAGCGAAATGAGGCATGGCTAAAATGCATGATCTGTTTGGTATTTTGAAAAAAAAAAAGTATAAATATGCCTTATATAGGTATGGTCCTACACTATATTATTATAATATAGCATGATAGGTCCACTTTAAATTGAAAATAAGATGCTTTTTCTGAGACACATATCCACAATAACTGTGACCGCGACCTATGGTTTTCACAACCAAGTGATAGTGATGGTTGTTTGCAGAGAGCATTACAACAGAACATAATACTCATGAAAGTTACAAGGTCTATTATCATGCCTTGAATGAATGGCAAAGATTTACAGTATATCGTTCATATTGTGAGATATGAACTCCTTCACTTAATATTCCTGTTAAATCTGTGTTTATTTAACTGGCCTCCTTCCTTGTGACTAGGTTACTTAATTGTGTATAGAAAAAGTTTGTAAGATGCTTGTCGTTCATCTTGTTCTTAATGGCCATTCATATGAACTTTTCAAACCATTGAGTGCAATGCTAAACATGAATTCATTAATATCAGGGCTACATCCTGAGTATGACACAGTCATTGTGTCAAATTCATCTCTCGTAAAGTTCAAGGGTAAGTAGTCATGAAAGAGTTTTAAAGTGAGAATGTATTTGACTATTTTCAGTTCATGTGCATCTAGTTGGATGTTCAATCTGAGCTGAGTACTGACTTCTCCCAATTTCCTGACCAATAGTCAATTGAAGACAAATTTGCAGTGTTAGTCCTCATTACATTTAAAGGGCAGCTCCCCCCACACCAATATCTTCAACACACTTCCTGAGCTCCAGAAGGGGGCGCTCTGGTTCAGACCTATACTCTTTATACTACGACATTTTGGGCCAGTCAGAAAGCTGGATATTCCTTATTAATCTTTCCAGTGCCCTGACATTAGACAGTGCATTCATCTTCTTTACATCTTTTCCATTATGCATCTCCTATTCCGCCGTGTTGTGGAATGAAATGGCTACTAGCAAGAACCCATCGCCAGAACTGATGGAAAGTGGCAGGAAGAGGAAGAAGAGTTTATTGGAAATGACACTGTTGATCTTCAGTGCGAGTCATTTGACTGGTAGGGAGCGGGCGAGGAGCGGAGGGCGAGAGCATCACCTGGGCCTCGACAGATGTGACGCCTCCTGTACCTGCCAGGCCCCATTAGACGCAGCTGTTCTAAAAATAAAGCACCAGGGCTTCCTTTTTTGCAGCGGGGAAATCGGATCCTGTTCCTATTCCTGTAAAGTTCAAATGAGACACGTGCCTGCTTCCCCGCTTGGCCACACAAATGAGCACCTGCATAATCAATAAGGCCTCGCCGCCTTGTCTCTACTGATGGTGTTGTAGCGGTGGTGTCAGTCCATGTTTCTGTAGTCACGCCTCACACAGCAGGAAGTCTCAAACCCACCAGCTGAGCCTGCTACTCCTGCTCATTACTGTCCCCCCACCCTTGGAGCTCCAGGGCAGAAACCCAGAGGAGATCGCCACAGAGACACCCACTTATGCTGTCCACCTAGATTTAGCAAAGACCGTCAGAAGGACAGACATCTTGCTGGATATCGGACATCAACCTAGGAGCTGTAAAGTCAGCTCTGAACAGGTGTTGGAGAGAAATGAGCCTGACCCCTGGCCATGGCAGCAAAGGTGAAACATGAAACGAGACAACTGCCCATCCAGAGCTCACATGACTTTCCCCTGATCGCCCCTCCATCTTTCTGATTTGCAAAGAGGTGTCACTGGTACATCTTAAACGGGCAGAGTGCAGTTTTACAGGCCTCCTGCAGTGTGTTAATGTTTTGGGACAAAAGTCTCATCTCGGTCCTGGCCCGAGGAGATCTAATGGCGGCTTTACAAGGCTAATTAACAAGCCATGAGCGAAGTAATGAACTTTCTAAATGTGCTGGCAAATGCAAAAATAAATTACACCCCAGTGAAGGCATTAAAGGAAGTGTGAGTGTACTTGGGAGCCTTCCTTTGGGAGAGCCACAGCGAGAAAATGAATTTGGAGCTGCTATCTTTTCATTGCCTGACCTAAGAGTGTCTCAGTCGACCGACTGCCTGCCCCGGCCAGAGTCTAGATTGCTATTAATTAGTCCACTTTGCACCTGTCTCCAAAGCAGCTCTTATTGGATTTTACATGATCTCGCTCATCTCCTATGGCCACTTGCAAGCCACTTTAAATTGGCATTTTACGAATATGAATAAATATCTTGTAATACACCGAGCGCACCACGACTCAATGACTCCAAAGAGAAGTAGGTCGAGGAGAAAAAAAAGGACTTTTGCAAACACATGGATGTACTTTTTTTCAAGTGCAGTCGTGTATTTGCATTAAGAGGGGTGAGGACCTTTCTATGGAATTGTCAAGGATACAAAAGTATGACAGATCTCATTGAGCTCACTGTTTGACCTCTGGGTACTTATCTCTCAATGAGAGGGGCTCATCTTATCCTCTACAGAGCAGGGGCTCACAGCTGGAGAACATTTGAGCTCTACAGCACTTCTCTGCTCTCCTCTGTAGAGACCTTTGTAATGTGCACTTTTAAACCTTGTAACTACTTAAAAAATAGAATGTGTGTGTGTCTGTTAGTTATGATAATAAGCAGATACAAGGAAACAGTGTCTTGAAATGTGTTTGTGTCTATATGGAAAAATATGTTATATGAAACGTGCATTAGGGCTGCAAAATGTACCGAAATGTTATACAAATTGCAAAAAGGAGTACTGCAACATCCAGATTGTAATTATTATATTATTTTGCAGTACAGCTTCTTGTTTGGTATCGACCCTTTATTATAATTTTGATATATTTTTCAATGATTGGGTGAATAATGTTAAAAAATAAATATTGATTCAATTGCAATAATCGCAATTAGTTATTTTATGTATTATTTCAAAACTGAAGCCCTAACGTTACGTTAACGCCTATACACATTTGTGCTAGAAGACATATAACCTTATTTTCAGGCCATTGTCAGCACTCCCTTTCACACACAAGTCATCCACATGTCGTTTTGTTTCCTCATCTCCTGGCTAACCGTGGGAGCAATTGTGTGGAAAATGGTTCCATGTCAGTCTCCAGCCATGTCCAAACTGAGGTGGCATGTGGACAGCTCCGTTTTATGAATGCAAATAAAAAAACGGAGATCAAAAAAGTTATCAAAACACTACTGACATCTGACAATTGCTTGTCTCAGGAAACCTTTTCATTTCAGCGGCCGGTATATTAAAAATTAATGGATTTTGCACAGATGCCATATGCTGTCAAGATTGATGCTTCTCCCCCTGGAATAAAGTGCTACTTGTGGTATAGGCTGAAGTGTATGCATATAGATTGCGCTTTCCCTTTCCTCTGATCTCCTTTTGTCTTTCTATTGCCCTCTCAGTATATTTCTCTTTACCCTTTATTGTCATGCCTCACTCTACTCTCCCTCTCTCCAGGCATAGAGTCAGTTATTGACTATTTTCTTTTCAAAAGTTTCTGCTGGACTTAATGGGAATATTCTCTTTAAAGAGTTTCTCTCCTGTCCTGGTAAATAATCTTTTTTCTTTTTTTTTTCTTCTTTTTTTTTTCAACGATTCTATCACTTATTGCCCGCTGGCAGCAGTCAGGGAAGCTTGCTAGTAGTAAGTGTTCCGAAAGCATGGACAGCTGCATCCAACGATAAAAGACGCCTGCTAGGCCGCTGGGTGCATTTCAAATGCAGAGTAATGTTCCAGGCAGCACAACAGAGAACTTGTGCTTCTTATGGTCTCATTAGAAAAGCCTGATGCTGGTGCGCTGCTGCCTGGGAGGTCCGCCACCAGACCCCCTCACACATGTGGGCGTACAGACCGGGTGCACTACATTTTCAGAATGGAACATTGACTGATTTTTCATCATTACTGCATTTTCTTTTTGTTTAAAAACGGGACTAAAGGTGCCATTTGCTTTCAGAATAGGTTTTGGGTATTCTTAACCAATCATTTTAAACATATACAGGGAATCATTTGATTTAATATTTATTAATAAAAAAGCATTACTCGATGGAAGTATAATACTTAAGGATTTCATAGTTACCCTGTCAACCATTTCCCTACAGTACAGTGTTTCATTTAAGTCCCTGTAATATTAACATTTGCTAAATGCTAAATGCAGTTTCAATATGCACAGTGCATGTTCTAATTATTGTAAAATGAACATGATATACATTGGTATCTGTTGAGCTGAATTACTCCAACCTGCTTGGTTGCTTTTTCTTTCAACAAACATCTTCAATAACCTAATGAGTACAATTCTACTTACAGTATAACTCAAAATGAGTTGCTACCAGGCAAACAGAAGTAATTAGACCCCATCCCAGTGAAAATGATGTGTCTAAACCTTTCTGCTGCTGGTCCCAATCTGATGTATGCAAGTGGATTATCCGGTATAGTGAGGTGGTAAATGGAATAATCAGAGGAGAACAAACATTATAATTGTCAGTGTATCAGGCCCCGATGAGAGGAAACAGGCTATATGTTTGTAAATGCATTACTTATACCACTAAAGCTGTCATATCTGTTTACCCAGGGGAGTGGGAGGGGGGCTGTCAACCTTCTTGTATGCATGCACGATCAAAAAACAAGCTCAAAAGGATACTTGTAAGAGAAATGTGTGTTGCGACATCTGCCCAAATAGTCATTTTTCTACATTTGAAACATCTCTCCTAATGGCAAGGTCGAATCATGGCACTTTCCATAAGTCAATGCCTTAAAACCTTAAATGAATTCACTGTTTGAAATCTCTGAACTATTTTTCCTGTTCAAGTGTCCCCAATGTCGGTGTGTATTTATCAGCACACACATATCAACCGCTGCCAGGGTTCGTCTTGACTTTTCAGAGTTTTGCACGATCGTGTCCAGAGGCACAGAGGGATCTTTTGGCTTCATTTGCATGTAAAGTGGAGCGTGCTCTTCTGTGGGCGTGAGGTGCCTCCAGACAGCCCCTCCCATGTGGCAGACTGAGGCAGCCAGAAGCCCTCACTCTTCCCTACCTGCTGGGGTGGGGCATGACAGCACACTGCGCAACATCTTAAGGTCATGTCAATCTCTTCAGTGCCACGACTGGGGTCAACCTTCTGAAGAGCAGCAGGTTGGCAAGGACAAACACGACCCATTCACAAAGACTCGCCTCAGACAGACAGACAGAAAGGCATGGATGAGATATTAAAAAGGCTCACACAGGGCAGCACATGAAGGGATTTCAATGCTTCTGGCACTGTATAAGTATCCAATAAAACACAAGTGCAGGGAGCTAATAAACAAGTAGGGTAAAGAAAGAGACTGTGTGTAGACAAATGCACTTTGAGTGGCACTTTGTGAAAAAGTCGATGTTGATGGAGGTTGCCGGGCATTTCGGGAGAGTGTTGAAACCATCTTATCAGAGTTAATAAAAGAAGAGGGTGTTGCTGGCTGACCCGTCATCTCTCTTCTCATCAGTGTGGTCTCCAGACTCACAGCAGTGGAGAGAGGAGTGGGACCTGGCTCCAAGATTGTGTTTAGATAATGGCCATCTCCAATCATAGATAATCTGGCCCCATCTTTTCTTCACAGACACAGCGGCAGACAAGGTCAGGGGGAAAAAGATTCCTGGCGAGGCGAGGAGGAGATAGGGATGGGGCGGCTCTGAGATGATTTACTGCTGAGATTCACTCAGCTGCCTCCATCACCCTCCGTTAACTTTCTCATCCCGTCGTCTCTTCCCCTCTCGCGCTTTTTGTCTTCTTTCCCTCACTCGCTCGCATTCCTCCATGGGCCTTGCACTGAATCCCCATCTTTCTCACTATCACTCGCTTCATCTCTCCCTTTGCACTGCCGTACCAATGAGAAACGAAGAGAGGGACGAAGAGAGAGAACGGACGCAATACAGAATTTTTTTTTTCTACTTTCCCTCATTTCTTTCCCTTTTGGATTGAAGCTTGAGTTTTAAGGGGCCTTATAGAGTATGAGTTCCTGCACTGACCACAGAGCAAGCAGAAGACCCACGCCTCGATTGCCTCTCAGAATCTCTAAGTTGAAATCATTGTTTGATAGAATTGGGCAGCAAAGAAAATTGCTGTTAAGAGGCATCAGACAAATGTGGACTTTGTGGGGAAGAGGTCGGCTGACTCAAGGAACAGAAATAGATTTAAAGGCTGTGAAGCTCGCCTCCCACGCTCCATTCTTCCTTGATAATCCATTGAAAATATAAAATAAGACATGAGTCACTGTATTAGACAGCCAGAGAATCATCTCTGTGATCCACAATGGCAGCCGAGCAGCAGGATTGCGCAGCGCCAGGCCACCCCCAGTCATTTTCTGAGCCCTGGTTTTATTTCTCCTCCTGACACTCCCATATCCCCAGGGAGAGAGGATGTCTCTCAGGGACACCGTGAACAAAAGAGGGGCCACTGGACTCACTAGATGGAGTAATGGGCCCTAATGCCGGCAAATGCACGTAATCGAGACCTCAGCTCAACATCCAATGACAGATAATTGCTGATGTCTTGGTTGTGATAAATGTGACTCCTTTCCAGAGGTACAAATGTCCCGGTGCAGCCCTGGGTTTGACAATCGAAAGGCCCCACTGGGATTGGTGTACCTGACTGCTCCCAAGCCTTCCACAGATGAATCTCTTTCCACTTTCTCTCCTTTAGTCAGTCCTAGCAGGGCTGTCTATTTTCCTTTAACCACAGGCCTTCATAGTAAATCTCATTTCATTGTCAGCCGCGACTGTGGTTTACTTCCCCGGCCTGTGTGCTGACTTTCTGTTGCCATTAACGCTCAATATCTCTGTTGGGGCCTGTCTGCTTGGTCTTATTTCATTCTGTGCTGTGTCCTATCCTGTCTCCCCATATAGAAAGTTCATCTGACAGACTAGCCTGAGCTGTGCCAGCCTAAGAGCTCTCTGTATTTCATTCACACTGCCTGTTCATCTCCCTTCTCTTCCTGCTGAAAAAAGGGTAGTAATTGATATTGGGCCCCATCCATCCTCCCCTCTTAAGTCCAGAGATCCAATTTATCTTGGTGAGAATGCCGATTGGCTCTCGCCCAGGCCTTGTCGGTCAAACTTTGCCTGTTTTGTAGATGGCCGTTAATTAAAGTGCCGCCATGACAAAAATAAGATCTACATGGGGGTGTGTGTGTGTGTGTGTGTGTGTGTGTGGCAATAGAAATGGGCCATCTGATTCACACTTGACCACATAAATCAGCCGAGCGGCTCAGTCTAATCTGACCTAGGCAGTCTAAATCACCACTCTGAAATGCAAGCACAGGGCAGACACAGACCGGTCCAATTAGATCCAATTCCAGGCATGTAAATCTTTAACAGGCTTAATCTGCATTAACCTCTGTGATGTTAGTCACAAATGGCTTCAGAATGATCTAGTCAATCACCATGTCATTCAGATTAAAGATGGAGGGAGGACGCTGTGCAAGAGAATCGGTGCAATGTCAAAGCACAAATGCACATTTAAATGTTATTCAGCTTGCTGGCGCAGGGTTACTTTTTGAAAAAGATCAGCATATTAGAGAGTTGAACTTGCCAATACAGTATGCCAAATCAATCGATCTTTAGATCAGGGATTTTCCAATTCTGAAACTGTTGTCCTCCCCTTGAATAATGCGCCATAAACCCGTTTAGTTTCCTTGCTTAGTTTCCTTCGTTTCTGGGATCCCTATGGGACACAATGAAGTTATTTGATCCCATAGACACTAAACAATTGCTGACATAACTTCCAACTACACATACAATAATGTGCACAAGCATTTATTAGTTTGAGACTTTTAGAAAGTAGGTAAACGTGTGGATACTTCTATATTGTGATCTCTTTAACCAAATATATACAATACTACTATAATGATACTTTTATTAAGGTATATAATTCCAGTGTAATTATGTCACAGAACTATTAATGAGGCAAACGGGTAGATAGGTGTACTATAGGCAGATTTATATGTACTATGTGTGGATTTTAGAGCAGTAACGCAGGGACTGTTTATAATAGACAATAAATTGCGCTCTTACTTTTAGACAAAAAAAACAATATTGTGTACCACAAACACATTCTTTACCTCTTAATTATAACATATCCCACTTTGAAAGACTCATGTTGTCTTCATATAGTAACTAATAAAGTACATTTAGTCAAACGGATAGTGTCTCTCTCCACTAAGTAGCTCTGAGGTGCTTCTTTGTGTATGTTTGGGTTGTATCTCACTGCCTCTTATCTATGAGCGGATCTCTGCGGTGTTCATGGGACGGAGATCCTCCACTCCCCATTGTTTTCTGTTCCCTCTCTCTGTCTCGTTTATTTCTCTCCATGTTTCTCTGTCTCGTCTTTGAACCGCTCCCAGTGACTGTGAACCTGAGACAGCCCCTCTGCTGGCACAGATGGGAAGTCAATAGAAGCAAGTGACCTATATTGCGGACTACTCTACTACTCCCAGTGTGTCTCAAGTGAGAGCAGAATATTAAGGATAGTGTATTTGTGTGTTTGCGTGTGTGTGTGTGTGTTTTCTTTAAGGGGTGTGTGCAACGGAGACCAGGAGAAGGTTAATTACCTCCTCGTCCTTCGCTGTCGGCTGGCTTCACCTGGATGGGCCGGTTCATCTGGAGAAAGAGAGAAAAGAAAGAGAAGGGAAATCCCAGGTTAGCACAAAAACGATAGAAGCAATATGTGAAGTGGAAAGAGAACAAGTGCGATGTGGCAGTTTTTCTGACGTGCATGTCTTGAGTTTCTCCTGCTATGTGAGCTGAACGCAAAAATCAAACAGAGACGACGGTGTAAAAGAGATAAATCTGCGCGGTGTTTCATGCCAACGTGTTTAATTAATCCAGGGCACTGCCTCTGGAGATGCCTGAATTCCCCTCACAGTTCAGCAGAATTAGCACTTTTCAATGACGGAGCCACACTGGGTGTCACATGGCACTTGGAGATGAATACCATTACATCAGCCACTCCCTGCCCCACGGGGAGAGGTCCTTTCTGGCTGGCTCTTGCTCTTCCTGTCCCCTCCTGGCTCCAGACTCCCAGTCACCAGCTATATCCTGCTCATCCCTGACCCTCAGCGATCTCTCTCTCCCTGCCGCCATCCCTTCCTCCTCTCTACCCAGAAGCCCTGTTGCGACTCCGGACCAACGTGCCAGTGGTCTGGACAGCCAACCCCTCCCTGCCCCAGCCTGCTCCTCCTGGAAGCGATTGAGAGTGACTGCACAGCGAATCTGTGAAACAGCTTGTGAAAGGTTAACAGTAGGGAATCGATAAACAACCTTTGAAGAACCATTTTATAGTGAGGTGAAAGCAAACGTTGCCAAGCTAACATAAAAAAGGCTTTTTTAAAACTGCAATGGCGTGAATAAAAGGTCCCCTGGCTCTCTTTGCTCCCTTGTCAACAACCTAATTTTTACTCTCACTCCCTGGAGTTTGAATATAAAAGCAGAAAAAACACTCGACCCAGTGCCTTCACTGAAACAACAATAACATCCTCTCTTTCCTTTTTGGAAAGGTAGGTGTTAAGAGCCACCCTCGAAGACCTTTGCTTATTGAGGCTTCCCACGCATTTCATATTTGGCTTTTTGTTTTATTTCTGGCATGGTGTTTTCTGTCTTCAGTCAGCAGCAAGCCCCTCTTTCTAACTAGGCCATGCAGACAGGTCCAACATGTGAACGCCAGTGAATGGCACACGGTCCTGCCCCCTCAGATCTGTCAGCTCGGGCAGCACAGTGGCTGTTGGGCCCCCAGGCAACACAGCACTTGACAGCAGTTGACCGGGGCCAAATATAGACCTAAGACTTTGGACGTGTATAGACACGCGTACACATGGTGACACCCCGGGGACGTAATGTACGCGTCTAGCAAAATGCTGTGACGTTAGGAACAAAGCTAAAAGAGATGATGGACGTATCACAAAGACAAGCGAATGAAGCTGCACACACAGACATTCACACCAATACAAACAGACATGCATACATATAAACAGACGTGTCCAAAGGTGGAAGAGGTTGATAGTGTTTGACTTTTCTTATACTAACATGCAAAAGCGGCATGGTCTGTCGTAACTCATTTTCCGTACGTTCTCAGGGGGAAAGAGCTGGCTTGTTGAGGCTCTTGAAAATGAAATTGACATAGGGTCATGTTTGTTTGTGTTTAAAGTTTCAATGAAGGGTTGAAGGGGGGCACTTAGCATCATTATTAGAAAGTTTGTATGGCCTTAATCCGCCAGACAGGGGGATGTTCTATTTCTGGCTGGTTCAATATTGCACTAATTATGTTAGAAAGTGAATCTGAGGTAAGGTTCAGATAGGGTGAAGCATTGATATGTGAGTATGCTATGCGTGTGAGAGAATTAAGGTCAGTTGGTACATATTGTAAGTGTGTGTGAGTGTGTCTCAGGACGGGGGGAAGTTTAGAGTAGCCTGAGGTCCCCAAATCCCTGTCCAGTGATCAGTTGGCTTCCAGGTCTTAAACGGCAGCGATTGGTCAGGAGGCTTCATTAGTAGCCCCTGAGCCACTGCACCAACGAGAGTCATTAGACAACCCAAAAGTACACTTGGGGTTGCTAGGCAACCGAGCGGAGGTGGCCGGCAGGCAGGCAAAGCAAGGCAAGCTGGCCGCTGGTCTGTGGGCTGTTAGCCAACCAATCGACACTCCTTTCTTTCTTCTTTTTTTTCTTTCACTTGGTCCAACGAGGTCAGAGGAAAAAAAAGAAGATTTCTCAACTCCCACCTTCCAGCATGTCCCACTTTCATGTCCCTTTTTAGTGACTGTGACAATGAGTTTTCAGAGCGAGTCTGCTGAAACGTCTGCTCCAGCTTCCTGCCAATTTATGGAGTTCAGCGCCATGCCAAACTACGGGGAAGTGACGAGCGCTCACATGCAAATGGAAGGAATTAAGAGGTCTGCTTCTTTCAACTACTTTATAGTGTCCTCTACGTACACGTTCTTGTGCAAACTGAGGACATGTTTCTAGCACACACACACACACGCCTACTGCACAGAAATATTGAAGTTGACTTATATCGTCACTTTCTCTCGCTCGCTCTCTCACTGTCACACACACACACACACATACACACACACACACACACACACACACACACACACACACACACACACACACACACACACACACACATACTGTAGGCACAAAAAGTCTAGGGGCTCAATAACAGCAGGTGGCTTAGGTGACATTTTAATCCCTTATTACTGAGTGCAGGATTAGCCAACAGATCAAGGCAGAGTTAATTATACGAATTCATCAGAGGCTGGGCGAAGAGGCAGCCTGCGTTCCCCTAGGGCCAGGACCCACTCCCCCCCCACACCACCACCCACCCTTTGCCTACACACTTACAAACACACACATGAAGAACGAGGACAGTTACACGCTGAGGGAGAAGCTAGCTAGTTCCTTTTAGCATTGCAGCGGCAGGAAGCTACAGTGGAGCCTCAACAGATGTTGTAAGAAAAATGACAACCTTCCCATTGGGCATCGCAAAATGAACTGCATACATTGGAGAGAAGCACTACAGGTTTTTATATCCTATAGCCCTGTGGCTGCTGAGGCTGAAAGGAGTTCAACATCCCCCCGTCTTGCTTTATCTTTGTCTCTCTCTGCCCCTTTGGCCTCCAAAACCAATATGCTTCCCACCACAGCCCCTTAATGGGTTGATCAATGCTGACAAATAGGCAGCTCATGCTGTCTTGCCTGGGAACTCACAGCTCTGTGCCTGTGTGCTGCTGCACTTAGAAGGGCCATCTCTCTTTCTTCTCATCCTTTTTTCTGTCTTTGTCTTTCTTTCACCGTCCATATTTCCCCTTCCTTCATGCTCTATTTCCTTTATGTCTATACATTCATTTTTCTTTGCTCTAATCTCTAGAGGCAAATCTATACTTTTCATTCTGTAATGATGAATAAAAGTCATTGGCGGGTGGAAGGCCAACCGTGTGGAAGAGAGGAACTTGCTTACATTTTCCAGTAAAGGTCTGTGTGTGTGTGTGTGTGTGTGTGTGTGTGTGTGTGTGTGTGTGTGTGTGTGTGTGTGTGTGTGTGTGTGTGTGTGTGTGTGTGTGTGTGTGTGTGTGTGTGTGTGTGTGTGTGTGTGTGTGTGTGTGTGTGTGTGTGTGTGTGTGTGTGTGTGTGTGTGTGTGTGTGTGTTAGTTTCAGAGTGTACGTTTGTTGTGTGTGCATTTGAGTCCATCTTTCTTTCGGTCAATTTGATTGATAACAGTGTAGAGAAAGAGACCCCTGGCCTTTGACCATGTTATGTGAAAACCACTGCTCACAAGCAAGCAAGAGGAAATGCTTTGCCAGACAAATGTTCTCCAAGAACTTTGACACAAGTAGCTGTACTTTGGCTGTAGCTTTTACTTTTTTCTTTTTAGACGACTAGCAATATCCGATGTTAAGACCAAGTGTTTTGTGTTCAAAAGTTTGATTGGACAAAATAAATACCACCTGTGGGAAGATCCTGATTCTAAAATCTGAGTACCTTTATTTTTTTCTAGCTGCATGTGAATTATTAGCTGTTTTCTCATCTTCTCATCATATCTAGATCAGAACATTTTATTAAAAATACTTTAATAAGTTTTGGGTGATTAAGAACTTATTGTATTATTAAGTTGGATAATTCTGATGTCTTCTGGGTAGATATTTGGTCAAATGAGCACTGAGCTAAACACAAAGAAGGTTACATGTGCAGTAAATGTCATATGTCATTGGCAAGTTCCTCCATCCCATACAAGCTCATTATGTTATTTCTTCCTACTGTCTAATGTGATCCACTAACCCGCTTTCAAAATGTTCTCGCCTGACGCTGGCAGGACATAAACATGTCCAAGTACCTTGTGTCAGTTTAAACACAAGCGTAACATTTTATAACACTAACAGTTTTATTTATTGTTTTGCGTCTGTTATAATGCATTGTGTACTTTGCAAGTGGCCCATTGCCATTCTGGGTGCCTTTAGTTTGTTCTAATGAGGAAATTCATAAAGTTAGACCTAGTTTTGGCTACATCTCCATGCAACAAACAAAGCCACTTCTGCCAAAACTGTGATAGAGCATTACCCTGTTTGAGCCCCACATAAACTCACAATTTCCCAAAATAATCCTGTTTACATGACATCCCCCAAGAGAATTGTCAATGTTCTTTTTCGTCTTCCAAAACAAATAACTTGTTTCCTGACATGCCACTGTCAAATGTAACTAAAACAGTTTCTCCCATGTGTGTGCTCCAACATATCACGTTGTTCACCACAGCAGATCGAGCTGTGCTGCAATTTGAAATGCATTGAAACATAGAGTACAGTACTACATGTGTGTTGGATGCAGTGCTACATGCTGCTTTTGCCCACTGTGACCCAGGGATTGGTGAGAACTCATGCCACGACTAGTATCTTAATATATTGAGAAAGTTCCATAAGAGTGCTTATTAAAGCTAAGCTAACTGAACACATGTATTTCATTGTATTCTGTTATTCATACCTTTTCACAGTATAACAAATAACGTTATAGAAAAAATAATATTGCTACCAGTTAATCTGTTCTTGCTGTCATCTTTTCAAGTCATCTGGTAGCATTCTCTTGATCAGCCATCCATTGTTTCATGCCTCTCATTATTATTCTGCCGTTTCGCCGTCAGTGAAGTCATTGGAGCTGTTGATGCCATTTACAGCCTTTTAAGCTCAATTAAAGATGTTAAACGCAGGCTGGCTTTCTTGGAGAGCCAACTTAGAGCCGGTGGCGATGGCTGAGATCGAGAAGCCTCATTCCAAACGCAGATATAAGGACGCTAAGATCCTAACCTTTGACCATTACAAAGCCAGTATAAGTGCCCTGACCTCTGTCATTATTACCAGTGCCTTGGAGCTTTAGGGAATTAAGGGGAATCTTCTGCCTTATTGAATGGAATTGACATTTCTGTCAATATGTGTTTTAAAGTGTCATCGATCGTGATGCTTGTAATTGGTTTAAGTGTTTTTATTTGAGGCACATTGGTTTTTCAAGCCTGTTTTGCACCAGCACAGACAATGGAACATTTCAAATGCCAACAGAGAGACACATCCCTTTATAAAATAGAACTTTAAAATGTTTTTTATACTGGAAATATTCAGGTAATAGAAAAACAACAAGAGCATTTTGATGTTGACTACCATCTCTGCAGGTCAATCTCAGAGGCAAACAAGCTCCCAGATCTTGCACAGCCTGTACTGTACCAGCCCAAATTACTTCTTCCATCACCCATCGCTCACACGTCAGGACATCCTGCCCCTCGTCTCGGTGTGGAAGAGAAACAGGGCCAGCGCAGCGGGAATGAGTCTTTCTCTCAAATTGGTGTGCGGGTTCACAGCAGCCTCCCTGTGAGGCCAGCGAGTCATGAGAGGTGGAGTGTGTGTTGGAAGAGACGGGTTAAAGCTGGAGTGATCACACACTGCCTGTCTCCCTTCGGAAAACACATGAAGGAAGGCTGTGTCTGCCTCATTGCGAGGAAGAGGGAGAAGGGGCGCTGACAGCTCAACAGAGGGTGGCTGCTGGTGAAATGCCGCCTATATTTAGCTCGGAGCCCGACTTCCTATTTAAAGAAAAGGTACTTGGGGTCGGTTTGGGAATGGGAGCAGAAAAATGTTGCTTGTCACCAGCTAACACAGTTTCCCCTGGTGTAATGCTGCAGCGTCATAGGGGAACGTCTCTGTGTTTGCGTTTTGTCTTTGTAATCTCTCCATAATTACCTGGCAATTGATTCCCCCTGGAGGCGGGTTTTGGCTTTTAATTTATCTCTGTGATTCCGGTATTGGCTCTCCCGGTCCTCTGAGAGTGGAAGAGAGCAACTGAAGCGATCTATACCGCCGCACCCTGCTCGACCTAGTCCAAATCTAGTCTTGGACCTTCTATTTTTATTTTTGTACCGGTGCCCAGCAGGCCTCCGTTCGAGGTGGGACAGTGGCAGAAAGTGGATGAGAAATCGAGCCATCATGTTATCCTCTGCTCGATAAAGCCTCTGTTCTTCCTCTGACTGTAGATGGATTGCTGCGTAGATCACTGCAACCTTTTTTCCGCCCTATCTCCCTCCCTCCTCTTCCCATGAATATGAAGGGTGGGGGGTGTGGAAAGAAGGACAGGGGGAGTCAGGGTATAGGTGCATCAGGGGGAGGAGGGGGGGTGACAATTCGACATAGTGAGACAAGACTAACAAATTAGTCAAAGTGACAGGGAGTTTTATGAGGTCTGGTCTTGTGGGGCGACTGCTGCCCCCTCCTCTCTCTCCTTCTCTGGGCCATAGGGACACCATGCCGGTGTGTGTGTGTGTGTGTGTGCGTGCGTGCGTGCGTGCGTGCGTGCGTGCGTGCGTGCGTGCGTGCGTGCGTGCGTGCGTGCGTGCGTGTGTGTGTGTGTGTGGTACATTATTTCTGCATTTGAAAAGGAGAAGAGTGAAAGAAGTGTGGAGGAGTAAGGAAGGAGAAAGGTGCGGCAGGCACATGTAAGGCAGTAAAAGTGAAAAGTGAGAAATAATGGATATAAGAGGCTTAGGGAAGATGAAGGCAGAGGTACTTTTCTCTGACGTCTGCTTTTTTAATTTGTCATGCTGTGATGTAACAGCCACTTGTACTATTTTGGTTTTCTTCAGTCTTAACATACTGAAAAGGCAAGGAGCAGAGGCAGTATTCATTTAAGTGATTATTTCACAGGTATAAAACTGGAATCTAGAATGATCTGTGAATTAATTCCTCTAAATGTTGGAAAGTAGGTACTGCATTTGTCACTCTAAAGTAAGCATAAAGCTGGTGACTTAGTGAGTTTGATCAATTGTGCAATACTCAAGTATTAATAATACACCAATGCATGTCTATCTTTTCATAATGTTCGCTATACAGGGATGTTGTGAGGCATTGGTACTGGAATTGAAAGCCTGTAATTTCTCTTTTCTATAGATACCAAACATGTTATTGTACACTGGCAGGAGAAGTATCCCATATTTTTTGAAAACATCTCTCTATTACAGTATTAGCTGTGGCCGTATTTGTACAGCTTTATTATATAAGCTCTGTAATGAGACATAGTTTGGAGAACTTTACTGAAAGCTGAAGGACACCATCATTGCAGAAGAACACATTTGCAACTTCATGTAACAACAAAACCGGCTGACTGGCTATAGTTGGCAGGTCAGCAATGGAGAATATCTCTGTCACTCCTTATATTTCAGGAGTATGAGGATATGTACTGTTTCAAGGGTCTTTGCAAAAGCAAAAAATATGAAAACAAGTTTGCAATAGAGTATACAATTCCAATGCAAACTTCCAACACACGAGGTTCAAGCCCAGCGGACATAAAAGAAACAGAGCAGGAATCGCAACAATAACCCGATGCCTCCTCAGCAGCATCTATCACTCTGCAAGGCCACAGTACAAATGTGTCTGAGCCGGGCCGGGAAAACAGCCAAAGTGGCTCACGGTGTGAAAAAATAAGTGAGAGAATAATAATAAGTGGAAGGTAATGACACACCAGGCATCTGTCAGATTTATGAGTGTATATCCTGCTCTGCTCCTCTCATATACCTGCCGGGCCGGGTCTGTGCCTGAACGCAGCACAATGCTGATGAGAGGATTCAGCGCTGAGCAATCACAGAGTACAGAGAGGGAGAATGGAGCGGGGCTCGCTCTGCTATGGCCAATGACAACATCCAACAATTGAGCACTAAAGACCCAGAGCACACATAAATACTAACAGACATGTCAAAATGGCCTCCAAAAAGGCACAGGATCACAGAGAGGCATAAAACAAACTGGCAACATGGATAAGGGGCCCAGTACGGAGCCAAGAGGCAATGGTATTTATATATTTATATACAAAGTGTATTTATTTAATTATCATAATGCTTAAAAATCCATGGCGGCATTGTACTGTGTTTAATAAACTGTTTAATATTTTCCTGGAAGATCCATTTAAATTGAGAACGTTTTTTGTGTGGCTATTTGATCTGCTACATTTCCAGTTTTGCTTATGTATAAGGTAGCATTGCTCCAGAGAAAACAAAAAGACAGCCATGATTACAAATGCATATTTCAAAGTGTTATATGCAGTAAATCATGCATTTTTAAAGTGTTTGTTTGGCCTTTAGGATACATATTATCAACCGATTCTGAAAAGTGGTAAATGTAAATAAAACGTCATTGTTTACAAGAAACATTCCACACCGTTTTTGTAATGTAGCCAGAGGCAGATGAATTAAACAGCACAGTGTTGACAGTGTTCGTTCAGATTCACTCGTTTGTGCCTCTTTTTGTTGTTTACATTTTGAGAATAGAGTTCTTCATCTGTCCATAGTGAGTAAAGTTTCAATTTGAATTACTAGTCAGGGGTTATGTTTTTAGATTTGTTTTAGAGTTTCACCAATACATGATATTTCAAAGAGTGAAAATGCAACAACACTCACACGCCTCAGCTTAGTATTGTAAAACAGTGATGGTTTATATGCATGCACATTTGAAGGCAACACACTTGTTTTTACCACCACAATGTGGCATTATAGACACATCAAGCTGTCTCAGAGTACTTATATGTTTTTCTTTGTTTTTACTAAATGCTCTCATTTTGGTTTTGATTTGAGAAATGATTTGGTTTTTAGAGAATATTTTCTTCTGTACAGTTTTTTCGCCATATCCTCTTAGTTCTGGATATCTCCCTTGATTGGATACACATCTTGTAACATGTTAGCGTATGCACATTTGGGGTATTTGGGATTGACTGACTTTGGTTTAAGATATAATCTCACATACATACACACACACACACACACACACACACACACAGGCTGCTGATCATGTGTTACATTTAACTATCACATCATGAACACACAACGGAACAATAAAGCCATAAACACACACTTACCAGCTGCTGATAGTAATGGAAGACACAAGAATGAAGATGCCCATCAAGCAAACATCACAGTTAAATGGTGTCATAAATACACACAGCAGAACAAACACAGAAATAAAATGATAATTCTTATGGAACAGAAGATGTGTTTTTGTAATGAGCAATAGAAGACTGTTTATTACACAAACGAATGCAGGCATGTGGATAAGTAAGCACATGGAGACACACACATACATTCACACACTATTTCACATGCCGGCAAACTCTTGCAGAGATGCCTTTAGACACATGCTCAAACACACAAACACAAACACACACACACACACACAGCCCTGCAAGTGTGCGCCAAGACGCCGTTAGCACAGAAGGCTGTTTGTGAAAATGATCACATCAATCGAAGTGATAGATAAAAGACTGGGAGCAATTGATAAAGTGCCACAATTATTTGGAAGATGAATGGCTGAATTTGCTTTTGAAATTGGACTGGATCTCAGTGCAATGGAACAGAACTCATCATCATCAATGAGCCCGCCATTAGATTGCTTTCTGTCACAGCCCAATATCAGCCCGGACAATTGGATCCATCTGCCAAATGGGATCAAATAGACCTACTCACGCAACATCAGAGGTGATATATAGTGACCATGTGTAAAACATATTACATCGCCAATGCACAATACATCACTGTGCACGTTGTTGTGTTTGCTTGCGTTAGCCATCACCATGGATGAGTACGCTCAATAGAAATGATTTGAGATACATTAAAGGAACACAAGTATGACATAGAGGGAAAATGATATTGCTAGCTATGCAAGAAGAGAAAAAAAAACATGATGCTTTAATGCCACAAATGAACCCATCAATCCATATAATGTGCGTGAGACAATTGTAAAGAAAAGGTATGGTGAATAGCTCGAGATTGATGTGCAGTAACTGTAAAGGCGGGTTTTAACAGAAGGAACAGATGAATAATTTCCTCACATCTTCCAACAACACCAGAGTATTTTTCTTTTATTATCCTTATTTAAAAGAATATTTGCAAACTTGCAACTCATAAATCTTTCACTATCGCATCACATAATTTATTTAAGCCTATAAATCCTTTGGCTTTTTCAGTTATACGCCTCATAATGATGCATTGGTTAACACAGCCTGAATATTTGAGCCACGTAAAAATGGTAATAGATTAAAGCAGGGGAGTGTATGGGGCTGCGGAGTGTATGTGTGTGTATGTGTCTGTATGTGTGTGTATGTGTGTCACTGTGGGATTGTGTGAGCGGAGCTATCAGTAAAGAAGTATTATGGCAGCTTACACAGGCCTTTGCAAACAGAAGGGAGCCTCCAAAAGCATTGCATCTTCCCCTGCATACACATGCACAAAGCAACAGAAGAGGGACACACGCAGCAGGGGGTTGGAGGGAAACAGAATAAGTTATGTATTGTGCTTGCAGGGAGGTGTGTAAATGGTCCACTATTGAGGGAGAGGAAGCCTGAAAGATTGTTTATGGCCACAGATCTGCCCAAAGAAAACATCTTTGCTCCTAAAATGTGTTTTTTAAACTATTCTGTCTAGTGTCTGGGGGTATCCACAGTATGGCATATACTACATTTCATTTACATACAATTTGTCTTTGTTTGTTTATTAAACAGGCCCTATTATGCTATTTGGGGTTTTCCCTTTCCTGTAGTGTGTTATAGGTGTTTGTGCATGTAAATGGTCCGCAAAGGCTCAAGTTCCCTTCAGAGGGAGTTTGCTCCCACACACTCCCCCCCTGCCTGACACGCCTCCATTGGACTCCTTTGTTTCTTCCATAATGACATCACTATGTAACACTCAGGCTGTTATTGACTAGAGCTCCAACACATCGTACGTGATAGGCTAAGGGGTGGGGCCTCTCTAAGCAGTTGACCAATCACAACAGAGCCGACCAGCTAACCAATCAGAGCAGACTGGGCTCTGGTTTCAGACAGAGGTTCTGCAGCACAGGCAGTATGAGAACAATACATCATGACTCTGTAAAGCTTTCACGTTTCTTAAAAAGGTTGGTTGCTAACAAGTTTGTTGTAGATACCATTGTGTAAGTTGTTGGGAACGTTAATTGTAATCACGCCAACAACGGGGAAACTCATCTTGTAACAGGTGGTGATGTTAATGTGATGCAACAATGGTGTAGTTTGTTTGTAGCCTAATGTGATTTTTTGCTGGTTGTGATCAAATTGTTGTGCTTCAAAAACCATAAAAGTGTTGTTTATGAAGATTATCTTGCTGAACAAAACCCGTAGGTATCATAACCTTTTTCTTTGCCGCAAGGCTTTTGTTTTGCCATTAAATCTAAAAACACTGACAAAAAGTGATGCCAACTTCCAGGTTGGCCTACACAAAGCCATCGGTGAGGATGTCACTGAGTAGTTTTGTTTTTATTTGTTGTAATGTCTTCAAATAGTTTCTTATGCGCTTTGACATGATTGTCTTCTGAATCTACAGTAGTCTTTATTCATAAACTGCTTTATTTCACAAATATAAATTACATTATATTCCATTGTGTGGTATTCATTACTGTTTCATTACATTACATTGTGTATAGTCTAAAGAGAATGCTGAATGTCTCTGTCTACTGACATCACTTGAATGTAATTAAACTTTTCCAAACACAGACATACATTCAAACGCCTACACTGTACCTTTTTCTACCCACATTTGCAATAAAAGAAACATTTTCCGCTCGCTGTGTGGGAGTATGTATACACTTCATTCTGATAAACCCTTCACAGTTACGTCTTTTTCTCATTGTCTCTTTCAAACTAAAGCACACAAAAGGCCCACAAACACACGCTCTGTGGGACAGATAGGCATGAATATGCACGTGCTCTCAGAGCCACACTACACACACTTTTCATGTGCGGCCAGTGTCTGGGGAGCTCTGCAGGGACCTGTGCTGTCAGGGAGCAGACCACAGTGTCCCTGGGCCCTGCTCCACCTGCTGTGACAGCTAATTAAGCCTGGCCACAGAGGCTGGCCTGTCTGGGTGCTGGAGTGGGTGTCGTGGCATGGCATGGCAGGGCATGGCTCTGGATGGCATGGGGATAGCATGGCCAGCTGATGAGGTGCCCTGCCATGTTGTCCGGGGACATGCTTAACCCGGGGAACACCCACGACCACAGTCTCGTCTTCGTTAGGCTCCCCTTCAGTCATTAATTACGCTCACGCACTTCTATTTGTCCTCCATTTAGGCTAATCAACAAGCTGGGCCCTCCGCTGACATCATTAGCTCTCTTAACAAGCAGCAGCATTTGGGGAGGAGCCCTTCAGAGCCGTTTGTGAACATTAACTCTTACCCAGCAGTAATGAGCCACCCTTATCTTGTGGACCACCTCAGGGCCTTTTGTCCTGCTCCTGTTGTCCGACTCCCCCCAGCATGTTCTTTTTGCACCTCTGTCATTAGGAGACCGCAGCAGCTAGCACCGAAGCTGTGGACGCTCCAGGCAGACAAGGAAGCTTAAATAGCATGGCAGGAAGTTAACACTGCAACGGGGGCAATGTATATTTTGGGAGGGTTGGGGATCAAAGGCGCTGAGGAAATGGGATGAGACAGGACAGTCTAAGCCCTTTGGGTTTGTGTGTTTCCTTGAGTGTGTGTGTGACTCTTATTAGATATGAGGAAAGGAAAGAAACACAGGTTGGAGATGGTGACAGGGAGCGCAGCCGCTTGGCTGGACCAGCGGGGAGCATGAGGAGGGAGAGCGGCCCCCTGAGCGGCTGCACAGCCCCCTGGGGTGTGAGCTGCTGTTTGGATGCAGAATTAAAACACACAAACTAACCCACACAGACAAATACAGATACTGTGATAATATTTGCCAGTTTTACCTCAAGAAATAAACATTGCTTACTTGAAAGTGCATCTTATAATTTTTTGGTTGTCACACTCGCACCTACACAAACACACGCACACAGGCATTAAACACACACACACACTAGTCCTTACTTTCATCGTGCTGCACACATGTACACTTGTGTGTCCCTTGCATCAAAAATAAAAATAGACATGCACACACATGCTTCTTCACAAGTATGCAGTATTTGGTAATCGTCAACCTCCACATAGTGCCACCTATCACATAGATTCAGACCTGAGCACACATTTACCTTGTGTTATCTTGCATGCCAATTTGTATTTGTGAGTAATTGCTGCCACCTCCCACTCAATGCACATGTTTACCGTTACTGTATGTGACTAATGCTTCATAAATCAGCTGAAACAGTCACAAATGTGTGCATATGTTGTTCATGTTGAAGGTGGGAGAATGAATCACCTGGAACATGTAGGTAAGGTTGATTTTTAAATGAGGCAGAAGTGTGGAAGATGTAGGCACAATTTAGCTTCCAAACTCAAAAACTGTTCTCATTACTTTACCTTCAAGCTCTTTTCTCAGGGTTCCCATTCGTTTCAAATTGTCTACCACATTGTCTGTATGTTTAAATGAAAGCACTGGAAGCGCTGCTCTGTGCTTCAATGTTGCAGTTGTAACTTTTAAGAACATCTCACACACATTCAAAACCGCAGGCAGTCGTATCTATCCGTTTTCTTGCAGGCCGTGTAGGCGAGTTGTTGGCATGCAGAGCTAAATAAAGACATCAATGCATATGCATTATGTGCACAGAAGCAGAAAGTAAGACAAACTTACTGTAGTGTATGTGCTTGGCAAGCAGCTTTCATTTGAATAAATGGGGAGCTATGTTTGAATAACTCATCCATTGTTTAAAGGTAGGGTAGGTAAGTTTGAGAAACCGGCTCGAGATCGCTAGAATTTGAAAATACACAACCGGAGAAAATCAGCCACTTCCTTACAGAGCCCCTCCTCCAACACACACGAACGCGCACATGACCAATGAGGGCACAAGATAAGTTTGTGCACAGATGGAAGGCTGACAGGCAGGTAGGCCATCCAGTTATTTTAGCCGGGCCGGCTAAAATGATTGGTCGTGCTTTTTACAGTACTACGGCTTCCACAGATGACATTTTGTTATGGATTTTTTGTCAAAGCACTTAAGATATTCATTGCTATCGGGATGTTAAGAGCATTCCATGGAATATAACAAAAAGTGTATCTCGAGCCGGTTTCTCAAACTTACCTACCCTACCTTTAATACAACCATGGAAACTAATCACCTGTGGAGTATAGCTGGGGTTTACAACTTAGAAATAGTAGCCAGCTTTAGGAACCACAGACCACGTTCAATAATTTACCAGTTGAGAGCTGTGGACTATGCCAAAAGTAAGCAGAATGGGTAAGAAAAGTCCAACAGTGTCAGAGAAACCTTCATTAGGCTCTTGTGGGCTGCTTGAAGTTGACTCTGAAGGCACAATTGTAGCCAATTACTGCACCCCAAAACTCGTGCTCAGGGCAATTTGCAGCCCCCTCGGTTCTTCACTTATTAATCCCTGCCAGGCCTTCTGCACGGTGTCATGATTGGCTGTTCATGGTGAAAAATTCATGTCATCTCATTGTCTCCCTCTGTCTCCCTCACCTCTCTTGTAACCAGCATGGAATATAAATAAAGGTAACTGTAATCAACTACGGAATTGTACATTATTGGTAGTAAATAAAATACATTTTAAAATAAAGAATGATATAGTACCATCACATATACAGTAACACACTACAACACTTCATGACAAACGTTTTACACTAGGCTTTGACTGGGCCACAAAGCGTGTGCGTACTTTTGATTTTGGTCGTGCTGTATAGAAGCTTGGCTTGTTGCCTGGATCTCCCTGTGAAGTTTGCTATTCTCAGCAAAAACAGACTGTTCAAATAATCTCTGTAAAATCACATAGACAACAAACAGCACCTTGCACAACAGTTAACTAAATGAAATGTGCAGAATATGTCACATGAACATATATGAATACATTTTGAATCAACTATTTTTAACAGTTGAGCAAACTCTTCTTAACCTTTTTCAGTCCAAACTAAATTGCCTATAATGTTGTGAATGAAAATGAAGCGGAATTAGCATCATTATTTTCTCTTAATTACCATTTGTTGGTGTTGTGATACCTACTGGGTGCATTTTTTAACAGGTAGTTCCATTGGAATACATTTTTTAAGTATCCCTAGAAAGCTTGCTGACCAGTCTCTGACTTTGTCTTCTAAGCTGTAATTTAGACGGGTATGCATGCACCCCTGCTCTCTGTGGGCTTTTGAGGCAGAACTGAAAAACAAGGCTTTAAAGTTGTCACTGAATAATGCAGCCATGTTTGTGAATGCTTTGTGACTTCAAAGTCCAACACATTTAAAGATATTGGTAATGGAAAACCTAGAAGCTTTCCTCCTACAACAGAGTCTTCTCTGAGTAAACACACTAACTGCAGTTTCAGAAAAATAAACTGGAATGCACTGTGTACAAAGTGAAATATGTTAGTGTACCTATGTTTGTTTGTTGTTTTTCGATTCATTTGTTGGTTAATTTTCTCATTTGCAAACCGGCAACAAACAAGCATATGCAAACATGTAATTTGTGTCAAGAGAGGTTTGGTATAAAAGGGGTTAACACACTATTTTCTAGCTCTTATCGGCACTTGTGAAAGGATAAGGAGAGGGAAAGTGAGAGATAGAGGGAGGGGGGGAGCGAGAAAATGCCATTTGGGGGGAGAGCCAAGTGGGTCTGCTAAACGAGTGGATTTTTATGCAAATGCATGCTAATTTATGCGCACAAGGCAGTGGCAGCGCCTGAGGCTGCTTTGATTGGCAGTTGCAGGTCTGTGTGTGCTGAGGAGGGACGCTTGGCTCCGGGTGCTTCTGTAAAGTTGGGCACGGCTGCCTCTCCATGTTCTACATGCTCTGGATCCACTGAATGAACACGTCTGTAGCCTAGCCTCTCCACCGGACTAGTCCCAGCAAACCAGCAGGGCTCCCATCCAAAAAACTCTCCACACACCAAGAGCTCGGCACAGCCAGCTTCAATTCCTGTATGGCTAGAAGCAGCCAGGGCATCATTATAAAATCAATGCCCAAGCTTCATCTTGCCTGCCCGTGTGTGTGTTTGTGTGTGTGAGCAGAAGGGGCAGTGTTCTGGGCTTGTTTGTGTTGATTCTAGTGGGTGTTTGTGAGTGGCAGAACAGCAGAGGCGCCAACGCAATGCTCTCCACGCTCACTAATGGGCTGACAGAGAGGCTCTAGGTCAGGGCCTCCCATTACTTCAGGAGGCAAACTGGCTAAATGAATAGGAACCTGCACATAACTACCACCCAGAGGAAATGTAAATGCCATTTGTTTCTGTGGCAAGGTGTTGTCATGCAGAGCACTGGTACATCTTGATAATGTAAACATAAATTCCTGAATACGGTGATGCCGGAGTAATTGGGTGGCTGTTATTTATCATTTTTTGGCAGTTTTTTGTATTTGCAAGGCAGGAGGAAGAAAAACAAATTTAGCCGGGCGAGGATGAAGCCATTACTCTGTCTATTACTCATTCACACAGGCCCCCAGGCCAATAGAAAAACACTTGGAAATCACCAACATAAAATAGAATATGTTCCCAAAAACATAGTGCATTTTACGCTACCTCATAAATATACTCTGCCATGATGAGGTTTCTTGGAATGAAACAATGGAGGCATTTTTTCTCACTATTCCTCTACAAAAATATGCATGTTAGGGAGTTTTCATGCATATGTGTTATAAACATCTCATTCTAATGTGCAACCATGCTTATCACACACTGACACAAACACACCAAATGTTCCTGTACACACATTACCAACATTTCCCGCCTCTCCCCCTCCAGCTTCCACACGTGCCAGAGCAGAATGGGTATTTTTAAGGTCTGCAATTATACTCTCTGCCGTGTGTAGGCAGCGAAAATTACTGGGTTGGCACCCCCAGCACCCCAATCCCACACTCCCCGTGCACCCTATCTCAAAGGGAAATAAAGCAAAACCATTTAGACAGATCTGGAACAAACACATTCAAACCTTTTGTTTGTCACACCTGGGGACCGCAAATGGATTCTCATCGCGCAGTAGATTGAAAATGTAGGCTTATTTACACCAGCATCCATCTCTTTCCAAATATTACAGAGATTTTGCCAGCCATGAAGTGGCCTTGTGTCTGCCCATGCTCTCCTCACTCTACTAATCTCCCCTCTTGAGTATTTGATGACACCCGAGACACAATGTGATGTTCCCTCATCACCCATCACACGTCACCCGGCGTTGGCTTTTTGAAATAGCACGCACGCCGCATGCATATTTCACCCCCTACCCATGTAGACGCAATGAATAATACATCTTTTATTATATGATTGCAAGAGATTTGTAGCACTTGAAACAGAATGCAATATGCAGTTTATCTCCATGCATGGCCAACACAAGGTGCTTCCGTATAGCGTCTGTCTGTGTCACCCTTCAGGGGGGGAGAAAAAGGGGGGAAAACAGAGGAAACAAGCTTGTGTTACTCCTGACAGTCCATCAGGTTCCCGGGGCAATTATTCTCCCAGCTGAGGGGTTGGATGCTGAGGCTGGTGACGGCCTTTGTGCGTGTCTACACACTTAAACAAAGGATGTGTCATTTTTAACATGTCTATGTGCTTTGTGCTACTTTTCAGAACAGCATATGTTAATAGCAACTCATGTTGGGATGTATTTGGTATTAGTGTCAGCGGCCAATATCCTTGTAAGCTGTTGTGACAATTCGGCTGTAATACCAGCAATATCACTCCACACTATCTCGTCTGTACTCATGCACAACAACAAAACATCAGAAGATATTAGGACTGGCTCAGAAACTCCAATAAATACGCAAGATATCATCAGTGAAAAAGTTCTCCCCCAAAATACTTTCCCAGTTTTTTTTTCTTCAAATCACTAACCTTTCAAGACCTGGAAATGATTACATCCATTTCCCATATTCTGCAGAGCAGTGTTGAATATCAGGCATTATTAAAACCCCTCCCTTAATCATCAGGCACCTTTGTTTTGCTGCCGTAACTGCGGTCCATTTTGAAATTTAATTTCCTGAAGTAGAGGGTCGAGAGCTGATGCCATTTTAAATGGAATAATTGAAGTGTTTTTATTCCCTGCATGTGTGAGCGGCGGTATTTGTTGTCGGCCTGCCTTGTCCTCTTGGAGATGGAAGGGTGAGAGCATGCTGTAGCCCTGCAGAAATCCCCCCAGCTTCTATCGTTTAATTTGACGAGGAGGCGTGAGGTGAGCTGGAAGAGGAAATACGTCTCGCTGTTGCTGTATACCACTTGAGAGCTCATTCACTGCCTGGGGCTATTGACCAACCCGTGTCAAGTTCTATGCTAGAAATGTGTCCCCACACAACACTTAAATTGCATTTGGACCTTGGCTGGGGTGAACCAGAAATCAATGTGAGGATACAAGCCTCGGTGGACACGGGAATGCGTTAGCTTTCATTCCAGCTATTGATGAATGCCAGGTACATTTCATCAAACTACTGTAGCTCACTCAGTTTTTGTTTACTGTACTCATGCAGAATTGGAGATAGGGTAGTCTCTCAGAGAGTTGTTTATCGACAAAAGTTGGGATATTACTTTTTCTTCAGCCATTTTTTCAGCCAGGAGTTGATAAGCCTGCAAACGTCTTGAGGGAGATGGGTTAAATGTTTAAAAAAGAACAAGTAGATGGATAAATAAACATTGTAACCCAGCTTTGCTTCGCTGATCTGTGACTAACTGGATAGCCATTAAGGTTTAAAAATCCCAGAGTGTGAAACAGACTGGAACACATTGAGCTTGGGCTCAGCATAATAGATTTTCATTTCCTTAATCAACTTCCTTATTCTTCCCTTTTTTTCCAAGGAATTAATATAGATCAGTGTAAATGGGAGCCAAATACGTGAGTGGCAGCATGCAGGGAGCAGGCTCAGTGGAGGAGAGCCGGCTTTTCTCCTTCACCAGGAGCAGCATCTGTTGCTCCCCTGCTCCAACGCTATTTACAGATAGCTGCCATTATTTACGCCTGATGAGATTCTATCCAATTTGCCGATCCACAGTGTTCACAGAAACACGGACAACACAAGTGCCCGACAAGGAAGCATCACAGCGAGGTTTGTCACTCAGCACATGCAGTTTTTTGATTCAGCATTGGACACAAATATGAATACCATTTGTTGCTATGTGACAAAAACAAAGGAATTATTGAAATAGTTTATGTAGAGGCATATGGCAGTGTGATCACACCTTGTACACCTTGCGTTTGGACAAATGTCACTTTACATTTTCAAAATGAGTGGCCAAACGGAAATTATACACCCTGAATTACCCAGTCATCGTTAGCATTCAGCAGGGGCTATCAAACCAAAGGGCTCCAGTAAAAGACAATATTTATACCGACATAAGGATTACACAAAGCTCTTGGGATAAAATGCTCTCCTCAGCATGTATCAGCCTCCCTTCACAGAGCCACCAGAGCCACATATTATGTACACCTCTGCCTAAATACTGTGTCTAAACCTCAGATGAATCCTTGGAAAGTTTGATGTGCCAGCTTTCCGCTCTGGGCTATGTGGGCGAGTGTTATTTTCCAAGAGAAATAATGCACTGCGAATATAATGTGCGAGCAACTTTTTTTGTGGAATTTGGAAAATCATATTCTCTCTTTGACTTCAGGGACTTCAGAGAGAGAGAGAGTATTTATTTGCTGTGTGTGTGTGTGTGTGTGTGTGTGTGTGTGTGTGTGTGTGTGTGTGTGTGTGTGTGTGTGTGTGTGTGTGTGTGTGTGTGTGTGTGTGTGTGTGTGTGTGTGTGTGTGTGTGTGTGTGTGTGTGTACATGTGTCTGTGACGGTGTGCAAAAACACAAGAACCAAGAAAGAAATGACAAAAAAACGCTGCAGAGAGAAGATGTGACAACGAAACAAAAGAACACCAAGACAGAGAAGGGAAAAGTGACAAAGGCGACAAGAATAAAATGAGGCGACAGAGAGAAAGAGAGAGAAAAAATGAGGTATGTCAAAAGTAAAATAATAAAGGAAAGGAGAGAAAAAGGGGAGAGAAGGGAGTACACAAAGTACCAGACAGAGAGAAACTTTAAGGGGATTGGCTGTGGCAACAAAAACGATTTCTCTATGATTGCAGTTCTCTTTGCAAATAACATATAGTGTCAGTTTTAGTCTCCTCCGAGTTCCAGATGGATGTTTGTTTCCACATAAGGACAATTCAGATGCCAGAAGCAGAAAAAAATAAACAAAATTGTCAACTGTAAAGAAAGAAGTTGACTTTTTCAAACACTCTAAACTGTCATGTGTCAACCCATCAGACTGCAAGGAGATTAAAACCAAACAAATATTTGGCTTTTGAAGGTAGAGTTTCAGGCGTGCATTGCAGCACATGTCATCCATCACTTTCACTTCCTTCAATACAACAGCAACTCCACACAACTTTTTCTATTGCTAATAAAGTTGTCCTTTGTATCAGAGCTACTGACTGTGCTGTGAGTAGCTTAGAGAACAAGCGTCTGCATCCTTATGTGACCAATTTTCGCGTGAATAATGATTTCAGTAATCCGAAGACGTGCTCACAACTAATTGATTCCTCGATTTAAACTGACATAAATAAGAGGAAAATAAAAAATGTGTATGTTTTCTCTACCTTGATGTTTATTGAAGTCAAGAGAAAAAAGTTGTATGAAGTTGTGGTATCTTCCTTTCATTTTTGCACATCACTGTAATAGAACAAAACACACACACACTACACATCCACCCCTTGTTGCCAGAGGATAACCCTGTGATGTATACCCTTGCAGGTTGCAGCGTCTATAAGTTCCTTTTTTGTCTGTTGAAGAAAAGCGTTCCACTCTTGTAGATTACGGTCAGAGGCGATTAAGATCTTTGCCTCACCGAAGCAGGGGAAAAGGAAAAAAGGGACGTGCTCTGTGTAACCTAAAAAAAAGGAGACAGAGGAGATAAAACAGATGAAATCCTTCCTTCACCCCGGAGCAGTGGGCGTGGCCATCCCGATGCATGAGCAGCATCATTGGCTTCTCTCTCTTTGAATGACTCTGTCTCTTTTTTTGTAACTCTGTCCCAAGCGTAATCTCCTTGTCTCTTCTCTCACCTTACTGCTTTCAAAAGCTGTTTGTCTGTCTTTCACTCTTATCGTTCTGCAGTCGGAGAGTATCGTGGCATCAGATGTTACATTTTATGATGCTTGAGTTTCTGGAGATCTAGTATGAGCTTAGGCTGCTGTTGTTCTTGTTTTCAGTCAGTCTGGGTATGTGGATCATCAATATCCCTAAAATGTCTAAAAGCATATATTTAGTCTTTCTTACTACCACATCATTTATAAACGTGGAGTATAGCATCACAAACTCTACAGTTGCCCTATCAGTGTTTTTGACTACATGTTACAAGGGTATTGAAGTTAAAAGTAATGTAAACTGTAAAAAAAGGAATTGGGCTTCCATTTTGGTGTGGGTTTGTTTATATTTAGCTCTTTGATTAATACAATTTATACAATTTGCCACACATTGTTTTTATCAGTATTATTAAAGTGGACCTATCATGCTATATTATAATAATATAGTGTAGGACCATACCTATATAAGGCATATTTATACTTTTTTTTTTTTCAAAATACCAAACAGATCATGCATTTTAGCCATGCCTCATTTCGCTCAATTTGCACTTTTTTTATTCCTGTTTTTGCAAGGGCTGATTCTGTGAGAACAGCACCATCTACAGGCCTGGCATATGTACTACAGCGTCTCCAGCGCTTTCGAACGGCAATGGCCGTGGCTGTCTCCTCCTGATTGGTGGAGTTGGCCCAATAGCCGTAGCGCCACTTTCCTGACGTCAGGACAGTTTTCAAATCTGGATCAGTTTTTATCAGATCCGTTGCAGCCCCTTTTTTAGAGATTTGGGTATGGAGGAAAATAGAGAGGGTTGTGTTTTCTGACACTTGGTGAGTTCCCTGGAACACCGGGGACACATATTCATGTATAAAAGACGTACAACAGTGCATTTTGCATGATTGGTCCCCTTTAAGTAAAAGAAGTAAGAATACAAAGACAAATCCCGATCATTTTAGTTTGCAACCTAGATCTCGCACTCGTGTTTTTAGCCAATTTATGTGTTTTATTAATCTATCATGTACACATATAATAATGTTTAATGTAATTAAAAAAGTGGAAATATTAATACTGTATAAGAACAAATGTCATCTCTAAGAACCAATCCCAAATCACAATTTTGATTACACCTTTTAAAAGTGTCATTAATAGCCATCTCTGGATAAAAATAAATAAATCAATTTGAATTTGACAAGGATATTGCTTCAGTAAATGTGCAGACACTGATTGAAAATAAACTTTATTTATGAGGAGCGACTGCTTTTTTTTAATAAGTCAAATATTATCATAAATAGTACATCCCTCCCGGTATATGAAAACGTCTATTTGCTGATTTCATTGATCCAGAGCGGTGCACACCCTGCTGCAGCTGCAATGACTGATTTAAGTTATCTGATGACTGAATGTCAATTATTTAAAGTCGTGAGCCTCATCAAGAGATGGAATCAGCTGCTTTGCTGTCACAGCAAATTCCTCAACAACATCAACAGAAAATAAGTCCTTTGACAAACCTCCTCATCTCGCTGAGGATGCTGAAAATTCTAATCAAGAGGCTGTTGATTTTCAGCCCCTTTTTAAAGCACATCATCACTATTTTGAAATCAGTTCTAAAATACTTCTTCTCCGTGCCCTGTCATTTCTTAAAAGTAAAGTTGATTCAAATGATGAAACATGTCACTCAAAATGGACTCATAGCAGAGCATAAATGTTGTACATCATACAGTATGAGCAATTGAACTGGCTGCTTTGGTGTGAAGCCAAAACCATTTCAAGCTAAGCTGCCTAACGTCATTATGGGTAGATAAATCATTCTGCTCTGCTGACATATGACCACTAAAAGAGTCCATACTGTGAACCATAAGTACCACTGAATGAAGTGTATAATGTGCCACAGCTGAGTCCATCGACTTTTGAACCAACCATGCCCGCTAATGTGGAAGCACTGTTTCCATTATTTGGATGGGTTCCAAGTCCAGTCATTTCTTCTCAAAAGTTGAAACAATCATTTACTTTGTAATGTACTGTAGACCCAGAGAGTCCTTGAAGATGAAATGTGTTTCTTCATCATAGACTGTTTCTTGGCTGCCAGTCCTGTCTCTACTATTTTACACCATGAAGGTTTTATTTCTAACCCATACAGTATACTTATTTCTGTTTCTTTCTAATGTTTTGGTAAAACACACCTCATGTTAATCACCAAGAATGCCATGCCATGCCATTTCAGGATATGTATACTTAAAGGTGGGAAAGTGACCACATGCCAAGCAACTAATAGTCTGGAGAGTCTTCAGCAGATCATATCCCATCATCTTTAAGTTACCAATTGGGAAAACAACAAACTACCTTGTTAACTTGAAACATATCTCTTATCACACAATCCATATGTTTAAAAAGTCCCTTTTCTCAGGGCTCCAGTGCTTTACTGTTGGGCCTATAAAGAGAGGCAGGGTTTTGGAAAGCATTACATCTTCCAGGCACGTTCCTGAAGAGAGGGAGAGATGGCAAGATAAAAGGTCTTTTTGTGGCTCCCACCCTCTGCTGGCCTCTTATGCCAGCACTGCAAAAAAAAAATCATATTAACATTTCAATCTAACTAGGGTTTTGCGTTTCGAGAAACCCTCGATGGTTATTTCCCCATTGATTGTGTTGCAATTGTTTAGCATTTAGTTTAATTTCATTGCAGAAGCTTACATTGTTACATATTGAAATGTGGCAGAATAATGTCTGCTTATTCAGAGAAAAGACATCAGATTGCATTGGAATCAAGTCGGATCATCTTCCCACAATGGTCGTTTTTCTCTCGAATTCAAGGAAAATGGGATTCTACTGTAGATCGATGGCAGATTAAATGACTTGTAAAAAAACATTTTTCACAGTTCTTTTTCTGCCTGTCTCTACTGCTTACTCTTTCTTTTGCTCCTCTCTCTCAACCTGTGTGGGGAATTGACCATATGGTAAATCATTTCCCTTACTCCTGCATGCTCTCTGTCTCATCTCCCCTCCTCTCCAGCAACACACACAGGGAAAGAGTGGAGTTAACCACAGGGATGTGTTGGGTCCCGGTATAAAAGGGCATAGCAGGGCAGACAACAAGAGCAGATGTCTCCTTTTCCCTCTGCCTCTCTCTTACCCAAGACTCCTGGCAGTGTGTGGTGTCAACCCGAGCCAGGGCACTTGTCCGGGCACCGCGTTGCTCCACATTGACTAAAATGTATTCATACAGAAGTTGTCCGTGGAGATTAAGCGTCTCTGCGGTGTCGGCAGGATGGGGTCAGAGTTGGCTGGTAACGAGGAGCGGCAGCACAAGCGCAGGGCAGACAATAAATCTTTCCTGTGTGTGCCAGCAGACCCGCAGACCTACAACTCACTGAATGCTTTGTTTTTTAAATGAGCCAAGTTGACCTTAGCGGTGTATTAATGCACATTTCAGATGCAAAGACATTCTCGCCTTGCCAAAAAAAAAAAACACGGCTCCTGGCTATATAAAAAAACAGCAGAGCGAGAGACGGTTTACTGTTATGACTGTTCACCTTTTTACCTCGCTGCAGAATTAATTTCAGCATTTGAATAGTAACGTTGTTTTTGGGTTGAAAGATAGTGCTTTTGCAATGATCCTCAATAAAGAGCTATGAGTGCTTTACATGGGAAGAGGCATTTGCCATTTGCAGTGGGAGGCCCATTGGACCACTTGCTGCCGGCTTATAGGGAAAAAACGAAGGCTTTCATAGGGAGCTGGGAGAATAGCCTGTGCACATAAAAGCTCCGTCATACTAGGGCAGAAGAAAACACTATTCTCTGTACTCAGATTATGGGTTGTTTATGCTCCATTTGGAATTCAAATGGTATTTCACACTGACAAAGAAACAAAGCTGTGGAGATAAAGGCAGCTGGTGTTAGAGTTATCATTGTGGCAGTGATGTTGCTAATGTCTATGGCAGGTCCAGCCGTCATGGACAGATGGCTGCTGTACAGAAAACTCAGCAGGAGCATCCAACACAGCGCCCCCTTCAGGCAAAGTCATTTATGCAGTTCCTCTAGAGAAGTAGAGACCGAAAGGGACATGTCTGCCAGGATGAGCCAATCTGTCGTTTTGTCATAAACAGCTTATGATTGACAGTGATATATTTCTCTCCACCACCCACCACCCATCTTGGCCACCTCTGAGATACATGTCCATCCTCCCAACAGCCGTGGGGACACATCATCACCAGGCTCCACATGGATCATATAGCCTTGTGAAACAGAATGCCAAGATGAAACGAGGGATGAAGGGGACACCAAAGGAGCCCTATCCGGGGCCAGAATACCCATTATTTTCCACACAAACCCTCATGATGCAGGGCCAAGGTCAGGGAGGCAGGCAGCCACAGCTGGGCGCAAAAACTGAGGCATCCCAGCGGCTAATGGCCAGCCTTTGATCACGCGTGTCGTTTCTGTTATGAAAGTGACCCACATGTTCAGACGACTCGCCCGTGGACAAGAATGGTGGCTTAAGTACTTTCTCTTTATTCATCCTCCAAGGTAAAACTGGTGGGGATGTTGATGTTGTGGCCATGTCAGCTCATAACACGAGGTCAAGAACGGGATCTGAGTCTTTGTGACTTAACTTAACATGTGGCTTTGTGGTCATTTCATCTTTTATGATTCGTATGATGTTTTAATGCTTTGTCAAGCACTTAGTGACTATGTCTGGGACAAGCGCTTTATAAATACATTTAACTTACTTTTTTACTTACTTACAAAAGCTTGTTTTACTACAGCTTCCCCTAATTCCCTAACCTTTGCTTTATGAGGGTTCATCCCAAAAACAGAAACAAACTGAGAATCAGAGCGAGCAGAAAAAGGAATAGCAGTAGTGCCATCCACGTTAACCCCCTCCGGCGAGTAGACTTGCGAGCATCAATGATCCTATGTACCACAATCCCTTGTCCCCTTCTTTGCCTTTTCAAATATATAAAGGCAGACTGACACTCATGTTAATTAAGATTTTAATCCAGGGTCAGTGGAATACCACAGAACAAAGGAAGACTCAGGCCTACATGACAGGACTGAAAAGGAGATTTGGATGTGTGCTCCACAACAAGACGATATTCTCCCCTCCCTCCCAAAGGTCAGGCGAAGTCAGTCACTTTGTAGAGCTATCAAAAACGCCCGACATCTAGGTCAAATGTATCCACGCTAAGAGGACTATGTCATCAACGTTCTATGCCATCTACAGCTGCAAAGATGAGTTCATTTCCAAACTCAGAATGCATAATCAAAAGCCATGTCTGATGTTGTAAACATGAGGAAACAAATTACCCGCGATGGTAGGGGAGCGACAATCCATGACTGACTAGAGGAAAAGGGGGATGAAATTGACTTGGAGACGTTTGAATGCATCTTTTTAAGAATTCTCTCGCATCTCAACTTCAAAACAGGACAGATGCGACAATTCAAGATGAAATATGAGTTTGCACAAAGGCCCATTCATTCCTCATGTTTTCTCACTTATTTCTGAATCAGATTCGAGGACTTTTCTCTAACAATGTGCCCCGGGTTCAGTGAAGCCAACTGGGAGATGTGGTCGGAGTGCAAATGCAAACCTCCCCACTGCTCTGATATCAGATCAGGCAGCAGACTGCGGGCCTATCACACATTAGGAGCGTTCACCTACGTGACACGGTGTGTTTGGTGGAATAAGTGGGACAACTCCCAACAGGCTATAGGAGCACTGGCCAATAAATGATAAAACAACAGGACTAGTCCCATGCTTCCTTATTGAAGTGTACCTTTGTACATTTATACTGAATTTCAATTGTCTCTCCCTGCATTTAAAAAAAGAAACCTCATACCAAATCCCCTCTGGAAGTCTGGGGACCGGCAGACCCAAACAGAACTGTTCAACCTGACCGGCCTTTATCACAGAGGAGATAAAGGAGAACAAACTGAGCTGCATGATAACCACAACTATCCAGAAACTGTTGTTGATGTTGGAAGTCTGTTCTGCCTTTTCCTGAAGTGTTTGTTATTTAGGCACAATATGTATAATATCTCTTGTCTTAGTTAAAGCCAGTATTCAGACCAGTGCAGATTTTCATAATATTTGAGAAGAGAAAGGTGAGAAATTGATGGCATAGTTATCCCTGCAGTGTCCCCGTAATTTCCCCTTTGTAGGGCACTTTGAGCTGCTATGTGCCGCCAAACAGTCCCTTAACCTAAGATTAAAGGAACCAACCTCTCGTTAATCATCCTTTTTCCTGTGCCTGGCATAGCTTTTTGCAGTGTAAGGCCCTTTTTCATTTTGCCCTGATGAGCAAAATGTTTAACTTTAGCGTATTAAGCTATTTATTCCCCTTTGACTTTTCCACAAAGTGTGGGCATCAATGTGATGAGGTGACATTGTTTGTTTGTTTTTTATCTCTGTGTGCAGACAGAGAGAAGTGTTACAGTGCAGGATGTGAATTTAAATGAATGTCAGTGACAGGAAATGGACGCAACACAAATATACCGTTTATCAGAGCACTCTCCATCATGTATGGCTTCCTATATTTTTCATGATACAACCAACCCATGGAAACATACTCAATGACAGATTAAACATTGAATGATGTAATGCAACAGAATGTGTTGACTTGCAAATGTGTCTAATGATGTAACCCTAATCCGCAGAAACAAAGTGAAAGACCTTATACATTTTACATTAGTATTTCGTTTTTTTTACCTTAAAAATGCTGTTTGACATTTAAATTAGGCAAATGCAGTACAACCCGCTGCAAATTTAACTACACATCTACTCTGCCTCATTAAACCTGAACAGACATAAGCCTGATTATACTCTGACCCATTAGGCTGACCCCAAAACTCTAATCATATTTGCACTGATTCCTAAACATAAGCACTATAACTTTACTAAGATATGCAAATAGGCCTTCATACCAGCGCCTATAAGACAAACTCTCAGTGATATGTTTTTTCTTTTCCAGCCGGCTCAATACCTTTCCACTTAATATGCTGCCAAGTTAATCAACGTTGGTTGGAATCGGAAAGATCACAGGCACTTTAGCTGCTGACGCGCCTGACGTTCCTCAAAGGCAATGGCTGATGGATCTCCTGTGTTCATTACGGAGAGAAAGAGTTCTCCTTAATCAGCCCGGGAGTCACTTATCATAAGGACGCCTTGCCACGCACACATGCTCACACTCTGAGGCACACACACACACACCGATGAACCTCCATGGATAAAAGCACACACGCAGATACGCAAGATTCACACACATACAGTAGGTCATCAAGACACTTCCAATCAGGCATACAAAGTCATACAAACGAGGCAAAGTGAGCATATGTCTGACATAGTCTCCCGCACACACATTTGTCTTTGAGATCCTCCTAACCACCATTCAGAAGATATATGGGCACATATATTACAGGATCTAATCTGGACATAATTACCGCACCGCCCACACACATATCTGTAGCAAGTTAGCGACCATGCTGGTGTCATGTGACAGGATGTGAGAAAGTTATCTTGTGGCAGACCACGTTTAAGAACGAGTAAATATTTGAGATTGTGTGTTCAAATGCTTGTCACCGGGGTGTAGGTAAATATATATTTTAGTCTGTACTGTGTCACTGTGTAACTGTCTGTTTAGGTGACTGCGCGGGTGTTTGTGTGTGTGTTTGCCAATCTCTTTGGATTGCGGACAGGCGTACACTGATTTAATCACTCCCCAGGCAGAGTGTGGGGGAGGCTGAGGAGGCTGTGAGGCAGATAGGAACAGACAAACGCGACAAGGCGAGAGAAGGAGAGAGCATGCTCGCCCCTCGGGCCGGCTCTGCTGCACAATAAATACAGACTTGTACAAATATTACACTAAAGTAACACCTACACGGAGACATAAATACATGTATGTCTGCACTTCAACCTCTATATATGTTAAAGTACAGCATCAAAGTAAATTTGTGTCGATGGGTGGTCGCATGTTGTCGTTTTTTTCCCTGGTTTGTGTGTACATTATTCAGTTTAATACATGTAACCCTGCCTCTGCGTGTGTGGATTTGTGTCTTTGTGCAGCCTGGATGCACACACTGTATACATTGAGTCCCAGGCAGAGGTCACTAATGGAGAACATGGTGGTAATGGGCCTGGCCGTTCAGGTTGTTCTGTAATTGCATCACGCTTAACTCAATAAGGTAAAGGTCACTCTGCCCCCCCGGTAGACGCCCTGTCCCTGCTTTGACCTGCTGAGAGACAGGAAGCATGGCACCGCAACCCCAGGGCCCTGATGGGGGCTTCATCAAGACTCATTCAGTTAGAAACTCCCTCTAAATCATTGTCTCTGTCTCTTGGCTTTAAATCTGCACAAGGCAATTTAAATGCAGCATAGAACAACAGGTAAATTACATTTGGTACAGAGTTAACTTGTGTCAGTACTCTGCATACGATACAGCCCACTGATTACATAGAAAAGGATCATACTGTTTTCCAAAAAAGACAAAACCCTTTCTTTGTAATTGCTTGAATTATCCGTTTGGTAAATGACATTTAGCTAAGCCCGTTCGCTTGAACCTTTTTGAAGCTACTAAAGTTTTCACTGTTTGTGCTTTCTCTGTTGGAAGATGTCAACAAAACTGAACAACTTGTTCTGAGAACTTTTCAATCAGGAACGGCAAGAGAGTGTTTTCTGTGCCTCCCTTGTTCTGTCCCCCCCCCCCTCCCTCACTCGTCTCTCAGTCATCCCTCTTTCTCACAAACGTCATATCAACAGTATTCTCCCGCTCTGTTTTCTCTCTCTCCACCATAAATTTCATTTAGCCTGTGAAACATGAAATAGACTTTCAAAAACTGCTTTGAAAAATGGGAAATTCTAGCAGAAGTGAGCGCATTTGATCCATACAACACAGATCTGATGATAACTGTAAAATTACCAAAACACTGTGACATCAATGAAAATAGATTATTCTTCTTCACTCGCTCACTGTCTCCTCTTCTCCCTCAGAGCAGTGAGTGGGTTGGCACCGGTGTTGACAGAATCAGACCATGTGATCAATCAGAGCGCGGCGGTGACAATGAGGACCGACGGGTGAAAGATTACACACACCATAGTGGAAACCTGAGACTAACGGCGGTAATTATTTCAGAACTTTCTGTAACTCACACACACCTAAGAAAATGGTTAAAACCGGTGTTATTGGAGGGTAAAATAAAATTGTCATTTTCCTCAGGAGTCATCTCACTGGGTCTCAGGTGTGTGACATGGCAGGCAAGCAGGAGGGGGGGAAGGAGCTTAAAAAGTGACCTCGGTGTCTCCCAGTGAAATGTCGCTAATCAGCCCCGGGGGATAACATCCTCTCTGGGCTCTGGCTGAGCTCGCAGCCGGGGGCACACGGCACAGTCTGACAGACTCTCCTCCCAGAGATCAATACCCAGACTTCTTTTTAAAGTGTGACATGTTGAGAGGCGAGGAATTCTACTTCTGAAATTCAAGGGAGGAGAGTTTTTCTGTTTGTTTTTTCTAGAGGAATTGTCTGACATAAAGCAGGTGTGTGAACATCGGTATTATTGGTGTTGCTTTGGATTACATCAGCCTTATCTTCATTAGGTAAGGTGTGAATGGGAGGGATTGTGCATATGAGATATGTGCACAACTAATGTGATTAGTGTGTCAAATCCTCTACAGGCTAGTGTCAATCTTTAGAGTCAGTGTTCATTTTTTTTTCGAGCAGAGTTAGGAGTATCTTCCTATAACCCATTTAAATGTATTTTTAAACCTCTTTCCTTATGCCAAAAATCATTGCTACCTTTTACCTATCAGTTACTGTATTTCAAAAAATAATTATTAACACCTGTTGATGGATTGTATGTACTAGCACACATCATCGGCACAAATATGTTGTATTTAATCTAGCTGTACTAAAAAAGGACAACCTTTCCTACTAAAATGTGACAACAATAAATAAAACAATTGACAGAATTGTTGAGATACCGTTTGATTAAATGGAGGATAGAGGAAGCAATAATTTACCCCCACAAATTCATATGCGTTTTTTTCTCCGTTTCCTAATACTTTGTATTTTAGCATAACTCATAAAGTTATCAAAGACATTTGGAAGGGATTTAAATCTCTGATAACACTTCATAGACGTCTGAAATGGGACACATTTAGAAGCCAATAAACAGATTTTTTTGTTGTTGTAAAAAGACAAATGACTATAACTGTGAGAATAATTCAGTGGAACAAATACTACAACACCTCTCTCTGAAACGTACCGAAGTGGAAGTACATGGAACCTTAAAATGGACCTTCTGTACTCAAGTACCTTCACAACTCTGAGTAACTTTGAGTAAATGTACTTAGTAACTTTTCTTTGCGTGGTGAATTATCTGCCAAATGCAGGTGAACAATAAGCTTTTCAGGTAAATCTTTTCCACAGATGTTTTAACATTCTGACAGACACATGTGTTGTCTTATGTGGCAAACAAGCTAAACCCATCTGTCTCCCCAGTAGGAAAACTGTAGAGAAGTTTTTGCCACAACTACCAGATCCAGGCCCCCTTGTTGCTTCTGCATAACTATCTCTGCCTTCATCCCATCTGACATCTGGCAGCGGCTGAGTGGGCACAGCTCAGCCCCGCTCGGCTCCATAGCTTTAGGGGAGGTCAGCGACTGGGGGCTGAGCACCGGGCCGCCAGGGAGGTTGTTCTGCATACTGAGCATCCTGATTAGACCGAGCAGCACAGAGGGGCTCCAGCCCGAGAGGGAAGGGGGGAGACAGGCGTGACGGCACTCAGCCCTACAGCTTCCTGCCACCGCTGACCAGGTAACTGATGACAACTCACAGACCGTCTTCCCTCGCACAGAAGAAGAATCACTAAATACTTTCCCCGTTCACCTGCTTGTTCTGAGCTGTCATCCGGGGGGGAAAGCACAGGCAACATGATCATGAAGTTTTATGTACGACAACTTTCTAAACAGCTCCAGATTGGTCACTATGGTGATACACAAATGTGTTTGTTTTTATCTCTGCATGAGGCGAAAATGCAGAGGGCAAAAAAATATCAAAGAGTTAATGCATATATTTGCATACTAATAGAGTGGCCAGCTTATTTTGCTTATGCGTAATTTGTCTCCTAATACGCTGTCTACTCACCACTGTCCCTATGGTCAGAGCAAATTGATAAAGATAATGAGCCCATGACAAGCTGGCTCACATCGAGCCCCGCACAGCTGACTGCCCACAGCCATGTCCCCCCCGCTCTGCCTCCACGGAGCCAGTGTGACGGATAATTTGCTTCATACCTCTCCATTCCACCTCAACCTTCTCCTCGGTCTAATCGCACCACCCCGCTACAAAAAAACACCAGCATCTGCATGGAACATGCCCAGGTGCATTATGGTAACTGATGAGTGTTATTACGGTAAAAAATAAAATCAGAGAGACGTAAATCAGCCCATGATTGGGGAAAACGTTGCTGCAACACAGGCACAGGGTTTATGAAGCGTCACTGACGTACACTGATTGCTTTTGATTCTCTCTGCTGTGTCTTCTTTTACCAATGAGGTGAACAATTTGGGAGGGGGACTGGAGATGAGGGCTTGTGAAAAATAGTTTTGCAGGCGACAACTCAGTTGTTTTCGCACATTCCCCATGGCTCATTGTTGTTTGCACTTTGTCAGAAAGGCCTGTCTTGAACAAGCATACACACAACATAAGCAAACACACATTTATATTCAAGCACACCTTAACTTCCACACATTAGGGAGAAGGGAGCCCAGCGCTGCCGAGAGCAACAGAGTAAGATATGTAGAGGGGTCAGCCATCCGCTGAGATGATAATGAAAGAATAATAATAGAGTACAAAATGAAATTACTGAGCTTTACCCACAATATCTTCTCTCATTAGCTCCAGCACTAATGTTGCCGTTTATGCTTGTGTTCTACACCAGCTCCCCCTAATTAGGCGTGGGCTTCTAAATAAACAGGCAAACTAAATAGTGGCGTGAAAGTACATGCAAATCTGTTGATGTACAGGAATAATGGTGGCGGGGTAGAAGAGGGGTGGGGTGGGGATTAGTGGTGCGCTGCAGACTAAAGTAATTGAGTTGGGTAGTGTTGACACCCAGACACAGTCACAGTGCCCATGTTGTGGAACGTGCTGCGGGAACGTGTGCTACAAGGCTCAGCCGCCGTTTGTTTTGTGTGGCTGGTGTCATGGTAAAGGTGAAAGCGCTGGAGAAAAAGGTGGAGAGGATGCATGGATGCTAATCCCTGCGTTACTCTGAAAGAGAGGAGCAGGGTGGAGTCTTCCTCCTGTGAAACAGTGAGGACAATCTGTTGCAAAAGATCAGGCGGGGCACAGGGCTTGGCACAGCAAGGACGAGTTACTGTCAGCCATTACTCGGTTCCAAGACCAGAGAATGCTATTAAGGACATCTTTATAAACATTTTGTTTGGGGCTCTGGATGAAACTGGTCCACGGATAATAAATGCATTTATTATGTTAGGTAAAATATTAGTTTTTCAAGTTCAATCAAGGAGTTATCTGAATTTAAGGTTTCTAAAATATGCAAAGCCGATTTATTTTGGATATTGAATATTGCCACCAACCATTACAAGGAGGCACAACCCAACCTGAAATGGGACAAAATACCATATTGAAGAGTGGGATATTATGGAATAATAGATATATTCTTTATATCCTCTCTGTTTTTATTATTATTTGAACTTTTGAAGGAATCCAATTAACTCTGTTTCGTCTTTTGTAATTTTTTAAGATTATAATTTTTTTATTATAATGATATAATACATTTAAAGTTTTTTTTTTTTTTTTTTTGTTATTTTATCATACAGATTTGTCATTTTTGGCAGTTGCCTGTTATAAATAAAATAAAATAAAAGTTAAAAAAAAAATATATATATGTATCTGTTTTTAAAGTTACTAAAAGTGATACTACTCTTAATAAAGTCACAAGGGAATATATAATATCCAAAAAGGCAGTAAAACACAATCAGACTTCTTAAAGTCTTGAGTGTACCTACATGTATTAAGCCTGTTGGAAGCTATAGACGCCCTGATGTGCCGGTGCAAACACCATTACAACCTACACTGGCACAGAGAAAGGAGCAGAGCACCTTATTTTACTGCGGGGTGACAATGCTAACCACTGAGCCACTGTGCTGCCCTCCTGTGTAATTTTACTGAGATGAATTTAACATAACAAAGACTTTGAACGCTTAAAGAACCAGATTTAAATTCAGTAGCTCTCAAATAAAATCCAATATAAATGAAAATGGGTAGAATGTTGACAGTTTGATATGTGGGAGATAAGGTAGGAAATACAGTGGCTTAGAGCAATTTTCACAGCAAAGTACCTGTTTAAGCACGACAGGGGCAAAGTAGGGCCCGGCTCATCTTGATAATTCCTTTCTCACCCTTGTCACTCCGGCTTTACGACTTAAAGGAATTTCTTGATCTCTCTCGACATTGACTTTTTTTCACCTTCACTGAAATGGAGTTTTAACCATAGAATATTTACAGAAACACAGCTGGCTTAGTGTATGACGTTATATAGCTGTACTAGTAGCAGTGGGCAGTTTGATGGTTACAGTGGTACCATTGTTGTTTGTCACTGTAATTCACAACAGGATTTGACATTGTTATTACCTTTTGTTTGCTACATTAAAGGGGACCTATCATGCAAAATGCACTTTTGTACGTCTTTTATACATGAATATGTGTCCCCGGTGTTCCAGGGAACTCACCAAGTGTCAGAAAACACAACCCTCTCTATTTTCCTCCATACCCAAATCTCTAAAAAAGGGGCTGCAACGGATCTGATAAAAACTGATCCAGATTTGAACACTGTCCTGACGCCAGGACAGTGGCGCTACGGCTATTGGGCCAACTCCACCAATCAGGAGGAGACAGCCACGGCCATTGCCGTTCGAAAGCGCTGGAGACGCTGTAGTACATATGCCAGGCCTGTAGATGGTGCTGTTCTCACAGAATCAGCCCTTGCAAAAACAGGGGTAAAAAAGTGCAAATTGAGCAAAATGAGGCATGGCTAAAATGCATGATCTGTTTGGTATTTTGAAAAAAAAAATGTATAAATATGCCTTATATAGGTATGGTCCTACACTATATTATTATAATATAGCATGATAGGTCCACTTTAAGCTTTTTGCATATATGATGCTAGCACTTTTATTGTGTACTATGTTCTCGACTTAGATAGCCAACACAATTTGAAAAATGTAAAGTGCAATATGTGTTTGGCTAGATTAGACATTTTGTGTCATCGTGGTATTTTTTTCCCCGCTAAGAATGGCCTAGAAAATGTTGGTACAATGCATGGCAGATTGTGATAGTGAAGTTATTACATACATTCAAAGAAGTCTGGCAGTACAATTATGTAAAACATACTTAAAAGACAATGGCCGAATTAGTCTAAAGTATCCAATGTTAAAAAAATAGGGCATTGTAAAAGGGTTAAACGGAAAACTAAGCGACAACTTAGTAGTAATAAGAACTGATCTATGTAAATGTGAACAAAGATGATCATAGTCTACTATTGATGGAATATCTAAGTTATACTATTGGAAGGATTACAATAATAGAAATGTACATTCAATGTGAAAGATGTCTACTGAGGAAGCAACCAAACATTGAAGTGTCACCGTCAAGGAAAAACAGGTTAACTGGAGTTACAGGCTGAAGATGAGTCTGTCACTACCTTGCTTTTCTGGTGCTTCCCATGAAATTATCTCTGAACCGATGCATTTCAACCTTATATGCTGCATATCATAAAGCTGCCAACATCCCGTCCAATTCTCATTTATATAAGATGTTATTTTCTTCTCTGAGCAATGTCACCAGAGGACAGCACATCTTTGTTGTGGTAATTATAGCTCTGTGACATTGTGTAGGAAAAAAACAATTAATGGACAAAAGTTGCAGAACGCAATGCACTTTGGGGAAATTCTGCATTTAATAGTTAGTAATCTTATATGAGTGACTACAGCTTGATCGGAGTTCAAAGTATTATTATAAAAACAAGTCGTATCTACTTAAAACTGTGAATTTCCTCCCAGGGAAATATGTGACATCCCAGGTGGAGAAATATTGAGAAGATAACAATAAGGTGGATGATACGAAGAGTTCTCTCGCCATAAAGAAAAGCATTTATCTGTGTGCTTGTTTCCTCCAGTATCCAAACAAACATCAGTTTTTACAAATGCAACTTGGGTCAATAGGCAGTTGAAATCTCAAATGGATAAACTGTACTTTGTAGATGTACCACTGCTGTTACTAATTTCTCTCTGCAAGCGTAGCACCATTGTGTTGAGTTCAAAGAGAGAGACGTGTGGTGACTAATTCCTGCCTTGAATGCAGTCCTTTGGCCTCGCTTCGGGCCTCGCTCTGTCTATTACTGCAGCTCTGCGTCACAAACCTTCACCCTGGGGCTGTCAGCGAGAGTCCCCTCGGTGGGTGGGCCGTTCAAACATACATGTACTTGCATGCACAAGCACACAAACACGTTTTTATACTACCATCACACCCAATATATCTCCCTCTCTCTCTTTCTTTCTGTCTGCCTCTCCCTCACAAAGACTTACTTCCCCAGGAATCAGGTCTTTGTATAGAGTGACTGTGTTGGCGTGGGCGGAGGTATGGCCGCTCTGCTTCACCCAGCTCAGACTGGATCTCAGATCAATATCCTGTCCCCCGCCGGTACAGACTGCTCCTGCAGACATGTCCTTGTGGTTTTACGTCCGTCGTCTCTCATAAAACGAGTCTGCTGGTTATTTACCCCACTCTAATAAAAGCCTATTGAAGGGACACCATTTTATTACATCTATTGTTTTGGAATCATTGTTGCAGTGATATTCAACCACTAGGAATACGCATTATAGCATCTGTCCAAAAAGTATGGGATATAAAAGTAACAAAAAACAAGACAGCAGTGGGCTCCTTCAGTTGTTTGCTAACTAGATTCTTGTTTCTTTGTGTACACGTTTGCCTTTATGGACTTATCACAAATATGCATGTGATGCATTACCTTGTCTGTCCCCCCCCCTTTTTTTACCCCATGAATGATATTGTGAAATTAAACCTGACTGGTCAGCTGCAGGTCTTTAGCAAACTTTCTCACGTACTTTATACAAGTTTGAAGCCAAATCTGTCCTGTCTTATAATTTCGTTCAAATATATCATAGAGGGCTAAATTGTAATCCCACTTCTACCGGAGCAGAACAAGCACTTATTCACTGTCAAGCATAGCAAGTGCAAATGCCCTTGGTAACCACAATAACCATTACTTGCAAAGGAAACCGTTCATCAGCTGTCCATGAAAATTGCTTTGTTCACTTGAGGCAAAGTCGATAATATTTTCGCAGGTAGAGCGGGGCCTGTACAGTATGTGCGCCAGCCACTGTGTCCAGGAGCTGTATGGAAACTATTTTCATTTTGGACTTTGGGAAGGCATACTCACTGACCAAGACAGAAAAGAAGGCATGCACCATTATTCTCACGTGCAGACAAATTGCAGAGGAGTTTAATAGGCACTCCTTTACATGAATTAATGAATATTTTGTGAGAGTATTAGTGTTCATACAATGCTGTAGTTATTAAACTAACCGACAGCTTTTTTATTTCAAACTTTGATGAAGTGCACAACACCATGTTGGTAGTTTTGGACATTCAAACAAATCCCCTGTTTATACTGTTACCCTATATACACCCTTTGCAACACCTATTTGTTTTATGGAGACATTTTAAGATGGCTTAATCATTTGAGTAAAGTCATCTTTAAAACGTTGTGTCCTGATTAAATATAAACCTGCAGCTCAAGATGAATGGTAAGATTAAGGTTAAGGTTAGTTTATTTGTATAGCACATTTTAATACACGGCAATTCAAAGTGCTTAGATTAGACAAGCTACAATTTACAACTATTCAGGGGAATAAATACTATGGGATGAAACTGTGTCCTTGTAAAACCAACATGTTGTTTCAATTTAAGTACAGAGGCGTCAGCTTGATCTCATTGGAAAAAACAAATCATGCTCAAACCTACTTTACCAAACCTTTCTAGCTCGTATATGAAAGACATTTCCTTCTATACGGCCCTTGAGGTCACCAACATGGCCTCTAAGGCTCTAAAGCCTGCACCCCTCAGGTTGGGTAGATTGTGCAGCTAAGCTGAGCTGAGCTGCAGAGATCTCTGAGGCTAGTTGGGGCCTTTCACAACCCTGTCAGCCCCTGTCGGCCCTTCATGATCAAGGTGACTTATGGGGGAGCGTCTGGCGCTATGACGTTGTGGTCGGGATCTCATTCCCTGACAGATTACAGTGTTGGACAAGCTGCCACTCGGAGCAGTGTGGCTGTGATGGCTCTGATAATTGAAGTGCTCAAAGGTGGATGGGTTGGACAGATGAAGCGGAGCAAGTCAATGGATCAATAGTGTAATCGTGAGCTCCAGGTGCTGGAGTTAAAAGGGCCAGCTGGACTGAGCCCTAGCAGAAGCCAGCTAAAAATAAAAGGTCACAGGGCCTTTTTGCCCACATTTTGTCCTTTTTCTTACCCAGAGAAAGTTTGCCATGATGGGAGTGAACAGCTCAGCGCTAATAAATCCCATCAAGCCACATGTGCCCCAGGCAACATCAATGATGTACAGAAACTGACAGCAGAGAAAATATACCTTTACAAATGATATGACAGCCAATGTCTTCCAGCGACGATGTGGCATTTATGTCTCTGGGTTTAGCCTTTAGATTTGTCTATTATTGGTTTATCTTCCCCAGTCCCATTTCACTGATACGACCATCTATTTGCCTATCTTGTTCCTGGCAAATCGACAAACAGACTGCTCAACATTCATTGTGTGGCGGCGAACAGATTTCATAATCGTCACTCGCGTTGCTCACAAGGCAATAGCTATGACTTTATCAGCAGGAAAACACACAGAAGGTTTGTTCATGGACTTAATTGAATAGGAATAGCCGAGCCCTGGCGTCAAGCTCGCAAAGTCATTTTCATATCGCTCAAATGTCAGCAGCCGATAGGGTGACAGGCTGCTCTGGCCACCTGTCAAGCGTCCCTGTGACAAGTACCACCAACGAAAACACCCTGGCATTATAAACAGACCCTGCACAGAACATCAGAAGCACTCCGTTCACTTACTCTAAAAGTACATTTTCTCTAAGGCACTGAGGAGGCGTTATCAACTGGCACAATGCGTTTCTCAGATGTTGTACAGGAACAACAGCACCTATCGTTTAGTGCAAATGGACACTGCAGGACAAACAATACATTGCACACTATAAATATCAATTTACAAACATGTCATTCAATCAGTAGGTGCATTCAGGCGGCACGGCATCCAGACAGAGATCAGAAATTCTAGCTGTGCGGTTTGCCAAATGGAGGTGTGTATAGGGAGAGCAGCCACGAGGATCCGTGGGGATGAGGACAGAGGGATGGTTAGGGACTGAGTGAGACAGAGATGATGATTTCTAATCTACAGAGGTCTCTCGAGAGAGTGAGAGGATCAGTCACTAGAAGAAGATAGGCCTAACCAACTAACCGTAGCCCTAATTCACACCCCCACTGGTAATTTACACTCATCCACATCATGACTGAGCCTGAATGAAGGTGAAATGCACGACGATGAGGATGCGAGGGAGATTTATCCCTGTCTTCTGATGCTAAGAGGATGCAGGGTGGAAGGACAAAGGATTACATTTAACCTTTTACATTTACCTGATGCTCTTAGCCAGGGCCACCTATCAGAACACGCTCAAATTGTTATATCACCAACATGACAAGCAACCCATAATAAAAACAGTACGCGTACGTGACAGGGTCAGAACCACAGAGCAGGGCCCTGGGATGACGATATAAAAGAGTTGCCCAGGAAAATGAAATGAAGAGGTGGAGGAAGAAGGAACTGACAGGGTTAGATGACGATAAATGCCAGATGCTGGAGGCCAGAGTTGTACTCTACGAGAAGAAGGAGCCCAGAGTGTATATAAAAGAGAGAGTTAAAAAAGGGAGGCGATAGAGAGTGAGAGTGAGAGTGAGAAACCACATCCACAGTGTAGGGGGAGCAATACAGCGCTGAAGAACGAGAGGCAATCCAGGGAGGGGGTAAAAAAGTTAAAGCAGAAACAGGGAAGTATGGGAAAGAGAAATAGCCAATTAGCAGGAAGCCAGCAGGTGTGCTTTCTCTCCAGAGCCCCCCCCCCCCCCCCTTCCTTTTACCCCCCATCCTCGGTATGGGGTAGGGGTGTGGGCTAATGCTGTGCGGGCCTTAAAGAGCAGGGAGTTGCTATGGCAACCGCCTGGCACGCTCTGTCTCCAGGGAAACGGAAATGTCACAGCTTAAGAGGTCTCACAGAAAGCAAGTGAGGAAGGGAGAGAGAGGCGGAGAGAGAGGCGGAGAGAAAATAAAAGGTACAGGTATGTGCACGGCGGCGGCGGCGGGATCGATGCATTACTCCTTATCTTTGTCGCAAGGCTGTCACATTTTCTATGGAGTTTCTGTACAATCAAATTAATCATCTGGCGTCGCCCTCCAGTCCTCCCACTCACCCCATAACTTAGTTTACAGCTGGAACAGATGACAATGTAGACGCTGGGTAATTTAGAGACAGTCCCTTAGCAAGGAAGTGAAACCCAAGTTGCCTGCACCTAAGCACAATGCCGTTTATTGCCGGGCCTTTGAGAGCCAATCAACCTTAATTTATTTAATCAAATATTTACTGTCATAAGCAGCCCGAGGGTGTGGTGGGAAAGCTACAGCGTGCATTGGCAGCATGTGGCGAGGACGAATGCGACGGGTCTTTGCTGCTGAGCTATGGGCTGACCCTTCAAATCACACATTAGCCAGGGCCGACCAGCTGAAAGCCCATTAACCTGAATGGCCGCTGATTGTTCCACTATTAACACAGTCTGGCTCCTCTCCTCCAGGGCTGTGCCCACTTATACAGGTGCTACAACACCCTTCAAGGTCTTGGATTAATCAAGGTAAACAAATGTTGTTTCTTTGTCATGGCAGTGCCATTTTGTTTGATGTATGACACATTACAGCTCCAACTTTTCTCCCCAAATCTCTTTGAAATTAAATTGACTAATTGTGCCCATCTGGTATAATTGACCTTTTCTTTGTGGCATGTCGGGATTCAAAAACGTTGTTTAAATTGTATTGGAAAGTCACAGAGTGAAATGAAAGTTGTGTGTGTGTTGTGTGTGTGTGTGTTTGTGTTAGCGTGAGGGGGAAAGGAGATGGCCAGCTAAATGGAGCATTTCTCCAGCATGCTGCTGCGTGCCTGAGAGTGTGGCCACGCCTAATTTATTTCCTCTTTTGTCGTTGTTGTCTCCATTCCTCGGTTGATTAAACCAACCTCATGCAGCTATGCTCAACAAATAGCCTAATTGAGTACGACCTTGGCAAATGATATATCAGCCCTATCCTCCAAAAACACCACCTGCACCAGACGCCCATCTCCCCAACCCATCGCTCTGCGGGCCGCCGCACCAAGCACAACAAACATAAACAGGGGATTCGCCTCCTCAGCCAAAGTCATTTCTTGCACGACCTTTCCCACAAATCACTGAGATGACACAGGGCTGGATGGATCACTGAAATGGGACACATTTGTATCACTTAGACCTTTCATCAGATGCAAGCAGATACTCATCTATTATTCCCCTTTCCATTTGCAACTTTCACCCCAGAGCCTGCACACGGAGGGCAAAATAAGTGAACAAAACATTCCTATCTTTTGCCCCATGCAGCAGCTGCAGCAGGCTTAAGCAGCACAGAATTCTCATTAAATTTCCATCCTGTCTCTGTGTTTAGATGGTTGCTGGAATGAGGGAAGGAAGGGGGGCTGGTAGTTTGTGTTCAAAGGGGCCTGCTGTAGAAGATCTGATGGCTCTCTCAGTGCAGTCTCTGGTGGGATCTCTCGCAGGATACAGATGCCTGCTCTGAGATGGCTTCATACCTAATGAGTCTGAGCTCCAGCAGGGCTGCACACAAAGCAGCGCTGCCCCCGATTCTCTGTTTGTTTGCCACCGCCAGCCCCACCCTCGTTGCCTCGCTCGCTCGCTCACTCAGCACTGAGCGATGTGCCTGCCCACAGCTAGTGTGTGACACTGATGTGTTTCTCAGGAGGGATGCGTATCCTGCAGGTAAACACCTGGAGGCTGAAAAATCACCGTCCAAAAGCGAGCGACAGGGGCTGTGCTGTAGCCAGGGACTGTTAACAAAGTGAGACTCATCCCTCTGCCTGTCTCTGTGACTACGAGAGGCCTGTGTGGTGGGACAGCAGGACTCAGAGGAGGGGTGTCAAACATAAGACCTGCGGGTCACAACCTGCCCGCCAAAGGGTCCCATCCTGCCCACTGGATGATTCTGCAAAGTGTGAATATTGCAGAGAATTTTGTGCAATAATATTCCTATACTGTACATCTGTGGAGAGTAAGAAGTGCTAGGTCTCAGGGGAAGTTAAACAGTGAGTAAGCTACTCTCTGTAAAATGCTGCTTCAATAGTTCTTCCCCTACAGTTCTCTGAAAATGCTTTATGTGGTCATATTAAAATATACTGAACATTGTGTTAATATTTTGTAAAGCACGAGATAAGCTAACCTACCTTTTGAATAGCTTCCACTTTTGTTGGTGAGTTGCAGCATTACTACTCAGCAGTGCATATGTATTGAAAACTAAAAGTATTTCTAAATCTGTTTGAATAACAAAGAAGTCAAATAGTGAGTAGACCGTCTGAACATGGGAAAAACTGAAGCAAATTCATTTTTTTACAACATCTTAGGATGTTCGTCATCTCTTTTGTAAATGGATTGTTCAAAAACAAGTTTTTATAGAATATATTCTTTTAAGTGAATAACTTGGAAGAAGGGGAAATATTTGGAGGTTAGTTATTATTCTATGGTTTAAGTAGTCCGGCAAAATTGAGTTTGACACCTCTGCTTTGTGTTTTAGATGTCTTTTCAAAAGGTTTTTTTGAACAGTGAGACAAAACACAAGTAAGTAAACAAGATGTGTTGGGAATATACAAAGTTAAAGCATGAAGAGAGGGTAATCACTTGACTCTTCTTAATATGGGATGGCAGGGCCTTTGGTAATTGGGCTGATCCCTCACTCACGGATCCTTATACTCCTTTGACAAGTACTTGTGTGTATTTGTTTTACTTAGAGGTGTAAAGCAGGGCTTTCTTTGACTCCTTGATAATAAACTTTTACAGTTACCTTTAAAGTTATACTGATGCTGTGACTTTAATCAAAGGCAGAATCATTTTAAGCCTTTGAGCAAAGAAGGGATTGATATTTAACACATTTGTAAAATTCTGGTATTTATCTTCATACAGGAGGAATTTAGTTTGGCAGTACCTCAGCAAAGGCTATTTGTGAATTAATGTGTCCTTGTATGTGTGTTGTGAGAGAGCTCGTGCTGCGGTGACCTCTACTAAAGACACGGAGGGGACGGAGGCTTGGTAAACAGCAGATCTTCCTTTCACGTCCCTCAGAGCCATGCCGCATCTGGCCTGATGGTGGGATACGGACGTGTTGATAAAAATAGGTCACACTGCCAATATACAGCCTGAGAGAATGGCAGCAAGGTTACCACAGCAAGGAGAGAAAATGGACGGATCTGTCTGTCTGTCCATCATCCCGGTCATGCTGGGAGATTAGAGGACAGTTGTAGGGAAGAAAAGGAGAAAGGAACAAATTCTCCGTCCACTTACACAGAGGTCAGGCGATGTTCTGAACACTTGAGTGGTGATCATTTAAATGACGGCATCCACAGGCATCCTCTTTTAAAATCAAATGGAAAAATCACACTGGGTGGTAAAGCATACTGTAGCTCATTAAAATGTCACTTTACAGCTCTTTGACGAGCTGCGCGTTCCAAGACAGCATGCCATCGAGGGCCTGCGAGAATAAGTCCCTCAAGGCGATTCGCACAAGACAAACTACAGGGGGTGTGTGTGTTCTCCGCCATTCGGACGATTAATGCATGCTGCACTGAGGGTCCCATACAGTCCACAGTTCTCGTGCCATTATAGGCCTTGCTGGAATGGGCCGTCATCTCGTAGGTGCCGGTTGTCCCAAGGCAGAATGGCTTTAATCATAGCTTGTGAGGAGCCAACAGTCACTAGGGACAAGTTTCATTGAGAGTTATAAGAATGATGGAGCCATGCAATCTGAACCCCTCTCCGATGGGATGGAGGGATTAAACAGTGAAGAAGTGACGAAGATGGATGGAGAGAAAAGGACGTTACTACATGCCTTTTCCCGTCTTTACCTCAGAGAGCTGTCATGAGCGCTGGCCTGGCCTGCTTATTTATTGAGAGCTTTCATTCATGAGCTGACTGACTGGCAGCGTTTCAACAGACCTGGGCTTCTGCCCCCTGGCATGCCTTAGCTTCCTTTTTAAGCAGGCCCTCCTTCATAAGCATCAATCAGTTGATAATTTCACCAAGCACCCCACGTAACTGACAGTCCACAAGACAACACAAGACCCAAACGGCGTATCCCTTTCACCACTTCCCTGTAAATGTGCCAGGGGATTTATTAAAAACACTTCCCGTGGTTAACAATTTACATATTGCCAATATCACAAGACTTCATTAAATAAATAATCTGGGATCACATCTCTCCTCAGATGTTTGCAAATCCAATTATTGCTTTATCAAATTGGATTTCGCTGTTATTATTTTTATTTTTTCAGGGTGTGGTGCCTGGAAATAGGATGATGAAATTGGTGCAGTTTAATATCAGCGCTGTGTAAATGTGTTTGGTTTCATCACTGCAGCTGTAGACAGTCCAAAGGGCAGGCACAGTGCTCCAGAGCATGGGCCACTGCTGGGACGACTTCCACGTTAATCATATTACAGCGCAGCTCCAAGGTGTGCAGAGGACATTTGCACACAAGGAAATGTGTGTAGGACAAAACTAATAGGCAAGAAAGTACCTAAAGCCACGGCAGGGAGGCTAGCTTATAGTGCTGCACCGACAGGATACTGGTGTTTACTGTTTACAGACGCAGAGAGACTATAAGTTTCTACAGGGAGCGTAATTAGCTGTGAAGCGTCAAATAGACAACAAAGAGCGCAACATGAAACTGCCTCAGATGCATATCCTTGAACTCTCTGCGAGGAGATGGTATCTTTACAAAAGAAAAAGATCCCGCATCTCCGCCTCTCATGCCTTCTGATCTCTTCTCTTCACGCTACCATCTACATGTTTTCAAAATAAAAACCAAGTAAATAGAAAAGGAAGGATTCTCCACGGGGCCAGACTGATAGAATAGTTCTTCACAAGTTTTCCCTGGAAGTGGAAAGACCATCCCCAGAGTTTCTGTGTCCACTCGGAAGGACACTTTAACAGCCTCACTCTCTGGGGAGACACTATTCACTAGGCACAGGGAAGATAAGACAAAAAAAACAAGAAAAATAAAATCACCCTGCTGCTTTCTTTTCTTCCCCTATCTTTGATGCTCCTCTGGTACACACCTGAGCTTCCTCTGTCTCTTTGTAGCACCACACAAATAAAAAACATGTGTGGAGAAGCAGAGGAAAATGAGGCACCCTAAGGTGTAAAAAGAGAGGGTAGAGAGTGAGCGGAGGAGCACCGGTGCTGTTTTTTCGTACAAACAGCGAAGCCAGGAAGAAGAAAATGAAACATCTTGTTAATGTGCTGCCTGGAGTACAACCTTGCGCTTATACCTAATATTCCCCAAAGTGCAAATGTGTGTGTAAGTCTTGCATTTATATATGAGTGCAGGCGTGATTGGGACCTATCTATAGTGACCCATGCTGACCTGTGCATGAATAAGCTTCATTTCAAATGGACAGGAGTGGTGGAAACTAAATAGCCTCTCATTTCAAAGTCCCTGAGAGTAAAGGCGGTTGGCAGGTGGACACATTAAATAGACATGGAACATGCTGGATTCTTGCTGGATAATTAGACCGACATGCTAACAACTCTGAATTGTTGATTCTTACCACAGTTTGCTGTCCCTCGACAGTCTTTGAAACATCATTAACCACCAAGACAGAAATAAGGTTGTAACCGTCTGTCTATCTTTTTTCAATCTACCAACACCTAGCCCCTCTGCATGTATCTTTTGTTGATGAGTGTAGTCCTTTGAACTTAAAAAAAACAGGATTCTGCTAATGCAGATAGTAGCTTAACGACTCCATATCAGAGGAGATGCAGTGCTTTGGCCCGGGAGGTCGATAATCTAGTCAGACCAAGCTATAGCAACATCAACATCAATTGGAAAGACCATTTAAACAGTGTCGTAAAGAATCCAGACGGGTGATTTACCAGGGACAACTTGGCAATGAGCAAGACAGTGAAGAAACTCCTTCAAACTTCCATTACTGATGTACTGCTATGGTCTCACAAAACAGCCCACACTCATCCCCCTTATGGATTACTAACTTTACATACTTCAAATGTTGACAGTTGAGACAGAAAAATGCTAAAGTTAACAGAAAATGACACGCAAAATATACACAAACAGCAAAAGGACAGGAAGTAATGATGCTGTGAAGCTGACCGGAATAAATATAGACTTGTTGAAGTGCTAGCATGTTACCAATTCCCAACAGGCAGCATCTCTGTGCCAGTCCATCTCCTGAGACCCGAGGGTGTTTATGATATAGTCACTATATGTGTCCTCTCCTGCCTTGGAGATGGAGCTGTGAAAATGTGGTTGGGGGCAATAACTGTCATTGGAAACAAGAGGAAACAGAGGTCTATGCTGTTCGGCCCACAGATGCCCCCCCCCCCCCCCTGCCTGGCAGCCAGACATCCGTAGAGCTATGGGGCCTCAACCTAAGAGAGAGGCTCACAATGTTATCTGTCTTCTGCCTCTCCCGTACCCAGTCCACCATTGTCTATTTATTTTTCTCTATCCTGAAAATAAAGAGGGGAAATGAAAACACACCTTTTTCATTATTTTTTTTCTTCATCCAAGTGCTTTCCACCTGACTAAAATTCATATTTATGCTAATACGCAGCACCTCTTTCCGCCTCTGCCTCACACGGGAGATGGGAGCCAGGCTAGAATTAATGACATTGCATCGGCGGTAATGTTTGGCGCGTTTCATTAGCTGGTATATCTTTAATTTCCAATAAACACAGTAATTAGGGGAGGTATCCGCGGAGACAGGCCCTGGCAGGCTGCTGCCGTGGTAACAGCTGTAACCGAGTCTGCACCGAGGTAACAGCAGTCAAGGAGGACTTTCAGCTTAACCAAATCCTGCCTCGCAGTGGGAAGGGCCTCGATTCAATTATATGAAAATGAAGCCCACCACAGATAGCAGCCCGGCAGCTCGCAGAAAATAATATGTGCTTGAGCATCTGCAGAGAAGATGGAGATGGACCCATCCATATGTAATGGTATTCAAATAAAGAATATATCCATATTTCAAAACAGATATAAAAACCAAACAGCCCTATAGACTTTCATTACATCGTTTTCCTTTAAAATCCATTTCAAAAGCTCACTCTTTCAAAAAAGCACTTAAGAGGGAGGGGAAAACATTCACATAATGTTCCTAAAATCAGCCCCTCACATGCTACACTGTGTCTTGCTCAGCGTGAGCACAAAGGGCAGTGGAATGGATTAATCCTACACATCATAGTCAAAGGACTAGTGAGACTCATGTACAGAGAGGCAATTTACCATCGTGACCTTTCAATCTTTCAAAAACGTTCCACATTCCCCCCCACACACACATACTTTTGAATGCTCTCCTCCAACGCAAGTGCCGCAATCATCTGAGGATTTCTTCATCTCATCATGACTTGATGAACAGAGTGAGATAAAAATGGAGGAAGAAAGCACATCAGAAGGAGTAAAGCGAGATAGGAGAGAGATATAACGATAGAGACAAAGAAGTGAGAATGTCTCCCTGAGAAAGGATACGGGCCAGGTAACTGAGGAGAGGAGAGCTATAATGGAAGCTGACACCGCCTGCGTTCCCAGTCCTGACCTCCCAGTCACAGTGTCCCCTTTATTTAGAGACAAACAAATGGAGAAGCACAAAGAGCTAATAGGCTGTGCTCGGTACTCAAACTCAGTCACCCCAGTGTGAGGCGAGGAACACAAACTGAATGGCACCTGTATCACAATGGCTGAGAAGTATTAGCTAATGATGATGGGAAAATAAACCTGACTACAGTTATAAAACCAGATTTCAGTTAAGATAATACAAATATTTAAGATTTGAAAGTGAAAATGCTGACTAATGCTTCCTTACACATTTCTTTCCACTGTGTATTTTGACTCTTACGGCCTGTCCACACAGCGGCGTGCGTTGAAGCTTCAACGCTTCTGCCCATTCACTTTGAATGGGGTGACGTCACGCTTCGCCGAACTGCATTGTGGGAGCGAAGCGTAGCTTCAAAAGCGTTGCTCGCTGCAAAAGTTGAGCAATGTTCAACTTTTGAAGCTTCGGCGGAAGCGTCAGCCAATCGAATCATATGCCAGTACAAGCTCTAGCCAATCAAACCGCGTGCTTGTGTGTCCGGGGTGGGAGATTTGGTTGTTGGTCGAGTTTCAGCCCCCCCCGCCGGCAAGCTTTAACGCACTTCGCTGTGTGGACGGGCCGTTAAACTAAGCAAGGTGTCAGTGTTGTTGTATTTTTCATAAAATCCACAAAACACTAAAGCCAACAATGAATTGTTTCTACTTACAAGTTCTGTACATTTTTATTCAACTCAACACCTCCAATGTCATCCAAAGCACAAAGTGAAAACTGAAATCTAATCTGTGACATATTTCTTCATTACCATGAAGAAATGCACCGTAGTATATTTAACGTTACGTACACCATCCTTCTTCCGGAAATACACTTTGAAGCACCAAATGTGTATGAATCTACAAAGGAAAGTAGTCCTCAACCAATAAAGAATGTTGTTTATTTTATTAAACGATAAAATGTTTTTTAATGATCTATGTCATCAGTAGTAATTAATTTTTTTAATGTGCTGAGAGCCACAGACATGCTTAGAATAAGATTGTACGGTTTATATTTTCGTGTCTTTTTCTTGGGCTTGTGCTGATACTAAGAAACATTTAGAACAATGCGTTAACCTTAAACCTGGATTATATACCAACATGTTACAGGATCAAAAGACTTCTCTGTATATACACTTCTATTTCCACAACAGCTACTATCTCTCTATGCTTCATAAATGCTTTTTTTTGCAAAGTTTGACAGCTTTTGTCAGTTCTCTTTCTTTGTTCCTCAGATCCGGCCCCTCCCCTCCTCTGTCCCTCCTCCCTGTGATGTACTCATCACCAGTTTACCAGATCAGACAGAGGCTATGGAAAGGTCACAGCTCACTCGTGGGTCCTCTCCCGCTGCCCTCCCTGGGATCAGGCTCTGCATTCGGGTTACGAGTGCCCCGAGCAGCCCTGCTTCCCAGTAGGCTCCCTGAAGCCCCACAAGCCCAGTCTGGTATCCCAGCATGTGGGATCAATAATGTCAGACATCTCCATATCCCTAGTAATAACCAGATCAGCTTGGGACCATGTGCTGCGCTATGATTAGCGACAGTGGCTTACCAGTCCTGTTCAGACTTCGCACAGGAGAACAATAAGAGTTGACGTCTCCATCTGCTCCATCATGAGTTACTGCAGACTCTTTCCCTCACGGAGAGAGATTCACAAGGAAGTGGAGCTCACTCACTTTTGGAAAAGCTCGCAGCCTAAGTCAGAAAGCAGCGGTCTCAAGCTGTGCCTCTTCCTTCTCCCATCTCCGTTGATCTTAGGGCGAGCATATGGCCTGAGAGTGGAGAAAGTGCAGCATCTCGGCAGGCTGGATTAGGGATGGAGTAACAGGCTGCGAGGGAGTGGTGATGGGCTCTTTGGCTGGAGCACACTGTAATCTGCCCAGCAAGGCAGAGCACAGATGCTGGGCCAGGCAGGGAGGCTCACTCCTCGTTAAGGGTCCATTACAGAAAAGTCCTCGTTAAAGAAACACCACTGTGAGGAGAGACCTTCCGATAGATGAACCAACTTAGGGTACATTTGACTGAATCATTTATTTATCACCCCACCATTTTTTGTGAGATCATGTCTCCATTTTCCTCTATTAAATTAATAAATTGATTGTTGTGCTTTTATCTTAATGTGTGCATATGTATAAATGTGTCTGTTGATTGTGTATATATAGGATATACATATTTGATATATATTTTATAGACTTAAAGTGATGTGGGAGGACCAGCTTAAATCTAAACTCAAAACCTGTTTGATTCTTTTTGTTTAACTCTCGCACATTCATAGTCTCTTCCCACCTTTTGTTTGACTACATTTCGCCAACCCTTTCCATCCGGGCTTCCCGACAGGCTTGTTTGAGAAAATGCTTTTGGTTAGCAAAGCAAGGAGATGTGGCGAGGGAGGGAGAGAGGCCTGAGGAATTCTGCTCAATTGAGCACCAGGGAGAATGTTAACATGGGGCTCTGGCACCTCTGCCAAAACGAGTTAGCCTTACTTGATGTTTCAGTGTTGATTAAGAGACAGGGATGGGAATAGGTTTCAGCTCCGTTTAGTAAAGGAGAAGCAGGTGCCGGTTGGGACAAGCCAAAGTGATGATGGTGTTGAGTAGCGTCAGTTTGTACACTGGAAAAAGAAAATAATTCCCTAAAAGTTGAAAGATGAAAATGCATCTTGATAGAGTATGTCAATGTTTTTTGATTTCACGACTGGAAAATATTTTCGCTCTCCATTACTTTTTGATAATTTTGTAATTGTGGTAAAAAAAGAAAATGTTATGACAGCAAGACTTGTACTTGCTATATGTATGTATATATAAATAATGTGTCTAAGAAATTATATCATTATTAAGTAGCACCCCTAACCATAGGCGGATTTTGCGGGGGGGCATTTCAGTGGCTGAAATATGTTACAGCATTACTACGTCGAAAACTGTTCCAATACAAATATTTCATATATCAATATTTTAATAAGGTAGGACACTGGTTAATAATATTGTAGCGTGTTCAAGTAACCAAGGGATGTAGTAGTTATCAAATAAGTATAAGATGTGCACAGTTATGATAAGTTTTACAGTTATGTAATGCACTGTTGTTGGGGGGAGAGACCGCCCCTTCCATATGAGTGTGAGTGTACGGCGGGCATGAGGCGTGCATGACGGGACGAGTTGTGTTCGTATGTGGAAAAGTCATACTCAGTGCGGTGAGCGCTGGCTTTATTGCTACTGTATCCGTAGCACCCCACGCAATAGTTGGGACTGTGTACTGACGTCAGTAAAAAAGGTTTGCCCCCCCAAGCGCAAATGTCAAACTCCGCCTATGCCCCTAACCCTTTAACATGGCTGTCAGATCTATAAAGATATGCATGTGGTTACATTGAGCAAACTACATTTGAAAGAAAGTTCTACAAATAATTGAGCGCACTTTCCTAACCTTTTAAAACGTTTTTTTTAAAGAAAAGTTATTCAATGACAGAAAGAAAGTTTGACTTCATAATCAGTCTGGTGAGCCTTTCATGAAATCCTTTATCCTTTTGAAGTGAAGTGATTGCATTGGACGTTTAAAGTAGTGTCACTCTGACATCCGAATGTTACATTCATTTTTACCAACAATGAGATTTAATGATCAAGTGCAATTCAAAAACATTTCATATAGGCATTTTCTGCAGTGTGGAGGCTGAAAGAGATTCTCTAAAGGAGCACGTAGGCCGAACCGATGCGAGGAAGATTTTCCCTCTCCCTCCTTTTCACTATAACAACCTCCCTGAGCATTTCATAGCTGCATATGCTGCTGCTTAAAGCACCACTGAGATTTATGCCGTTGTCAGCTCACAAGGGTGCAATCAGGAATAAAGATCCCATAAACCCCTCTGATGTGTCCACAGGTACAGCAGTACTGGGTTATTGCTGATGGCAGATAAAAACCACGTAACTGTGTGTGTTAGGTTCTTTTTCTTTGTCTTATTCAGAGTGAAAGCTTACATAGTTACAAGGTTTGATTGAGTTTCATGACCCGGAGACTTTTGAGTTCTGATTAAACCTTGTGGCACTGTTGTACGAATACATTTACGTCAACAAGAAAACTAGTTTAGCTCTTACCTCAACAACACTTTTGGAAAAAAAGTCAGGGACAGGGGAGAGAAAGAGGGCCACAAAGTTTGCAGTCTGCCAGAGAAAGAGATTAGCATGGACGAGAAAACATGTCACGTCAAAGCTTTAGGCCCTTTGTTTTAATCTTAAGTAACGCTGATTTCCTCTGGGTTGCTGAGGTTGGCAAGAGTGTTTAGTGTGTGTGTTTGTGTGTGTGTGTGTGTGTGGTGTGTGTGTGTGTGTGTGTGTGTGTGTGTGTGTGTGTGTGTGTGTGTGTGTGTGTGTGTGTGTGTGTGTGTGTGTGTGTCTGTGTGTGTGTGTGTGTGTGTGTGTGTGTGGGTGAGTGTGTGAGTGTGTGTGGACAATGTTTGTTTATGTTGGGATTGTTTGTCCACTCCTGAAGTCAAGCCAGGTTGGCATCTGCTGCACAATAGTTTGAGTCGGCATGACAGTGTGTGTATAAGGCTTGGACCCTACAGATTACGTGTATATATGTGTGTGTGTGTGTGTGTGTGTGTGTGTGTGTGTGTGTGTGTGTGTGTGTGTATATGTGTGTGCCCACCTGGCTTTCTCTCAACGGGTTACATAAGTATGTGCGAAGCCTTCAGGGTACTCCCTCGCTCTGGGTCCAGCTGGCACCCCGCTGGCACCCCGCTCCTAGCACCTAGCTTTCTTTCCTTTAACTCCATCAAACAACAATCTCCTCCGTCACCTGAACAACAATGTGTTCTTTATTTTAATTGATTTGTTTGCTTTCCAGATAGTCTTAACTGGGGTGACATGTGGGGTTTAGCTGATACAAGCCCACGCTGTTGAGACAATTAACTTTCTCATTCTGTATTTTCATGGTGAGGTTGTGTATTGTTACGCCTGGCTAGATAGCATCTACTTAATCCAGCATGGCTCAAATGTGTGGTCAACACTGTGTAAGGAAAAATACAAACATATCTGCAACTATCTGTGAAACGGTGCAGCTTGATGACCATATGTGTCAAGTAACTAAGTACATTTACTCAAGTGCTGTACTTAAGTATCATTTTGAGGTATTGTACTTTACTTGAGTGTTTTTGTGTGCTATTTTGTCCTTTTACTCCACTACATTTATTTAATATATTTAGTTATTTTGCAGGTTTGGATTAATGAAATATAATCAACGCTTAAATAAGACTTTAGTTTTACCTGGAGTAAATTCACAAGCTACCCTGCAGTATACAAAGTCATTAAACCAGCTTTGATAACACTTTAACGCATCAATAATTATAATCAAAACATATAATATATTTCTGAAATGGGCCAATTTGCATAATGAGTACTTTTACTTTTGTTGCTCGAAGCTTATTTGACTACTTTTACTTTTACTACATTTTGATTGCAGGTATTTTACTTGTAACAGAGTAATCCTACACTCTGGTACTTCTACTTTTTACTCAAGTACACGATCTGAGTACTTCTCCCACCTGTGTTGATGACTGATGGGAACAGTATTTGCGTGAAGGCCGAGGTATGAGAGGTGTCTCGGTGCTGTCTGCGTGAGATTGCAGAGTGGTAATCAAAGAGGTGGCATGTCTTGGGTTGGTTGCACTGCGAACCCCCTCCCCCCCCCTAAACCCCCCTCTGGGCCTCTCAAGGGCCGTCTATCCCACTCCATCGCATCACCGTAGCGACAGCTCTCCTCGCCTCCCCATCAATCCCCTGGCCAGTCGCAGGTTCCCGATCTCACTGCCAGCTCCTCCGCCAGTCAGCAGCTGCCCAACAACGCCAAGCCTGACAATCGCTTACCCTGCCGGCTTCAAGTCTGTCAACCCCCGGCCTGTCAAATTACTGTCAGCGTAAACAGTGGGGGAGAGGAGATAGAAAAGAGGAAGGGGTGAAAGTGGATGGGAAAGGAATGGAGAGAGTAGAGTGGGGCATGTTGGGTGGGATGAGATGGGGTGAGTGTCACATGCACACACACACACACACACAACTCTGATATATCACTCTCGCCCCATCTTCTTCTGATGCTCCCACTCCCATCAATGTCCCCCTCCTGTCTCTTTTCCCCATCTTTCTTTCAGGTAATTCCCTCGGTCACATCAGTCCTACTCATCTCTCCGCGCTTTTTCTTCCCTCAGCCCCTTCGCCACACATGTTCCATCTCTATCCCCCGGTCTCAAAGCCCCAGCTCAACATCTCTTTGAGTCGCCAAAAAAAAAAAAAAATAGAAGAAAGAGAAGGCGAAGAAGGAAAAAGTAATGGGCAGAAAAATGAAATGACTTTCTGGGCCCTCACGTAAAAGCATGGCTCGCTCTTCAAGACAGGCAATATTCCCTCAATTATTGCCACTCACAGAAACGTCTTCCACAGTGGAGGAAGTTTTAATTCCAGGCCTCCAATAAAATGAATGCCCTAGATATAATATGGAAATAATTCCTCAGTGTTTCAGGATTTGCATGACAGTGCACTGTGACCGCAGCACACATGCCCTGCACATATGAGAACACGTGGTTTCCTATACTATAAGTAAGTAAGAGATGACGAGGAAGCTATATATTGATGCAACCTCTCAGCTTTCAACCTCGACCTGTTTTTTTCCCCCTCATAACTGAAGTCTATTAACTCTCAGTCCTATATTAAACACCACCTCTGGACACGACTGGTCTGAACATACATGAGCCGATATATCAATAATGCTTCCGTCAATTATGCAGGTACTTCCTAGATTACTTTCTATTCAAATTCCCTAAATAACCAACTATTTTACCAAAACATACAATCCATTTTCATTATTTTTTCTGTGTCTTATGGGCGAGCATGTAAATATGGAAAGAAAAGTCGAGTGACAGATACTATGACACTGGCTATATATAATGTTTATCCATATTTCCACTAGAACCACATTACGGCAATTAACTCAACGAGTAGGCGGCAGATGTAATGTGGCTTCTTGAAACCTAGATTTCTGGTCCTCATTTGTGTGACATTACCATTTTCAGTTTTAGTTAATGTTCCTGTAATGTTTAGTACTTGTACATTTCCAATTATCTTTTGAGGTCCAGTTATATGTCTAGTTCAAGTTCTAGCTGGAATTTTTGTTTTATGTTTCACGATTGTAGTAATTATCTTTTCAGTTCTATATTATTATAGTTCCTGCTCGAGTTCTGCTTTTAGTTATAATCCTTGCTTTTGTTTAATATGAGTGCGTTTTTGATACTAGAACTAGTTCTAGTTTGAGATCCATTTCCAGTTCTACCTCTTATTCCACTTTACTGGTACTATATCTAATAATATGTTGACTACAGTTATACTATTTGACTTCTATTGTTAGTTTGAGGTTCATGTCCTGTTGCAAGCGAGTGACAGGAGATGTATCAATATTTTTGACCATTTAAAGGGGACCTATCATGCAAAATGCACTTGTGTACGTCTTTTATACATGAATATGTGTCCCCGGTGTTCCAGGGAACTCACCAAGTGTCAGAAAATACAACCCTCTCTATTTTCCTCCATACCCAAATCTCTAAAAAAGGGGCTGCAACGGATCTGATAAAAACTGATCCAGATTTGAACACTGTCCTGACGTCAGGATGGTGGCGCTACGGCTATTGGGCCAACTCCACCAATCAGGAGGAGACAGCCACGGCCATTGCCGTTCGAAAGCGCTGGAGACGCTGTAGTACATATGCCAGGCCTGTAGGTGGTGCTGTTCTCACAGAATCAGCCCTTGCAAAAACAGAGCTAACATTTTTCAAATTGAGCGAAATGAGGAGGCATGGCTAAAATGCATGATCTGTTTGGTATAAATATGCCTTATATAGGTATGGTCCTACACTATATTATTCAAATATAGCATGATAGTTCCACTTTAATATATCTATTTAAAGATGTCATTTTAGCCAACAAAAAGTGATTCCTCTTTACTCTACCGGACTGCCTTGGACTGATTTTTGATGCTGGTTTTATTTGCCACAGTGACTAACCTCAGGCACTCTGGTTTCTGATTGGTCAAGGGATGGGAGGGGCCCCCGCTGTGCATAGATGAGTGCTCAGATAATTGGTAAAGAGAATTGGGAGTCGTCAGCGGCCACTCTAACAGAAATGGGTCTAGCCAGCTGAGCTCCGTGCTCCTTAAGTGCCATTTTAACACAACCATTCCCCCGCCTTTTAATTGCAACCTAACTTTGAGGGCATAGACGTGGGCCTTGTTCTCCATCATGAACTGACGCACACTTTTCAAACACACACCTACGTCAGCCAACACATGGAAACAAATTGTCAGACATTGACTGAGGATTCACATTATGCTGACACACCAGAGGGAATAAACATGGCAGAAAATTCAGCTTTGTCTCTGACTCAGGGAGAGAGAGGGAGCGGGGGAAGAGACAGGCTTTGTCTTGGGTGTAGCTGTGTGGCTGTGGGGATCGATAGGTTTAACCAGCAGGGGCTTGGGTCTGTGGAGCAGGAAGAGACACAGGCAGGAGGTTAGGGCTGGGCAGAACAGCCTGGAAATGCTTTATCAACACTGCCAGCAAGGCACTGTCTCCCATCAGGGGCACAAGAAGCTTTGGGGCTTGAGAAGCTACGTGTATGTGTGTGTGTGTGTGTGTGTGTGTGTGTGTGTGTGTGTGTGTGTGTGTGTGTGTGTGTGTGTGTGTGTGTGTGTGTGTGTGTGTGTGTGTGTGTGTGTGTGTGTGTGTGTGTGTGTGTGTGTGTGCCGTTCAGGGATTTGTCTGTGTGAATGCATGAACTGTGCGTGACAAATATAACATTATCGTCCGGGCTGTTTCACTTGCATGCTGATATTGTTTGATTCAACCTGGCATCTGTGAAAGACCTCAGGAAATCCCTCCGCTATTGTTTCTGTTTAGTCCTTACGCCATCAGCTCAGAGAGAGAAATGAATCTAAACTGTCTGCTTGAGGAGGAGCAGGAGGAGGAGGAGGAGGAGGAAGAGAGGAGAAATTAGGAGAGGGAAAACCAGGTGAAAGCTGTAATATCAGGCTGCTTTTCCGTGCTGACATTAGCCCAAAGACCAAAAAGTATTTTTCTTCTATATTTCTCTACTGTTTGGATCAAAGCAGGAAGTTGCTTGAGAGGAGAAGAGTGGAACAAAAGGAATTTGAGGCAAGCTGACGTGCAGAGAAAGGAGGATTAGACGTCTACAGAGGAGCCGAGGAAAAAGACAGTTAGAAATGTGGAAGCAAGAAGAGGTTGATGCTGAATGCTGACCTGTCATACTTTAGTTCCCCGGGCCTTTTGGTGACAATAACATCACCCGGCTAAGGGCAGAGGGGTGCAGCTTGGTACAAATACACTGTAACTACTGCAGTGGAGCCAAGTTGTTGCACGAAAACAGTGCAGGGTCTGAAAGGAGATATTTTGGCAAATCACAGACTACATTAAAAAGGCCTTTTCCCTTTCTTTAAGTGTGTTAAATAGGTTTGTGTGCATGTCAATGGTCTTCAAAGGCTAAATCAAAAGTTTCCTGCAGAGGGAGTTTCTCTCCCACCCTGCCTGAAACGCCTCCATTGGACTAGTTTGTTTACTTCCAGAACATAATGAAATCAGTATATAACATTCACGCTGCTATTGGCTAGCGTTCAACACATTGTACTTGATAGGCTAAGGTCGTGACGTCTCCAAGCAGTTGACCAATCACAACTGAGACGGCCAGCTAACCAATCAGAGCAGACTGGGCTGTTGTTTCAAACAGAGGGTGAAAAGAGGTGCTGCAGCACAATATTACAACATGGAAAGCAGTAGTGCAGGGGTGTCAAACTCAAGGCCCGGGGGCCAAATCCGGCCCGCGACTTCATTTTATGTGGCCCTGCAAGAGCTTGCAAAGAATATAATACGTTTATTATACGGTTACCTGCCACTTTACAGAAGCAGGTTGCCCATAAACTACATGTCCCACAATGCATCTCGTTTTGTGACATGCACACTGAAGAGACTTGCAATTATTTGCCCTGGACTTCTGCTTTCAGACGTAGTTGGTAGTTAAGATTTAACCTTGATTTAGCACCTTGGGATTGCTGTTAGCAATGAAAGGTGCTTTATAAATCGAATTTATAATAATAATTATTATTATTATTATGAATTACTAAGTTATTATCCTATCCGATAATAATCCAATTCAGAGGCAATAATGTAATATAATACATTATTTTATATATATATTATATATTTATATATGTATATTTATATAGTTACAACTGGCCCTTTGAGTGCAACCATAATGCTGTGTGGCCCGCGATGAAATTGAGTTTGACACCCCTGCAGTAGTGCAATGTAATGCATGTGTATAATATAGGTAAATACATATGACAGATAAAAAAAGCTAGAGTATACGTAGTATGAACAGTATCCATGGATATGAACACTATAAACAGTCATATAAATATTGAATAAACTATAGAGCTGGTCAAATTAGACGTAGACAGTACAAATTAGACAATGTTGTCACTTTAAAGAAATGTATAAAACAATATGGGTACTGTTTGAATAAGGTTATTAAAAATAAAATGAATAAATAAGACTAATGTGCAAAGTCAGTCACTGGGTACGTTCTAAAGTCACATCTCTGAATTTTGAATATTTTTTATTTCATATTTGGGATAAAAACTCTTAATTAATACATTTGTGCAAGTTTTGTTTTTGAACAAGAACATCACAGCATGGTAAAGAAACTCAAACTGACAAATGAATCCCGTGTGAGTGATTCATTTTGAATACAAACAGTTTTGGTCTCTGACAATTTCATTCATTAAGCCAGACAAGTCATACAGTAATTGAGCTGGATAAGTTGGCCTAATGTCTCAGTCTTTCAAAACAAACAGTGCTGTCATAATTAGTTTTTAATCGGATTGCGTTGTTTTGGGCTGATAAAATATGCTAACTTGCATTATTATGAGTAATGAGAGGAGCCCAACTTACTGAGCAGCGTTCCCAAACAGCAGAAGAGACCGATGGTGTTTGTACAGTAGATGCAAATCAGCCTGTCTCGTGTTTATTGTTCTAGAGGACACCGTCTGATGTGGAAGCTGCCGTCTTTCACTGTGAATTTTACCTTTCACCTGAATCAGACTGTGATTAAATGCGCGCCTCAGCTCAATATTTAGATTAGTTGCAGCTTAAACGCAGACTGTGAAATTTAATTTGATCATATTTTCAGCTATAAAACAAGGAACGGGTAAACAACCACTTTATAGAACCCTCTCTGTTTCCAAGTGGCATTTGGGTTGTTAAATACCTCCAAAAACGGTGTTTATTATATATGTTGTGTATTCTCTAGTGTGTATTACATGTGGACTGCATTCTGTGAAACTAACTGTTCTGTACATACTATGAAAAAAGCCTTTAGATAGCCGTAGATGAAACTAGTCTAATATTTAATCAATTAACCAGAATAGCTTCAGCACATTGTATTTATACGTTTTCATTTATTTTAGCTTATAATTCTGCCAAGGGGGTCAAACATTACCATGTGTTATCTTCATGCAATAATAATTACAGGCAAAGCTGCATTTTTTAACATTGTTTATTACTTATTATTCTATCCAATTTGCCGTCAGTGTTGCAGTGTAGTTTTTCTATTTACATGATGGTATTCAAATTATGTTTGGGGATATGATCGCTCACAAAACAGCTTATCTGTAATAAACAGGGAATCAGGAAATGAGCTTTACTCAACTTTGACATTACTTTAAAAGGAAAGAAATGCACGTAAATTAAAAAGCTCAAGCTCTTGTTAGACTTTTCTAAATCAGTACGTGCTGTGATGGAAACACAGTGGACTAAATGAGTGCAACGTGTCTGTGCTGTCAGACCTGTCTTAACACAGAAACCTGCTCAAACATGAGTGACTTAAACAGCTCTAATTTCCCTCTTTAACTCTGTGAGGAAAATCTGAAAACATTATCAACTGCCAAGTGTTGTTCCTGCCTTAAAAATGGCACCAGGTTCAAACTTAAATTCACAGATGCGTGACAAAATAGTATCTTTTGAGGCTTTGAAAATGGTTTCAAAATCTGGTTCCATCTAAGTTGCCAAAATGCTGCAATTGAGGAGGTGTTATTGTACAGCTGTTCCAATTCAGGACTAAAACATGTGTTAGCATCACAACACTGCAAACTGCAAATTAATGTAGATCCTTCTCACACTCACAAGCACTGGAAATAATAGATTGAACTTAAGGGGATTACACTCATTTAACTATAAATAGCCTGTCAATCATGATTTTGTTTTCCCTTTTCTGGAAATACCTCAGTTATAAAAATAAACCAAGCCAAATGAAATGCTGTGCTTAAAGATGTAAATGGTAGGAAACCCAGATACTCCAAAAATAAGCATGACCTGTTTTAAGGCAAAATGTAATTCTACTCCAAAGCACAAAGTAAGCAGGGTTGTGCGCTTCTTTTGCAAAAGTACAATCTAAAATGAGACACCTTTTACCATGTCTGACGATACACGTCTTATCCTCATACCGCTTACCATTACTATGCCTTGAGACCTATACCTAGAGACTGATTTTGCACATTACATGCTGTACATTTCACCTTCTTAAATGAAAATCAAACTATCAGCTAATTAATCAGCAGCAGAAAGGAATGAGATGATAATAAGACCTTTCTTAAAAGGGCAAAAGTGGATCTGAATAACCCAGAGGTAAGGCGGAGATAGGACCCGGGCGCTGAACACTGATAAAGGTTTTACCTCCATTACAGACGCTAAGACGAGGCTCGGCTCTGGATTCAAAGCACGCTTCTGATTTCTCAGCTCGGGGAGAGAATGCTGTAATAGTGGACATAATGGCACAAGGAGTGTTTGTTGTTGGAGCGTGTGTGTGTGTGTTTGTGCGGAGAGGTAGGGTGAAGAGTGTGCAGAAGGAATGAATGACGGTAGAAAAATGTCTGCAGATGGATGTTGAAACAGCCATACATCCTTGTTAGACCTCCTGTCTCCCAGCGGCCAGAGCAGACCCTTCATCTCCCACAAACACACACTCGTACACACACGAATATAGAAAAGGCACTAACATTGTGCCATCACTAAGTACACTTACTGGATTGTTTTCAAAATGCCAAGGCTATGTAGAAGGAGTTATGACATGAAGACGCAGAGGGACGTGTACACAGCTTGGTGTTGGATATATGATTTGAATAATAATGTTGCTGGTTTCTTCTGTATTTCTTCACACACAGTTCATATACAATACTTATGTACATTTTTAGATATTTGATCGTAAAACAGAGAGTGAACAGCCATGCTAGCAGCTCTGTAAGGCTGTACTTAGGTATAGTTTTGAGCTGATTTATAATGGCAGAATGCTAACTAATCTCATTTGACACAGTTGTATGCAAAGTAAGAAACTCAGAACAGCAAAGAAACTGCAGGTATATTTGATTGAAATAACCCTAACCATTGTAAGTGAAGGTGCATTAGTTTAAAATGAGCTAAAGTACTACTTTTTTTGTTTTCTAACATTCACTAAACATGACAATGTTAACATGCTGATGTTATGCATCTCTTGCATGTTCAGTGTTTAGTTCAGTGTGTAGCTAACATTTGCTAATTAGCTTTACACAAAATACAGCTGAGGCTCATGGAAATGTCATTATTTGTGCAGGTATTTGGTCATGAACCAAAGTATAGGACAAATTAAAATGGTATTCTGATGATGCAGCATTACAAAATGTAATAGGTGGTGTAAAAATGTCAACTTGCTGGAGGCACTTAAGTTAGGATTCATCCTCTGGGATCATGCTGTATTATTTCAGTCTGGACAAAATTGGTGTAGTGGATGATTAACTATTATACTGGCATATTTTTTTTTAAATCCAAACCCATCCATCCAAATACATTAAATAATCATATGCAGAACTGATATAACATGCCGAAAGCCTACACTGAGTAAAACGTGCTTCAATACCAACAGCCAAACCTCCTTTTAGCCCAAGAGACCCCGCCCACTCACCACATGTCAGTATCCACTGGCTATTTCCCCCCCAGCGCCCCCAGCAGCATACCGAGTCATGTCCTCTCCGATGTTGTCCCCCCTCCTCTGTCCCCCCCTCCTCTGTCCAGCGACAGCATAAGTCACTTGCCCTAAAGAGAGCTGGCAGAACTACAGAGGAGCCCACAAAGATACAAATGGCCGCTCGCAGACAGCTCGCACTTTGCATCTGCATTCATTATCTCTCATTTTTGCCACACACAGAAAAAATGTTCTCTCTGAGCCGCCGGTGTGTGCTTACGAGGGGCGTCACGGTGCCGTCAAACCGGCCTTCGGGGCTCACGGCTTCCACGGCTAAGACAGTCAGAGGTCAGTAATGAATATACATGTGTGGTCTGCAGCGGGGACGATACTGGGGGAAATAGAGCGAGGGAGGAAGATGAATATTGAGTTAACGTGCTGAGCAGAGTAGAGCTACAATCCCAGTTCCCCAGTCACAATGTCCTCTGCTGTTAGTCTCAGTCCGCCGTCTGAACATAAATATTTACACGGCTGTCACGATCAGGATTTATAGGACATTCTCTGCTCTTCCCGTAAGAGAAATATAAAGTATGCTTTATTCTCTCTTTTCTTTTTGCAAAGGCCAGTTTCCTTTTGCACAAAGCAATGAGATTCTTGTTTGCTCGGGGACGTCTGTACTGAGTGCACAGGGTATGAATATTGTCTCATTATATTGACAGTCCTCATCCTTGCCAGTTTCAATAACCAACGTTCAGCAAAAGAAGTGGTGTAATATAAACAGTTGGGATATTTCCACCTGATGGGCTGGTGAAGTGAGGCAACAGAGGCAATAAAACACAGACAATGCACTTATTGTCTTTCTTTGTAATACTGGATGCAATAACAATACTGCAGGCTAACCTGTCTGATGTTTATGTTTGTGTGGAGGTGTGTGTTTGTGCAGAAATCTCTAAGTGTTTGTGACCATTACTGGGATATTCTCAATGGAGGCAAGACAAATGCAAACACTTTATTTGTCTCTTGCCTACTCTTCTTCCTCCCGATTCCTTCCTCATCTGCCAATGCCAAATCTATTTTGTCATGTAACTCCTCTGATAGGTTGGCATGTAATTAACTCCTTGGCATGCACTGTGGGTTGTCATTTGCATGGTAATAAATCTCTGCTCCTTACAGTAGGTGGGGGAACTGTGTGCTTAGCTTCAGCAAACATCCCTGTCTAACTCTTATCAACCCCCCCGACTCCAACCTGTTTGGCTCCAGGAGGAGTAATCGCCATTTCCAGGTGGCAGACCATATTGATTAAACATTGCGGTTGGTTTTTATGAATGTATTTTAGGGAAAGCGGATCAAATTAAGCTTTTGGACAACTCCCTGCTATTAATCCTACGGTGCATTTGCAGCCTTGTTTTTATTTGTTCCTACAAGCCTTCTGCCATCCATTACGGAGTCATTTCCTTTTGTCCACTTTATCAATTTTGAGGCTCGTCTTTCCTTCAGATCCCTGGCTGTCGCCCAAATGTTTCTCATATACAGCAGGCCTAACAAAGCCAGAAAGAAGAGTGTGTGTGTGTGTGTCGGTGTGATGTGTAAGTATGTGTATATTTGTGTCCCTGAGTGCACACACAAAGAGATGAGGCATTTGGGGCAAGAGAGGAAGGGGGGGGGGGGGGAGGTGGGGGGGATGTGAGGTGGTACAAGGTGATTATATGTGTGTTTTTTGAGAGATGGATGAACGGAGTAAAGATTGCACTCATCTGTCGTGGTACAGTGCTCCCATCAGGTCTAATGAGTGTGCCGGGGTGACCTCAGTCTCGTAGGTTCACAGGCCTGATTAAACATCGTCTCCTCGTCGGCTCAGGGGATGCCGGGCAGACCAGCGCCGGCTCCCCGCTCTCCTCATCTCCCCCTCTTTGCTCCCCTCCATCGTCCTAATGGCTCCTTCTGATCTAACCCCATTTATCTCTATCACCCCCCCACTGCACACACACACACACACACCTCCTCACCCCTTGCTACCCGCTGCTTCACTCTACCAGTGATACTCCCTTTGTTTGACTGTCACCTGTCTTTCTTTATATTTATTTTCTTTGCTCATATGCTTGACTGTTTTGTTCCCTTCCCGTCTTCCCGTGTTTATTCAGAGTTAGTAAGCCGTAATGAGGCTGAGGTTGAAGGATGATGATTAACTGCAACAGGATCCAGGAACTGGCGTAACTCATGATAAGACAGCTTTCTGTGCAGACTTTGATTTATTTGGCTGTAAGGTGCAGAATATCGGGCGCTCCTCTGAGCTGGGGGCCGCGTGGGGTCACGAGTCGGAGACATGCAGTTAAGACGCAGCCAGCCAGTGCGTTTTAATCTCTTCACTTTGATCTCGGTAACTTCAGTGGAAGCTTGCTCAAATCATCACCAAGACATTTTAAAGGGTTGCAATTAGGGCCAAATAGCCCACCATTTATCAAGCTCCTTTCATGTCCACCATTTTATTTTATGAAAGCAATCGATTGTCTCTGTGGCACAGACGCGCAGCCCGACCTGAGCCTGTGCTCCCAGGTGAAAGCGATGAGCACAGTCAGGCCATCGCTTCCCGCAGTGAGAGAGGGGGAGATAGACGGTGATTTGGCCGGCTGGAACACCATGACCAACACTTCTCTCTCGCTTTTGCTCCAGAGTAATCAGACAGCCTGGACCGGTGAAAATACAGCAGCTAGACAACATGCCAGGGGCTGCGGGCATCTGTGTTTGCTTTCTGGGTGGGGCTATAACTGAAGAACAGAGGGAGGAAAACTAGGCAAAGGTCACAAGAAAGGAGAGGAAAGGATAGAGGAAAGTAGGGCGCAAACAAAGCTAGCGGCCGTTACAGCTGTGCGATGTTTATTTACACTATGTGTTATTTACATCGCTGCTCCAGAGGAGTGTTCAGCTTTTTTTGCAGCCAGACGGCGGGGGAAAGGCATGTGGCCGACACAGACAAAGAGAGAGGGAGACGACACTCACACACACATGCAAACACACACACTAACACACAGCCCACTGGGATTTGTTCATCATAGCAAAAGCTTATTCGCAAAATGATGTACAAAATGAGCACCGTTCATCAATATTTAAATCCTCAAACTGTGAAATGAAACGTATTTAATATATAAAATATGCATGCCTTCTTTAAAGATTTGGTCTGCGGGAGATCTGTGTGTGCTTTTTTTTTCATTGCGAGTAGTACAACAGCCTTAACATGCATATTTATTAGCAGCCTATATTATTGGAATAATGAGACACACATGCATACACGGATGTCCACACACTTATGCAGACAAGCAAATTATTTTATATCTGGAGAATGTGCAGGTCCACACACACACACACACACACACAAACACACAAACACACACACACACACACACACACACCTACACACACACACACAGTGGGATTCACAGTAACAGAGCTCCAGCAGTGCGGGGCCGGCGAGGAGGCTGCAGGGCCCTGACCACATAATCATCTCCTAGAGAGTGATCATCAAGGCCTCCAACATCACTGCACAAATACACCAACCTTGGACCCCCTCACGATACGGGAGGGAGCAGGGGGGAAGACAAGAGTGTTTACAGGGGGGTAAAAGGAAGGAAAAGAGAAAATAAAAAGAAACGGGAAAGGGGGGCGAGAGAAAGGAGATTACAAAGTTGAAAGAAAGAGGGAAGAGAAGGTCTGTGTTTACAAGGGGAACATTGGAGTAGGGCAGATAATTAAGGGGAAAGGAGTAGAGAATACAAAAGTGAGTGGATGTTATGTCGACAGGGAGAAGAAATTGAGGAGGAGAGAGACACATTGGTTAGGTGTTAAGGAGGTAGGAAATCAGGAAAGGGTGAAAGGCAGGAGGAGGAAGTGAGAGGCTTACAGGTGAGGAGAAAGGGGGAAAAAAAGTGAGAAGGATATATCAAGAGAGAGGAATTAGAGGTGAACACGGGGGCTGTGTTGACAGGAAATAAGAAGGGGGGAGAAAATGAGGGAAAGAGCTAGGAAACAAACATAGAGAGACACAGAAATACGGGAGCGAGTGTATCTGTTTGCCACGCATGAATGTACAGCAGCGTTGCCCTGGAAACGGCAGCCGCTTGGATTATGAGCTGATTAGTTGCCCTCCCCCTTGAACCCCCCCCCCCCCCCCCCTCCACTCAACAGGGTGTGTGTGCATGCTACCTGGGACACGGTCTGATGAACAATCGCTCACACACACACAGAGGCTCCATTCAGGCACATACACACAATAAACTCAGCCTTTACTCCTGGTTGCCCATTGTATTCACTGTAGCCAATACCTTTCCGCGTCAACATCTCAATCTCTGGCTCTCCGCGGGACTCTGCCTCTCTGTCTCGCTGCGTGTGACGTGGCAGGGTGCTAATCTTGGCCCTTATCTTCGCCCGCAGCTCTGCTCACATTCCCTTCGCCACAAGCACCTTATCTGCCATCACTGTCAATCAGAGCAGATCAGGCTACCTACAGCTGAGTCCGCTCCTCCACCCTCCTCGACCCCTTACATGTCCATTACCATCACTCGCATCCCCCCCAGCATCTTTCACACATCTCACACACAGACAAGCAAAACCTTAAAGTGATTATTAGACAACACTGGCATCTGTTGTTGCACTTAAATCCACTTCCTTTGTCAGGATCGGATAAGCATGTTTGACCACTAAACTCTGCATCCTTACCAGCTAATTACCAGATGGCTTTTGGTACCAGCTCAAAGCAAAAACAAGGGTGATTTTGATTGGACATTTCCTCAAGGGAATAGAGACAAAGTGCAGCAGTGTTTCAGAAGTAAGCTTTGCAGCAAACAGAGGCTGTTTTGCTATCGCCATTTACTCGCAGGGTCACTAGCGAAAACAAGTCTGCCTTTGATGTCAATAAATACATAAATCAAGAACAACATAAAACCAAGAAAAAGTATTGGTTTTATTTACAGTTTGTATTTTTATTTGGGCAGATACAGGCTACATTATTATTACCATCATGTTTCAGTCAACAAAATGTTTTATTACTGTATTCAATATTTCAATAAGATAATTTAGTTTAAGACTGTGTGTGATGGAGGCTGTTCTTTATGCAAAGTGATTTTAGGTTAGATCATGTTCTAATATAATCACCATATTGTTGCCCAACTACAACAACATGTTGAACTTGAAATATTTGTAACTTTAATAATGTTAGTATTTTAATGTTCCTGCCGGATAAAGATTAAAGATTCAAAGGCTTTATTGTCCTGTGCACTAGCTACAGTGTAGGTATGGCAATGAAAATCTTAAGTCCAAGGCTCCTCCAACAATGCAACATGAATACATACAGTATATGAAACAATCAAAAACAATCAAAGTAGTGCAAGAATAGACAGAATAGAAATACAATAGTGCAAGAGAAGGGTGCAAGACCAATGTGAAAGTCAATGCAGCTTTACTTTAAATAGAATAGGATAAGCTAAAAATTGAATGCAATATGAAATACTGTGCAGTGGAATAAAATACTGCTTGTTGTAATAATGAATAAATGTGTGAGCTGCAAACAGATGAATGCTATAAAGTTATGAAAAGACTTCACAGAGCACAGGAGTTTAGCAGTAGTGCAAAGATCCCTCAGAATGACATCCAAGGGAAAAGCCAGTATACATAGTGGATAGATTAGTATCGTTATCGGGGTGAATGCTGTACAAAATGGACTGCCCCAGAAAGAAAGCCCTCATGGACCATGACGTTATGTGTTGTCATAGCTGCGTAGTCTTGTGCAATGACAGACATGCAAATGAACACACACTCATCAGCACTCTCCTCCAATCAGTCAGAGCCAGTGACCTCCCACCTGTTATCACACTGAGAAACCCCACCCATCTAAATACTGTGCACACAGCCAGCGATCACCCACCCACCCACTAATCAGGAGCTCTAATCCACACTGCTGACATTTGTGGTTCACAAGCCTCACAATGAGGGCAGCCAAACCGCGCGTACCAGAGAAGGAGAGAGAAATAAAATAGCACAAATCCCTTTTGGGCAGGTTTAATATTTTTAGGTGAGGGTACTTTTATGTGGGGGCAGGTGTGCTCTGGCTCCCTAATGCTGAAGTAATTGTAGATAATGGAGTTTTAAGGACAGCTGCTGATGCGGGTTTAAGTAGGATTTGGGTAGAGATTTATTGAGGAGGGGAAATGGGCGGACGGGTGGAGAAGTTGAAAATGTGCGAGGGAGTGAAGGAGGAGGTGGAAAAGGAGATGAAGAGATTAGGGGAGAGGGAGGGGGGTCTGCCTTGGGTTATACCAGCAAAGGTGAGAAGCAAGATGAAAGGGAGGGGAGATAGTAATAAAAAAAAAAAAAAAGATATGGCTCTATCTTGCAGAAAAAGCTCAGGGAGTCAGAAGGTAAAAAAGAAAAGAACTCATCCATAGTTTAGTGCGAAACGAGAGCCCGTCTGGCCCGGTGCTTATCGAGGACGGGGGGGTTATAGAGGGCACAAGCTGGATGACTAATTGGGGAAGATACGAAATGAGGCTTGACTCAATCTACACCCTTGAATCAACTCTGCCCTACAGTATGCATCAAATGGGCTCCCTAAGTGGTGCTTTTCCATTGATTATACCCTTTCAATGTTACGCTCCAACTCCTTGTTGGAAAAAATTGACAGAAAAGAAAAGGGAGCGAAAGGGATCTAAAGGGGGCAGTTGAAATACCGGTCAATACTTTGCAAAGGGGCAAACCAGAAAAGTAGGAAATCAGAGAGTGAGTTATATCACATAACAATATATGAAAGGGATTTGGGAGCAAGAGAAAGAGAGAGGGCAAGGTGTGTAAAAAAGTGCGTCGTGGCTTGCCGTAAAGGCAGCGGTGCGTGGCTCTTCTCCTGGCATAGCACTCACACTTTATGAGCTGTGGAGGGCCGTCTCCCTCGCCTGTCTGCACGTTTTAATAGTACAGTTTAAAAGGAATAGCTGGAGCCTCCGTCGGCACCAAGGACTTCACCCCTTCTGGACCACACACACACACACACACACACACACACACACACACACACACACACACACACACACACACACACACACCCTATACATTATATATAAACTCACACACATATATAAGTGTAACTGTGCACACAAACTGCTTTTTTTGTTTGTAAGATCACAACGTAACCCTAAATCAGAATCAGAACCAGGGGGGAATAAGGTTTCGTGACATTTGTGTTGCCAAATTAAAATAAAATGAATACAAATGTATATCAACATAAGAAGTTGAAATGTCCAATTAAAGTCCTTGCCACAGAAACACAGCATCTCAGGCCCAGGAACAAAATGAAAACAAAAAACTGTACTTTAAAATAGATGTGGTCCCAGATTGGAAAAAAACTATAAGAAAATATACATTCATGGTTTTGCTAATTGTTTAAACGTAAATAGTTTTCACAGGACATTTAAGAATTAGAGTTAAATGACCAAAAAATAATATTGCTCCCATTCCAACACTCACGCATCAACACTCCCACTCTCTATAAACCCTACACTTGATGTATGGATGATGTTGGGCCCGAGGTAGAGGATGGGATGAGAGGGGACAGCGACAGCGATGAAGAGGAGGTGAAACTGTCTGTCAGAGCTGTGAAGCCTCCTCAGATCTGCCCCATGTGTCGCTCTACAGAAGAGGAGGACTTTACCCAGAACCCTCACCTATCACTGTACCCTCTCAGAGGAGAACATACCGCAGTAATGCAATATTGATCTGACTTTGCAGTGTGTGTGTGTGTGTGTGTGTGTGTGTGTGTGTGTGTGTGTGTGTGTGTGTCTGCACAGGTGTGTGTGTGTGTTTGGGTGAGGTGTGTACAAGTGTGCCTTGTTTGTGTGTGTGTGTGTGTGTGTGTGTGTGTGTGTGATAGGGGGAGCGATGCATTAATAAGCAAGAGGTGAGGTGTTAGCCTTTGTGCTATTTCTGACACCTCACTGTCAGAGCTTTCCTGTGCCGTGGCGTGCCTGACTGAACGGAAACTAGCGGGGGCCTTTGCACCTCCATTTCACCTTTCACTTCTCTGTAACGCCATCTTGCTTTCTCTCATTTTTCCTCTGTCACTATCTACCTGTCTGGGATGAGGAGAGGTTATATAGGTAGCTTTTATTTACAGTTAAACTTAAAGCATGCAAACCAAGTGAGTCAGAAATGTGGAAAATAAGCCTTTCATTACAGGTATTTAATATTAATTTGAATGAGTTAAAAAAAATGAACATGCAGGTTGTACTCTTTTTGAGTTATTAGGAATTTTCCCATAAATCTTCAGCTCTATGGCCATACAATAATGATGTAACACTGCACATTATTCGAACAATAAAAGAGTAAATCAGCACTTTGTGTTTGATTATAAGATATCTCCATTTCTTTTATGTTTTGAACAGAGCACTCAGGCTTTAAATGGTAAAAGTAGTGCTGATGCAATACTTGTTCGTATCAGGCAACTTGCCCCATTGCTGTAATTCAAATTGTCCCCAGTAGATGTCCAGTAATCCTTTGTTGGAAAATGTAGAATAAAGAAAAAGAAGGAGATCCATATTCTGTATGTTCATAACACTACTTTGATGTTTTGTTCTCCCCTCTTCTAGACAACTTTCTCTGCCTGTCTGTGTGAGTCAGAGCCTGCCGAGGATAAAGAACCAATATGAAGTGAAATGAGAGAAGGAGATATAGCAAAAAGAACTGTACAATGAGAAAGTGAAATGAAACTGAAATCAAAGATCGTCTCACTGCACATTTGAGGACATCAGATGATTATGTAACATTTGTAGGTCTGTCTTAAAACAGTACTCACATTTAAAAACTGCTTTTGCATGCTGTAATCATTTCTTAAGCCCTTGGTTAAGTGCTTGCAATGAAAGACATTTTGAGAATTTGTGCTTTAGTGTAAAACACTCCCAAAAGTTCATTTCAAGCTAGTCTGAGACTTTTGAAGTCTTAGTAAAAACCGTTGAAGATATCCACTTGAATTTCAAGTTTCAGACATTTCCTCAATGTCAGTATGAACAGGAGGGATGATTACTGCAGCAAAACCTGTTTCAATGTTCAAACATGAGCACCAGTATTATTTTTTGAAGAAAATCATACCACTGATCACCATACCTTGACCGTTAACCTTTCTGCTGCCTGATTAAAAGTACAATTTTCTAAACTATAACGTCCTAACACAAACAGAATCTTAATGCCACCAAATACTCCTTTTCATTCAGCTACATGCTGCTTCTCAACGTTGAAGATTGATAGTTGCCTGAAATACTGACACCTTCAGTCTGATACCCTGCATTCTCACCAGCTGAGACTTTGTGGGCTTTACGGCACAAAGAGGTGCAGCTAGCACTAAACGATAAAACAATGTTATCCCCTTATCAAAAGAGATCACTTTTGAGGGACAAGGATCAAAATAAAACGCAGGTTGGGATTGCAATACACGTGGCCTTCATGTTGAGAATGACTGCACAAATTCCCGTACTTTGAAAGTCTAAAAGTCCAACTCATAAGGAAAGAAAAACTAGAGCACACACATACACATCGCACCAATACTAGTACAGTATAGCCTGACTCATAGGAGCCTCACAGCAGTTATTCCCAGTGCAATAAAACAGGCAGACAAACTAATGGAACCACCCACTCACAAAACATACTTTTTAAACACACACCACCTTCCAGAAACAAACACACACACGTGCACTCTTTCAGTCCCAGCCCACTCGCTGCTCGTTAGCGGCTTCACCCGCTGGTTGTTTTGCCGTTAACTCCGATCTGCTGAGGCGGCAGCACCAAAAATACTTCACCTAACAAACTCTTCTGATTACAGTTTGACTTTCTCGCCGCCTCCTTCTCTCCCTCCTGTCTTTAATCAGCATGTAAACAAGCGCAAGGTCGTTTTCTTTCTTAAACGAAATGGGGGGAGATAAGAGGAGCGTGGCGTAGTTAATCCTTTGGACACGCTGATGGAGGAGTTTGTCCTGGTGATGCTCGGCGGTTAATTATGCAAGAGTGCATTTCCTCTCTCTGTCTCCCTTTCACTCTTTACATCCCTCTTTCTTCTTCATGATGACTCATCAGTTTTTCTCTTTCCTCTTTTACCCTCCTTTCCTTATTTCCATTCCCAAATATGTCAGACGTATGTGTTTCACTTTAAAATCAGACAAAGTGTACACTACTCCACGTGATTAACTGTGTTTGATAACCGGGCCTGCCAGAGTGATTTGCTGAAATCAGCAGCATCATGTTGTCTTTACCACTTGTTTTGTCTTTGAACAAATACGTGCAGATTGCCTGGATGTCTTCCGTGATTGCCAGAATAAGTTGCGAATTGCAATGAAGGGATACCAACTTGATAGGGAAGGAAAACAATTGAAAGGCAAAGAACAACAAAGCAAGGTGATGTGGATAAAAGTAAGGACTTCAGTTTTCAACGCGGCTGTCTTAGTAAAAGACAACACATTTTCTCATTACCCACTCATGTGCCAACACCTGTTTCTATTGATGCATCACGTTGTCTGAAACTAGTTATAAAGATCACACATCTTTAAAGGTAGACTTACGCCTTGATCTTCTCAAATTGATCTGCTCAAATTGAGTGGGAAGGGAAGTTAATTTGCCAAATCCACAGCATTTCTTGATGCTTTGGAGGATAGATCCAGTCTCAAGGATTCATTTTTGGGCTGTTTTTTGATTTTTCTTTCCAATTGTTTTCTCCAGACAGCCTGATCTTGATGCAATGGAAAGCTTGATGTCTAATTGGTTTGGGAAATGTCATATTCCAGTGTGCATCCTAACTAAGTGACAGCAATCCAGGCCCAGTAAAAGACTAAAATCATCATTCTTAGAGGTATGACAGCACCCGGGCCCTCATTTCCATCCTTCTCCACTATTTGTCAGCGCTCTCCTCTTCCCCAGTGAAGCAGCAATGTTAACAATGCTGTCCCCACATTTACCAGTTCTGCCTCATTACAGCTAAAGAAGTGGATAAATTAGCACAGGAGAGCATGCATGGCGGAGTCGGACTCCACCTGTCAGCGAGGGGAAGATAGTGGATGTGTCGTTGTGGAGGAAGGGTGTGAACGCTCTGCTCAGCCTACAAGGCTCCAACTCATATTAAAACTAAACCCATCCAGCCAGGATGACGCTCACTATTACAAAAGCATAACCTTTTTTCACTATTTTAATAACAGAATGAGAATACAATCTGACGTATGGGAGGGTATTAATTGGTCTGTGTGTAATACATTCATTTAATTTCATTCAAAAATTGGTAAAAATACATTAGATTAGATGTCAGCTTCAAAAAGGCCAAATAAATAATGTGTTTACCTTTACCTCCAGTTCACCACTGCTGACAGGCGGCCCTAAAGCGGGCGTAATAATACATGTTTTATTGATTTGTAGATTGCCCATTTCAAGATCTAAATAGTACAACTGTATTATGTTATTTTCCTTTTTTGACGCCTACAAAAAGCAGAATTCTGAATCGTTTGTCCATTTTAGTTTTTCAGATTGAATTAACACTGCTTCAAATATGACAAGAGTAGAATGCACTTTTACAAACCTGGGATCTACTTTAGAAGAAAAAACGTCCTGACTATCTTTTTCTTTTAGTGCCTTGTTGAAGAGTCCTTCCTTCAATATATTGAGGAGCTGTGATTTTTCACCCGAACAACCTGGGCTTCAGCCTGTTTTACTGTATTGCAATATATGTTCAAGAGCAAGAGGACCAATGGGCCTGGTTGTTGCCATCCTCTGAACACCAGAACTGTCCTGCCCTGCGGCCTTTAAAGACAGCACAATCTGTCCGGCTCACTGTCTCTGCCTCTGGCCTGCCATCTTTACAGGCTGGTTAAAGGATGTCTCACAATGAACTATGTTTTCACCCTGTCCAAATTCACCATTAAAACGACTGGCGTTCCACTATGTCCACCCTCCTGCCTGCCAGGATTAACATTTTGCTCTCTCCAAGGTTGAAAATCCCATCAGATGGAACGAAATTAATTTTTACACAATATTCAGGGCCACCAGCCGCATAATAGGAGACAATGCTGAGTGTATCCCTCGATTGTGATTCCATTCACTCCCTAATCGGCAGGATGGCTGTGCATGGTGCAGCAGCGTAGTAAATGCTTTCATCCCAGGGGGATTAGAAAAACAATGGCCCTTTTAATTTCTTTTCTAAAGCGGGCAGCAGAAAGAAAATGATATAGACGTAATTGATGATGAGGAGAGCAGCGGGAGCCTGAGCAGAGGTCTCACGTCCAGTGCCCAGGCCGCTCTTTTTTTTGCTTCATAATGGCAACAGCTCACGGGCACTGGAGGTTGACAAATCTGGCGCAGAGGACAAATTGATCGGCAACAGAACGCAATTTGTCCCTTAAAAGAATGGGTAAAGGCCCTGCGTGGCCCTGAGTAATTAGTTTAAACTGCAGCATGTCTGTCCAGGAGTGGCCCTGCTGGAGAGTGTGTCCTCTGATAAGACGCCCTCACTTTGCTGCTCGTACCTGGGATACTCCACAAAAGCCCTTACTGATGATATCAATAAACATTATGTTAGATGAATGGGAATAAAGGAAGGTGGTTGGTTTTCAAAGTGTTTTTGTGTTTATTTAGATCCCCTGAGAAGTCACTGTGGAGAAGTTACTTTCCGTGAAGAGAATTGAAACTTTTTTTTGGGAGGGGTGGTGCATTCACTGTCAATCTTAGGCTTGTGTGATTTTAAAAGAGCAAAAATGTCAAGGGGAAAAATGCTTGTTGCTTATTCTCGGTGTGCACTGAGACACAGACAGAGACATATGGCAGATCCACGGTGGCCGCCTCTGTGGTGTGGTGCGGAGAGAGAGTGTCAACAACATGGAGGCACTGGTCCATGGCAGTGTGCTTAGTGACACATAATACTGGTATTGCACAATCTTCCCCTGACCCATTTTTGTGTGACACACAGAGAAGTCAATTGTCTGCTCTTTTCATGCACTCAAGATGAAGAGAAAAAATGTGAGAAACCGAAATATTTTGCTAGTGACTTCGGTGGAAGCTGATACTTTCAAGCTTACCCTTTCAAATTGGAAGAGAAACACTCGAGAAAGTAGGAGTGGGTAACTTTCCTCGCCCATATCTTCTTCACTGTTGTTTGCCTCGTCATCAATATGAGGGTAGGATTTTTCTGGTACTCTCACTCAAAAACGTTGGTCTTTCCACTATGACCTACGGAAATGACTAGAATAAGGTTGGGGACCACCCCACAGCCAACAGAAGAAATGGTGGAATAGATAGTGGGAGAGTGAAGGCAATAGAAATATTATTAGGTAGTCGAAGTCATTGGGGGAGGTTCGAAAGAGAGCACAAGTGAATGAGAGACAACGAGAAGCTGGATCTTTTTTCCAAGAACATTTTAATTGGCTTTTGGGCTTCAGTAGCACCTAATTAGCATGCTTGTTACACGCGGACACCAGGACCTAATTGGCCTGAGAGGAGAAAGCGGCGTCGCCCTGAAAGGAAAGAGCAGGACTCATTTGAAGGTTCGCGGCTCCAATAGCAGCATGTTGGGAGGCTACTTGGCAAACAGTTGGAAAAAACTATTTGCTGCAATTGCAAATACTATTTATACTTTCCTGCTGTTTTTATTGGTGTTGCCGAAAGGGAACGTGTAATTAAATGTATTGCGTCAACAAAGTTCACGTAACTGTATGAGGTTTGTTGAAAGCAATGATGTTAAGTTGAACCAATGTTTTTAAATGTAATATTATTGTATTCAACCAACCTCATACAGTTATGTGAAATCTGTAGACATAATACATTTATTTAAAGTCAACGGTTTAGTTTTTGCAGTGTAAATCAACAACTTACCTGTATTTACACATTTTCACGATGTAGGAAGGAAATGTAAATGCATTGATCGTGAACTACTCAGTGTGCCTAGTCGGTATGTGAGCGTCCTGGGAATTAATCAGATCGGGGGAGAGATCATTCACAGGCATGACCTAACCTGTCCACATGCAGTGCCGTGCTCTACATCAGGGGATATGCTGAATGCACACCTAAACACAACAGCACCATGAACTCACCAGGGGCGAGATCTCTGATTACATTTACTGTACAAACTGTAGCAGCGGGATGGGATGCATGGTACATCAAGAGCTCATTACGCTCCTTACATGCAATTAATCAAACAATGTAAACACAGTTCGCCTCAGCCACACACAGACAGAGCCGGATTCTCTGGTGGCAACTCAAATGCAGTACACACACAGTACGAGTCAATAAATGAACGTCATATATGGAAATGTGAAGATTCACAGCCAATCTGGAGATTATGTAAGAGTCGGGGGTTCCTGCTGAGACCACACCACAAGCAGATATATCTTCCTCCTCTCTGTCACACTGTTAAGCCTTTAGTCTCATCCTTTTGTGAAATGCACACACTGTGCAGCAAATGTGACGCTCTGTAACAATGAAAGAATTACATGAAGGACGACCGTGCGAGTAGAAACACAGCTCTGTGACTGAGATACTCACGAGGCTGGGCATGCACACGTCCCTTCAACTGTGATGAGCTTAAAGAGGCAATCTCTACTTAGTGGAGTTTGTATTATAAGAGCAGGAGGCCAGTGTTAGTCTGGAGTCATGTCCTATTAATTAATAAATAATGAATTCATTGGTGGAGGTTTTATTTAAAGAGCAAGATGACAACGTTAGAGTCATGCCACATAAACTCATTATAATTCAAATCGTTATGCAGGTAGACACACTAGTAGAGACGATGGCTTGTAATTATCTTTTAACAAATCTCAGCTGACCTGCAGGTTGCTGGGAGTTTGTTCCAGATATTTGGAGCATAATAACTGCTTCTCCATGTTTAGTTCTGACTCTGGGGACAGAAAGCAGACCAGTCTCTAACCTGTAAACATTGTTTTGTATTCTATGACTGGATATATATTATAAAGATATAAATATATATACATAGTGCTTCACTTGATCCCCCACCTCATCAGCCTTTGTTATATGATGTTATATGAATGATACCTAGGATATTATTGTCTCTGTTTCTCAGCTAACCCAGCCTCAGCACCCCCTAATATAGCAGACAGACAACAAACAATTGAGACATGGTAGAGAAATCGGTAGAAACTACTTCCCTTTTTGACAGATGTCAGAAGAAGAATGAGCCTTACAATTCCCACGAACACACCCATTCCCCATCTTCTTGATTTTTCCTTTAGTTTGTTTCTGAGTACAGCACCAGCCCCATATGTGGGCTCCATTTGATAAAACCTTTACAAAATGTTATAGTCTGGATCAAACGTGGAAGTTAAAGAAGTGAAATCCAGCATCTTCCGTGCTCCAGAGCTTTAGGGAAAAATACATCGACTTTGAGGTCTAAGTGAAGAAGCCATACAGGGACACGCTGGATAAACATGATGGAATAGGATGAGGACTGTTTTTAAAAGCTTACAAATACACTTCAAATTGCACTTGAGCTCATAGGACTTGACTGTGCAGCTATGATTTTGTCTGTATATATTTACATTTTGTTTTACATATCATATTGTAAAAGAAAGAAAGGTATTCTTTTTAAATGTCAGATGTCTCATCGGAGCAATATTTGCATTTAGGTTGCCTGACAGTCCCACCGACACAATTGGACTCCACCATCATGTCTGCCACGCTGTGTGGAGGGGAAAGTGCAGCATTATACAACGGAGCATCTCCAAGCATCAGGCCATGACAGTGACAATGAGGCTTGTCCAGAAGTGCCACCTCTCTCTGCCTGTCTCTGTCTTCCTCCAAATCTCTTGTTCTCTCTCTCTGTGTCGTATGCACGCATCAAAACCCACACACACACACACACACACACACACACACACACACACACACACAGAACATCTTTATTAGCCCTCTGTATGCAGGCTACGCTCAGCCCGAGATTGCAGGACTGACCCCTCGCTGTGAGCTTTACAGGGGAAATGTTTACCCAAACCCCCCAGAACATGACATTAACCTCTTTCTAGATAGAAGACAAACAAGAATCTCTAGGACCATCATGACAATCATCTCATTACCGAGTTGCGGGGGGCAGTGAGGAGCTGGGGGGGGGGGGGGTTCTCCCAGGGACACAGCGGTGTACCTGTGTGGCTAACATCCATCCAAGTACCTATGAAATGCAGCGAAGGGCAAACAGCTGATTAACCCAACAGTGAAGAACAATATAAAGTCCATCAACACCCCTCCTTTTTCAAACATCTACTTCCTGGCTCTTCCCTCCTGTCTCTCTGCTCCCTCCCCAGAGATTTAGATGGATATCCTGAGGCTCTGATTAAAGCCCCGACAGTGGAGGGTGTTTTGGTTTGTGGTGAAAGGAAATGGGGGCTGGGGGGGGGGGGGGGGGCAGTGAGGAGCCTGGGCAATAGAGCAGTTTCTCGTTTTTAGGGACCCGAGGGTGTAATTCAATCACACCTCGATAATTCCCCTGATGCAAGAGTTGAATCCCCCTCACACACATCAAGTACTGATAGACACCACAAGCTTACACTGATCCCAGATTGAGGGTCTCCTCCTGGGTGGGCTTAAGAGCAACTACTGGGTACGTTTTACCTGTGTCGTTTGAAGAGCCCATTATTTTAATTGAAAAAGTTACCTGCCCGCCAAAGGCGAACAAGAACAGGGGAGAGAATTAAAACAAAAACACCAGATGGTGATATACATGGTTTAAAATGATTGTTTATACTTACTGTTTGATTACATGTGATAATGAGAGTGGGATTCCTCAAGGCAATTAGTGTCTGCGGCAGCCATATTGTGAGAGGACAGGGGAAGGACGGCACAGGCTGTTATGAAGGAGCGCTTATCAAATATCTCCGGCGGGGTGATTAGTGTAATAAGACACTGCAAGGTGAGATAGGCCACTCACACTCCTTTAGTATGTCTGCGTGTGTGTGCATGTCTGCGTGCTTGTGTGTGCGTAGGCAAGTAAGCAAGTCAAAATGTGTGTGAAGGCGAGCTGTAGAGAGAGGCTGAGAGGGAGTCTGAGAACAGATAAGTGTCTTTCCATCTGTTTCCATTTCCGTGTGTGTGTGTGTGTGTGTGTGTGTGTGTGTGTGTGTGTGTGTGTGTGTGTGTGTGTGTGTGTGTGTGTGTGTGTGTGTGTGTGTGTGTGTGTGTGTGTGTGTGTGTGTGTGTGTGTGTGTGTGTGTGTGTGTGTGTGTGTGTGCTTGAATGGGTGTCTTAATGTATACGGTGTCCCCATGTGCCCCGACGTGTACAAGTGTGATATAATCCCTATGTTAAATTGGGTTCCCATGCCAGGCTGGCTGCCCCGGGGGCTTTAGCCTGTGACAGAGGGCAGATCGGGGGCACTTACCCCTGGCAGAGTCTTCTGTTCATGGAGGGCGCTCTGGGCCTTCAGTGCTGACTCTCTGGCACAGTATGTTAGAAAGGCACATCCTAGAATATCAGGGAGACAGGAGAGAGACAGACAATGAACCACCATTAATATTAAAAAGAAGAAAAAATGCTACAGTGACTAGGAATATATGGCTTTGTGTGAAGACAGAGGATATGTACTGTAGTGTTTGTTGTGCTTTTTAAGATGCTAAACAGTCTTAGTTAATACATTAGTCTCAGGGGGCTTCACAGTCTGTACAGCATACACCCTCTGTTCCCTTGCGGCGCACAAGGAAAAACTCCCAAAGAAAAATGGAAGACACCTTGGGGAGAGCAACAGGGGAGGGATTACTCTCAAAGGACGGACATACGTGCAATAGATGTCATTTGTAAAGATTTAAAAAGATAATAAAATTACAACATAGACATCCCGAACGATAATGTGAACATATATAAAAAAAGACAGACCCCGCTAAAATAAAAGAGTGGACGTCAGGCAAATTATGACTGTAAACTGTACCGTAGTAAACTAATCCGAAAAAGTCGTATAGGTCGTTATGATTTATGGATTTGAGCATTTAGTACCCATTAAATACAATGTGTAACGTTAAAGGATGATTGCTAAAGTTTACAGCAAAAGCAGTGGAACAGATTAAAAAAAATTCAACTTCATAATCATCTTTCTTTATACTCAACGGTCTTGAGTTTCATTGGATAGCTCTACCATTAGAGTCAGTTCTAAATGCACCATGTAAAGCCGGTGTAGCAGCTCTCCATTGATATGTGTTCAGAGATTAAGCATTCCTCTAAAAGCCCCATTGTAACCTTGCAAATGGACCCAGAGATTTGTGATTCCCGCTAAAGTAATTCCCATCTACGCGAGCCATAATATAAGACTTATTGGAGTTTTACAAGCTATTGCCAAAAACATGTATTATATTCAAATGGAGTTCATACACTGCGCTGACAATGGGAATGTGGCTCTCTGAAGTTAATAGCTCTATACCCTCAGAGAAAATAACATGCTGGTTGAGAAACACGATTACAATTTTACACGTTTCTTTCAAAATATGACAAGCCCTTAAGATTAGATTTACCGAACTCATGCATATTTTAACTGTGTTCGACACATTGTATTTTTGTTGTTGTTTTTCCGTTCGACTTAATATAGTGAGATGGATTTAGCAAAATGAAACATGTCCAATATAAATATGTAAAAACAGGTGTGATCCTGAAGGTGAGGTTTAATTTGTGAGTGCTGATGGAAAATGCTTAGTCACCCCAGATCGGTGCGTTATCGTTTTCTTTTCATTACTACAAACTATGCATGATGAATGATCACTTTCATAGTTATTGAACCGGGCACAGGAGGAAAAAGTCAAACTGTTTGCATATTGTTTTAGCTGCCAAGTCATTAAAATCCTCCAGTGATGAGCTGAAGCTCTACCCCCGCACATCTCTGGAGACTTTTCCTTAAGTTGGGAAATCCAGGAGAGCAGAATGAATATGCATCCGTAAATAAGGCCCCAACAAAAATATGACAGCTTTCATTAAAGGGTGAGTGGTTGCTCTGTTGCGCGCTTGGCAGAGCTGACAGTGGGTGACCCCGTTCAGAAGAGGTTTTGCACTGTGCAGCATAATTTCCCATTACTACATGTCACACCTGCTGCCAAAGATTCCCACGGGAGAAACAAGACTCACACACACACAATTACACGTAGAGATGATACACACCCATGCAGCACCCATCACCCCAAAACCCAGCTACACACTCTGGCGCTCGGCCAAGAGAGCTCCCTTTCACGACAACCTTCACCCACCTCCACAACTAGGCAGTTACTCAAGAGGAAAAGCCACCTAAACGACGCTGATGAAACAGCATGCCACACAGCAAAGCAGGAAAGTTTGGGAGTCTGGGGAAACACCCTTCATCCTTTATGACATTACAAAACTGTGGGACATGAACCCAGGCATCCCACAGAGGCACGTCCTTGCAAAGGCTTGTGGGAATTTTAAGCTGTTGCTGACACACTTCTGCCACGGCCCTGACCTCCTCTGGTATATTTCACCAAGACAATCTAATAAACATCCGGATGAGATTGTATCACATGATTCATTGTTAGTAGTTATTTAAACGTTTCCTAGCAACAAAGTTAACCAGTTATATTGAATTTTTCCCTTTAAGAAAATTAGGCTTGTCATTTTTAGAAACTGCAAAAAGTGTCCATCTTCACGTGGCATCAAATCAATCACACTTTAGGATGACACAATTCTAGAAATTCCTCAAGAATTTCCATTGTTTACTGATTCAATTGTTCTTATTGTGTTTATTTGCACTGATAGAAACACAAGCAAATGTACTTTTATTGCGCACAGTATTGAGGTAACTTTTAATTTACTTTAATTTCTAACTTTAATCTATTTTTTAACTATAGTTACAAGTTATCTCAAATAAGGATTTAACTTGCAAAGATGTGATCCATTTTCTAAATATGATACAAAAACTAACCAGCAATTCAAATCCACTCAAACCATCAACAGCAAATGCTAACATGTTAATACATTAGTAATCCAATAGTACACTTCTACTAAAAGTGCTTTATCATTATTGTACTTCAAATACTTCTATACTTTTACTGTTTGAATGCACAACTTGTACTCCATACTTGTAATGGAGCATCTTCCTAGTGTGTTTTTTAGATGTAATGATGTGAATATTTGAGACCCGAAAAACTGCACCACCGTTGAGTTTTTCCAGGAGCATGCTCAAAGCAGATGAAACTGCATCTGAAACAGTAAAGTGTTCTCTTCCCACTGTAGATGTATGTCGTTGCCTCTAGAGGAAGAAGCATGTCATACTATGTGTTCAAATTGTTTGTTGAACTGGACTTTTTGTGCAAGGTAGCTTTTATTATTCCAGCCAGCTGTGTGGCTGCCTCAGCTTCATCGCAGTGGTGGGAAACCGACGGGACTTTGGGAAAGCTTTGCCTCCAGCAGCGCTGGCTCAGAGGACATCTGAAGCCCAGAGGACTCGGCGAGGGAGAAGCCAGTCGTGGAACAGATGAGCGTTCAGCTCGGAGAACACGAGGAGAGCAGCAGTTTGAGGAGAGGTAACAAGGATGTAACAGCTGGAAACAGGTTAGCGCTGTCAGCCTTAAAGTTTAAATGGACTAATTGGCATGGGATTACATTCATACTTGTATGTTATTCCACCTTTGGTGTTGTCTTGGTATTATGTGCAATCACACAAGGGGTGTATCAAGAAAAAATATTGATACAATTGACTATCGCGATCTTACATTTTGTGATACCATATCGATTCTCAAAAACAATGCATCAAGTATGTCTGTGTCATTTTCTATTCTAGCTTAATTTAGACATAAAGAGTCCTTCAGCACTCTTTCATTTTGTATCTAAATCAGGGGGGTCAAACTCAATTTCATCGCGGGCCACATTAGCATTATGGGCCGGTTGTAACTTTCAATCTCAATCTTTATTTATTTATATAGCACATTTAAAACCACCTCAGTTGACCAAAGTGCAGGGAACAGGGAGTAAAATAATAAAACAATAATTAAAAACAAGATAAAAAGCACAATAACTATTATTGGATAGGGTAACAACTTCATAATTAACTAAATCTGAAAGCAGAAGTCTAGGGCAATGTTCAGTGTGCATGTCACAAAATGAGATGCATTGTGGGACATGTAGTTTATGTACAACGTGCTTCTGTAAAGCGGCATTCAACCGTGTAATAAACATATTATATTCTTTGCAAGCTCTTGCAGGGCCACATAAAATGAAGTTGAGGGCCGGATTTGGCCCCCGGGCCTTGAGTTTGACACCCCTGATCTAAATTATTAAAATGTTGCAGAAATGTAGTGCAAGGGTGTTGAAAGCTAAATGCTAATTATTTTCCCACTGTTACGAAAACATAAACAAAAAAAAAATCTTTATTCAGATTGAATGCATGTGGTGGTTTGTTATTGTGCCCTATAATTACAAATAGCAATATACTGCCTTTCTTACAATGTATTGCAATATATTTTATCACAACGCGTGTATGAAGCGTTTGGTATCCCCATTTCCTAAATCATACAAATATAAATATGTTATGATATTACCACTTTCATGGTCGAAGGTAATGCAGCAACATTAATAAGTGAAGCAAAAAGGAGAGACTTTGTTCACTGTGATGTATAACTTGGGCATTTGGAGCACGTCTTTATAGTCCTTAAAGTCTTGTATGTATTTAGAAGTATGTAAGTAAGTGCACATTTTAATGAGTATAACACATCCCTTAACGTTTCAATACTTCTCATTATTGTCATGGCACTGTTCCCACTGTTGTCTTGGTACAGTACTCATCTTCAGCCAATAACTCCGATGACATTTAGACCCTACTTTGAGAATAATGGTTTGAATCAAGAACATCTTAACCAACGACTGGAGAAAATACCTTTTGAATAGGAATTAGAGAAAGAGAACATGGCTGTAATTGTGGTTCAACCGATTTGCTTTAGGCTTCCTGTGATGAGCAGGTTAAGTGGGGTGACAATAATACTTTGGTAATCAAAGACAATTTACCACACTATAATTCCAGCGAGGGGCAAAAGTTCAACAAATTACATTTAAGGCAAATGAAAAAGTAAGCCATGCAAACTAGTTCAAAGAGAAAACAGGAAATGTGTCTTTGCGTTTGTAAAAACACATTTCGGGTAATTACTTAAAGAACTCCCCCCCCCCCCCCCCTGTAATGCTTCTTCAGTTTATTTTAAAATGTAAATTAGTGTGTGCTCAAAACTGCATGCATCCAGGCATCAAGAGTAAATTGTGCTTTTTTTTAAGGTACCTGTAATTGAAATAACTCCAGAACAAATTTGTATAAAATGTTCAATTCAGTAGCAGTGAATTCATGAATCATGAGCAATGTGCCTTCCTCCAGTCTCCTCACACATGTCTGATCCTAGAATGTTCATTAAAGTGGGAAAATAATGCAAATTAATTTCCAAAGAAAATCTAGGCGCAAAGTAATTATGTAAAGCAACTGGAAGCTGCTCAGTGTGACAGCCTGACCCTCTCATGGGTGCTGAGACAAATACGATGTGAGCCTTCATCAAGCGCGTCATGTTTCTGTGTTAACCACACTGTTACCTGCCGAGCATCCCTACATCTCTCAGTCCATCTACATTCAGAGCGGTAAGCTGTCTGCTTCACACACTGCCACCTTTCTAATGATCAAAGAGGTCATCTGTAGACTTAAGCTACACCTGTCACTCAACTTACACAAACTGTCAATCAACGTCCAACACTTCCTCTACATCGCTCGACAAAACCCAGCAGGCTCTGTAAATCAAAGTGGTTGTACTAAAAGTCTAAAAACTATTTTTTAAAGCAACATCAATGAATTTCAAAGTATACACATTTAAAACTTTCAAATATTTGTTAATTCATTCCATGACTCATGTGCAATTAGATATTAATGCCCTACTGAGGTTTGCTTTTGACTTTTGTATGCCTTAGAGGTCTTTTTATGTCAATTTGGCAGGCTATTTATAGCCAATTACCCTGCATGGACCTACCGAGGAGAGGAGGATGGATGAGGATATTTAACAACTCTTTGTATCTCTTCCTCCTGGCTGTGTAGTGCAGCTCAGAGTCCCTCCTCTCAGCATCAGAGACGGATTGATAGATAACGCTACTCAAGCAAAAGATTTGCCCCCCACTAACATTCAGCATGTCTGAACAATGCATGCATTCTGGCACTGACACTAAGTATTACGATAATGTAGTGCTCAGTGGAATGATGGATGTTAAACAGCACGACCTGGCTGCACAACGCTCGACGAGCACCGCGTCCGCCAATAGTGTCAAGTCATCCCACGCGCTGCAGAAGGCTCCCTGACGACGCACAAACTATCAAATCGACATTAAAGGCAACAGCGTCTAACAGCTACGAGGCTCATCTGTTAAAAGACAAACTCTTTCTGAGTAGATCATGCAGCTACACTAATCCACTGAGGTGTACAGGGAAATATGAAACACAGAATTCCCCAGATATTTAGAAGAGTCCCAGGAGATCCCCGAAATGCCCAAAGTTAGAATTCACAAAGCATAACACATCTGTTGGAAGTGATGCAGCACAATCCACATGAATTAATCATGAGCAAACATGACATATTTTGATCTGCCCTTAAATCCATAATTATGGTGCGATTCTGTGTCACAGGACTCGGGCTGTAAAATAAGGTAGTGCTGCAAATCATCCATTAGACACGCTTTACTAACTGATGCCAACAGCCATCCTCTATCCGGAGCAAATCAAATCTCAAACACAAACTGAGCTCAAAGAGGGATTTCAAAGTCGTAGTCAAAGTAAATGTATGGCAATGCATTAAATCTTTATGAACTTTATGTTTTAAGGGATCGTGGAGCCAATGTGATTATAACCCCCACTTCCTCCTCCTACACACACACACACACACACACACTATTCGCTCTGCTGTGAAAAATGTTTGTTGCTGTTTATGATAAAAATGTGATTTGAATTTGTTGCAACATCGGGGATCCTCCTGGGATTTTGGCATAATAACTATTCATTGGCATATTATGTGTTTGTGAAGCAAATAGAAAACAGACTATTTTTCAAATACAACACTGTGGACAAAAGATGATTGCAAAACCATGTATAAGTTAGAGCCAGAGGGAGAGAATGAAGCCGTTACAACACTTTTCTGTGTAGATTAATCCCATTCATCCAGGCAGGACAACACCAGGTTCAAATGAAACTATGTACTGGGCTGTTAGTTGTTCAGTGTGTGAAGTCGTGAAGATATTACAACACTCGTCCGAGGGATTTCTACTGGATGGGATTGAGCTGTCATGTGACCAAAACATTTATCAACTATTCTCATATGACATGATGATGTGCAAAACCCAAAGAGGTTTAAATGATGCCTCTTCCTCGCCATCCAGGATAAATAATGAAACCCTTTGCATAAGTATAGCACAACATCCTAAACATTAGAACTAAAATACTTTAGGTTTGTTTTACTTCAATGTGTGTTTTGACACATTCCTATTTATATGTTGAGCAGTCCATTATCAGACAGGCAAAAAAAAAATGTGTGTCTGATCCCACCCACATACTCCACCCAGAATTCCAGCTCCTACCTTCTGGTAGAAGAATCAGGGTTCCCAATAACAGGCTGAACCGCTATAAGCACTCATTCCTACTTATGTCCATTAAGCTTCTTAACATTCACATGAAATGAAATGTAGTCAAATGTAATGAAATGTACTTTTTAAATGTTGGCCATGAGGGTTGTGCAATAGGTCGCCATTGTCAGTATGTGCGTCTGTGTATTGTGTTTGTTCAAACGGTGTATGACTGATGATATGTGTATGTCTCTTAATGTCTACTGTATATGTACATGTATGCGGAACTGCAGGACGGAGTCCAGAACAAATGTCCTTACGGGGACAATAAAGTATATCGTATCGTATGTGATGGACCACCAGCAACATTATAGTCATTTCACTCTTTAGGTATCTTCTTAAACCCGCAATAGCTCTTTATATGTGGCCTTATTATTTGGAGAAGCAAAAATAAAATAAATCATCGAACTTTGAGCTGATTTGGAAACGTATTAGCAAACAGTTGTTTATTTATACATCTAGCAGAGTCGAAGGATTGGCATTTACATTCATGTGGATTAGAGTTTCTGGCCACCTGATGAATGTTTGTTGAGTTCTCAGTCTCACTTTAGCTCTGTTGTTAGTCTTCCTATCTCCTTGGGAAAATGTATGGATGGTCTAATATGTTCATCAGCTGCTCTAACATTGTCTAAATGGTAAATCCCTTTGGGTTCATCATCAAGTGTGACCCCTTTAACGAAGAGGTAGTGATTCATCATGAATATCAAAGTGTTGTTTTCCCTCTAACATGTGTTTTTAATTGACATAATGCAGAGGCAGTTAAGTGCCATCTGATTTCTGATCCATCTCTATTTATATTTATGAGCTGGATTTAGCAGTAGATCTATGAGTGTTAAATTATAATCTAACTGGAATTGTAATATGCTCTATGCTTTGAATATAAAACTTTAACACACAATTTAACTTCATTGTCAATGTCAGATTTGATATCCCAATTGACTTTAGTGGGTTAAAAGGAGAGCAAAGGTTTGACAGTACAGCATGACCACATTTTATTTGAATAATATTATTAGTGTTGTAACATTGTGTCCGCCTGTTTTTAAAGAGGACTTACAATAACATTTCACATTGTAACACATCACATTGATGAAGTCTGTGTGATTCGGTTGAAGCTGCGGACTGCCAGTAGGTGGGCTTTGAGATGGGGTTGCAAATTAAATCACAATTAAATGAAACATTATAAGTCTACTGATGTAGAACACTGCTGTACTGACCTTGGTGCAACCCAAAAACTTTCCCAGTTGAGTAATTAATTGTACCTTTAATTCCCCTACAAGCTTTCCTCGATTTCAGATTGGACCTTTTCCCAGCTCTCCTTGAAAAACACAGCACATGATACAATACACTTTGATGTTTTGTTAACACTCCTATTTTCCTACTCTTGTACTGTCTTGTTTCGGTCTACATGTATCACACATGGACGCAGCAGGAGGCATGAACACGGTTTAGATAAGTGGCCAATAAGAAAAACTCATCCCTATAATGCATTGGTGAAATCGTATTAAAAGTGCATGCTCGTGCTCCCAAAGTGACTTTGAATGTCATGCGGGATGAAGTGGGCATAATGCATGCATCAGAGTGGCCTTGGTGGAGGATGATTTGAACGGGCATGCGGTGGAACAGGATTATCCGTCCCGAGGCAGCCACCCTCCAGAGTGTTGACATTCAGGGATGGTCGAGGACAGGCGTAAACAACATGAACATCAGAAATATTGTTTTAATCGATCACCGCGCTCTGAAGAGGAGCACGGGAGAGGAGAGGAGGAGCAGGAGGCACCAGCGACTGATGGCTGGAGGAACAGGTGGTGCATGGAGACCTTCGGAGGCTACACACACAAGAAATCCACGCTGAGCCAACATTCAATTCTCCCACAAGAGCGCTTGACTTGCGCCGATCAATAGGATCATGAACTGTAGCCACTGACTAACATATCATACATAATTTGCCTGCATTGATAATAGATTCTGTTTCACTGAGTGAACTGCGGGGGAATTCAATATGTGTGCATGTGTGTGGCTCTCTCTCGTGTTTTCAATTGTATCTTGCAAAATAATTTACAGCCATCTACAAAATATAATGTATCACAAACAGCAGCAGCAGGTATAATAAAACCATACTTAAGCTGATAATAAAGTGTGGGACAGCCTGCTTAAGAGGACACTGATAGTGCTGGAAATGTGACCTTATTTTTGCGTTCCAGTCCAATAAAATGCAGGTTAAAAACACTACTAAATACAGGCTTTAAAAGTCATACATTGTGTTAATAATAGTAATAATACTTACTTTTGTTATTACATTGTAATTATTGTTCAATTTTCTTTCATCACAAAATAATCCACTAATAGAAACACTGGTGAAATTCAAAGCTTGTAAAAAAAAAACTAAACTTGTAAATGAAAATGTGGTCATTGTATTTACCTTAAGGGTTTATTCTTTTATAATTGCATCACAATTAAGTGTACAAATGTAATAGGATTAGTGCATATAAATTGTGTCTAGAGTTGGACTTTGATGTATTGGATTTTTTTTTTGTTTAACTAAAACGCCCGCCAACACAAGCCCCACTCTACCATTCACCATTATAACAATCATTATAATTGATCCCTGACTAATTACTAAGTGAACACTAATCTCGCCCGGTTTGGACAATGGGGGTGACAGCGGGGTGAGGACAGAACAAGAAGACGATGCACGCTGGATCCCAGGCTCTACTATTATCCTGCTTTGTACTTCCTGACTGCAAGCCGCCCACGGAGCAGCATTACAATACAGCTGCCGCGTATTTTCCACAGATAATGACGTCCGAAAAGTAGGCTTACATATTATCCCTCTGAAAGGTCAAAGCAGCATGCCAGCACCACCTTAATCACGGATGCTTATTGCTTGATAATGGTTTGCACTTTTCCACTCCCATGCGAGCATTTTATTTATCTCGGGTAACAACCAGCACTCTGTGATACAGATTTTTTTGTTGTGAAGATATTTCTGCATCTGCTGAAATAACACTTGCCTGTCCCGCCCCCCTTTAACTGGGATGCTCCGCACATGAGATTCAATGTAAACACACAAAGGCGTTTTCAGCTGTAGTATTCACGTGGATTGGCTGGACGCCGTTACAATTAACCCTGCACTTCACTTCCACGTGTTTTCCCTCTCACGCCTCATATATGTGCGTATAGCCTATGTGTGTGTGTGTGTGTGTGTGTGTGTGTGTGTGTGTGTGTGTGTGTGTGTGTGTGTGTGTGTGTGTGTGTGTGTGTGTATGTGTGTATGTGTGTGTGTGTGTGTGTGTGTGTGTGTGTATGTGTGTATGTGTGTGTGTGTGTGTGTGTGTGTGTGTGTGTGTGTGTGTGCGTGTGTGCGTGTGTGTGTGTGTGTGTGTGTGTGTGTGTGTGTGTGTGTGTGTGTGTGACGGCTCCACGGGGCACCCACTCTGTCCCAAACATCTGTACATTAACATACTTTTCATGCCCCCGAAAAACTGAATTGGGACGCTGTCTGATTTATTGCCCCCCCCCCTCTCCTTGAAGGCTAAAACAAAAGTAAAGATATCAAAATAACCAACCTTTATGCATTCCCGTAAACCTGTCTTTCAGTACAGTGAGTTCGTATATCTTTCCGAATTCCTCAAACAGGGGTTTCAGGTCCTTTTCCTCCAGGTTTCTGGGAATCTGCCCGATGAAAAGCTTGATGGCGTCGTGGTCCTTCATTGGAATGGTGTTCTGGCCGATGCTAAGCCCGTTCATCCTGCCGGCGCTGTTCGTGGTGCTGAATCCATTCTCTTGCTGCACTCCGTTTGCAGTGACTGTAGCCATCTTTCCTCAATGGGCCGGCGAGCTGCTCTCTCTCTCCCTCTCTCGCTCACTCTCTCTCTCCTCTCTGTAGTCAACTGCACAGTGCACACTCCCCCCCCCCTTGTTATATCTTCCTCACTCCTCCTCTTTCTCTCCTCTCCCTTAACAGCCTCCTTGTTTGGAATCAGCCTTATTTATTTTGCTTATGCTTTATGTGTTTTCATTTTTTGTTCTTCTTTCAACCACCCCCTGTCCCCCCCACTGCTTCAACTCTGCCCGTGACGTCAACTCGTACATTTATGCACAGACCACGCCCACTGCCCAATTTGCATAATGAGCGCGGCCGAGGGCCAATGAGATAGCAGGATGACTGAGGGCCCACAGGGCAGAGTTAGAATATAAACATTTGTGTAGGGTGGAAAGCTTGGGACATTTAAACAGTGCGAATGTGCGATGGCAGCATTAGTGCTACTTCTTCTGCTTGTGTCTTAAACTTATTGTGATGTTAAACATGAATATGTTAAAATATCTAAAGCATCTGGTAATCAGAATTAAAATGTGCTTTATTTACCTTTATTCCTTTGGATTTCTGACCCAACACTGCCATTTGAAATTAGAAGATATGTGGTAGAGTGACTAATGTGATGGCTTACGTGCATATCCAATAGCAACCAATACCAAAAGGATAAGCGGCAAATTTGGGAACTGTGGGGGAAACTTCTGAAGCAATTGGAGTCAGGACTCAGAGAGACACGAGGAGAGCTGGAGCTTTGATGGCAAACACTGATGGGTTTATTTGGAGCTTGTGGCTCAAGACATGTCACGAGCCACGATCTGACCACACGGTTGAGATGCCAAACCAATTCTGAAGAACTCTACCCCAGACCCAAGTATTTAGCTAGTTCTGAGAGAATAATCAACATTGTGCATAACAAGATAGAATCATAACACCTCTATCAGCTGACGCCAACAGGCAGGAACAGGGAGACAAAACACTGAGAGCACAGCAGCCAAGGTTACAGGTGTCTGTGCTCAGTGAGGTCAGTATAAACTGACAAACTGGGTCAAAGTTATGGGCCTTGGAAAAATATTTCCCCAACAGGAACGGCTGTGACAAAGGGTCTTTGGTCTATCCCAAGATGTATTGGATGTCTGTATCAAGTCTATTGAAGTGAATGTAGGTAGCTTTGGAGGCGTGTGGCGCAGTGGACTAGTGCATTTGTGTTCGGATCAGGGGGGCACAGGTTCAAACCCCACTGCAGTCAGCATGTCGTTGTGTCCCTGGGCAAGACACTGTGCTCCTGGGGATTGTCCACAGTATTGAGTATGTAAGTCGCTTTGGATAAAAGCATGTAACATTTAATGTGATGTAATAATAAAGAAGAAATACATTATTTATTTTAGTTATTTCATGTTGCACAATGGAAGATTTACTATATGTTACCAAAGAGCCCTGTCCTCATAACCTTCATGTCTTCTGGACCCAGGTGTGGGGTAAATAAGTGCATTCATCTGGCGTACTGGGCGTGAGAAAGTCCCTGTCAGATGTTTAGAAAGAAACCAGCAGGGCTGTAGCTCCTGAGGTCTAATTCCTGAAAGACACTGCTGTGAAGCCTTGTAGGAATGTTCTCTACAGCAGAGGTTCTCAGTCCTGGACCTCAGGAGCCAGGGCCCTGCTGGGTTTCATTTTAACCATCTAACTGGGAGTATGTGACAAGTGAGACACCATCCAGGTGAATGTTATTTACTACATCGAGGGTAGAAAACCAACAGAGCTGTGATCCCTGAGGACTGAGATCCACGGCTGTGCTCCACTGGTCTAATTTATATAACACTTTTATATGTTATAGATTGGAGAATTTCTAACCATAAATACTTACTAACATTCTAAATATTACATGCATTTTAAACAAGAGAAAAAACATTACTTTGAGTCATAATTGTAGCATTATTATTTAGAGCAGGACATTTGGTTGTAATGTATTGCTCATGGATACCTCCAAACGATGCCATAGATCCTAACATGTAGTCAAATTACTTCTTCTTTTTCAGGCAGGATGCTTACCAAATAACAAATGAATGTCACAACCTATAAGGTATAACAATTATATTCATATTTAGACAGTTGTTACCCCTCGGTTATCAATAATAATCATCTTTTTCTTCATGTTTAATGTATTTCTCTGCTGTGCTTGTCTAATTTCATGATATATTTACGAGACCTTTTAATCATAAATTATTAATAACACTCTATACATCACTTGCACTTGGACTTTAAAACACTGTCATCTAAGGTTATCATCACATATAAGTCCAATGTGTTTGGATGAGTCTTCATGTGTTTTCCTTTTCTCCAGCATAGCTTGTTACTCCGTGATACTTTTCAAACCTCGCCTGCTTTATTTAGAAGGACAATCTGGAAAGAAAATAGAAGTTTGGTCAGGTGCTCGGATCAAAGGCATATTTGGGTAAATAATTAAAAAGATAGCAGCATGCTGTGGGATGCAACACGCAGCAGCCTTTAGAGCGTTGCACAATATAAAAAAACAAACTCTTTCTCCCCTTCACAAAAACAATGTGAACAGATGGAGGGGAAAAGAACGAGAGAATAAAGCAGTGCAGTTTGCCTTGTGTCACTGTCCATGGTGCTGAATCAGTGCTGTCATTCAGTGCCATTAAAAAGCTTGTTGGAGCTACAGTTTTGAACATGTTTGCACTCCAAATTGTCCGACCCCTCTCCAGCTATCCATCTCCAAACTGGCCTGTCTATTACTCTTCACAGGGAATGATGCATTCAACGCCACTCTTCCGAATAGTTGTGTTATTCATGCAAGAGAGCATGTGCCCTGCCAGTGTTGCATTACTCGCACACAGAAAGGTCTAATTAGTGCAGATGGGAATATAACATCAATACAAGGGCAGTGCAGTTCACACTGACATGAGTAATTACGCTTGATATGAGGGCATTTATGTGGATCATATCATGTATCAATGATCGATTGTATGTGGCAAGTTGTGTATGAGAATCGTTAATAGGGGGGTGCACGCTAGCATGCAAAGGAATAGGATCTGCCCTGATTAACGGTGTTTGAGCAACACATGGAGTTCCTGACACCTCCAGAGGAGTCGTTCTGTAACTGAGCATGACCTCTGATCCCCTTGGGGATTTCGGCGAGCAAACGCGCTATCAGAAGAGAATCACAAAAAAACTGCGTGTCCCGTGAAATGCATTCAAACAACATGCTTAACCTCTGTTAGGTCAGAATTAATTGGCTAATAAGAAGATGTAATTAAATACTAGTGATTATTTTTGTTCTGTTGATTTTGCTAATGAGCAGAATACAGCCGCCTGAAATGTTTAATATCTGGAGTGCTACAAGCCTCTATCTATCTATCTATCTATCTATCTATCTATCAATATATCCATCTATCTATCTATCTATCTACTGTATCTATATATCTATCTATCCATCCATCTATCTATCTATCTATCCATCTATCCATCTATCCATCTATCCATCTATCCATCTATCCATCTATCTATCTATCTATCCATCTATCTGTCTGTCTATCTATCTATCTATCCATCCATCTATCTATCTATCTATCCATCTATCCATCTATCCATCTATCTGTCTGTCTATCTATCTATCTATCCATCTATCTATCCATCCATCTATCTATCCATCTATCCATCTATCCATCTATCTGTCTATCTATCTATCTATCTGTCTGTCTATCTATCTATTTATCCATCTATCCATCCATCTATCCATCCATCTATCTATCTATCTATCTATCCATCCATCAACCCTTCCATCCAGCCATCCGAGCTACTACTCAGTTAAAAATATTGTATTTAACTGATTAAAAACATGGTTGTCGTGAAAAATTCAACGAAACAGCATCTCCCATGAGTCTGTAATCGAGCTGCCCAGTTTCTTTCCCCCCTGATACCAATGCAAATTTGACATTTGAATGCCTTCAGTGAGTAACTTAGTGTTTATGCTATCAGAGGAATCTTATCTACCGCAAATAGAAACATTGTGGCCACCTTTTTCACAAACACCTTACAGTATGATAAGCTCATAGTCTATTGTGGGGGGTTACTCCGGTGGGAAGTGTCACAATGTACCTCATAAACATTTTTGGTCACCAGGTAGTTGAGGAGTCAGCTTTGATGGATTATGTGCTGTTCACTTTGCAGGTTTTTGAGTGTGTTTTTGTGTGTGTTCACCCTGATGCCTGTCAGAGTGAATGATCTTCGGGGATAGTTTTATTCTGAAAGCAACTAACAGTAACATCTGGCTCTGCATTGGCTTTGTTATGAATATTTATTTATTTTCTATTTAATCATGTCTTTGTAGACCATCTCAAAACATCCTGTGGAGTTTTTGGCTCTGAATGGGGATCAAAAAACACAACGGGTCTCCCTTGTCAATACCATCAGGGCCATTCTTTCCCACAAAGACATAGCTGATTTAGCTTCAGCGCTTCTTATTGCCTTTGTGATTTTTTATGTTTCCTTGTTTTTGTCATTTCTCCACGGGATAGTTTCCCTGCACAGCTGTGAAGTCTTGGAATTTGCCTGGCAGGAGAATATGCAGGTACTGCATGATCTCTTCAATTATGCCTGTCTGAAGGCATCGTCTTTGTTCGAACACAGGCAAGCGTATCAGAAAGGTTGACAGGGTTCTTCTTCTTGTCTGTGCCACGCTCAGCACCTGGATGGTTGAACAGGGCACCTCTGCCAATTGCTCTAAAAAAGACAAAAGAGCAGTCAGAAGAGCTCCAGCTGTGTCTGTGAAGTGGGTATGAACTTGCAAGAAGAACACAAAGAAACAAAGAAGTCCTTCAAGGATCTTGCACACCTCGAGACACATTTCCACCAATTTATTTTCTTATTATTTCTGGATGGAAACTGTGTTGGCCCATTAGCAATAAGCAAGGATTTTCTCTCAGAAGTCCAACTAGAATTGAAATCGGGAGGGGGTGTGAACACTTTAAATGTGTCAGCAAAATCATTTCCACATTAATGCACAACAATATTTACTCTGAATATTTCACACGGTACAGTTGCTATTTTCCAGCCCTGAGTGACTGCAATTTCTGTTTTTATTACCGAAATTATTCACACCGCTGTCAAGGTGACTTGTTGGAATGTCACAGACACACCACTTGAAACCGATACCCCCCCAAAAAAAAGCCCCTTGAAGGAGCGAAATCAGTGACATAAGTCATGCAATGTGCATAACAGGGTGGTGTCATGCACAATTCCTTTATACTGTGTGTTCATTATCCCATTAATCTGGATATATGGAGTGGGCCAGGTGGAACGTTGTCATGCATGAACATTTTTCACTGTCTGTTTTGTAGAGTCCAAAAGGAGAGCAACCATTGATATTCATGGCACAGCCAGTATGAGGTGTGACAGTATTTTTTGTGAATCTGTGAGTGTATATGGTAATACCAGAGCAGCCTCAAACCTCAACTGCAGTCTCTCCCTGAAGGAGGGGTACACCCCGCCCCTCCAAAACAGGCTCTGCAAGATAAAGAACCACTCAGGAGGGAGGGATCGTTTTCTCTTAAAGGGGCCCTTTGTGTTTTTTGAGCTTTCCCTTTCCTGTAGTGCAGGGGTGTCAAACTCAATTTCATCAAGGGCCACGTTAGCATTAAGGTTGCACTCAAAGGGCCGGTTGTAACTATATAAATATACATATATAATATATATATTGTAGTGACCACTATTTAACTAGGGTACATAATTCACGCATGGAACTACAGGTTGGGGGTATTGTTTCGCACGGACACATATCTTGACGGTACCTCCGGGGTACCTACTGTGTGTGTGTCTCTTGCACTTTCTCTTACTCTTCTCGGCTCGACCCGACAGCATGTGTATTTCTGCTGCTCAATAAAGCCAGATTTGTACCTTCGATGCACCGCCTCCGACTCCCTTCTCTCGGCACTACATTGGTGACCCTGACATAAGTCTCGCGAAGGTTCCGAGACTGAACCGAACACGGCAAAAAAACTCTTGTTTTTCCTCGGAATGCCGGAGATTCTTGGAGACGTCCGTAGCTGCCACGTGCACATGGACTGAGGCTCGGTGCGCCCCACGGAATGGCTGGGAACGTCGCTCACCATTCCCGCTTCGTCTCGGCGCTGGAGGGCAGCAAGCCTTCCTACTACGAGGGGACGATGCACGACCTGCTAGGTATGGAGGGACCCGACTTCTGCCTCGTGGAGCTGGTTCTTCGGGACATGCGGCTGCGTGTCCAGGCGGCGCTAGCTAACTCGGCTAGTGTTGAGCCCCGCGCTTTGGCCGAAGATGCTGGCCGGTTCCTCCTGGCCGCCCCGCGATTTACCCCCGAGGTGCTTGCCACTGCACGCTGCAGCACCTTCCCTGGTGGGGGCACGCCGCCTAGCAGAGGCTCCGGGGCCGACGACGACGACAGCGACTACCGGCCGTCGAGTGCGGCTAGCCTCGACTGCTAACGACAGCTAGCCACGACAGCTAACCACGACAGCTAACGGCTAGCTGCTACCAACGGCTAGCGACGACTGCTACCAACGGCTGACGGTGACTAGCAGCTACCAGCGGCTATCGACATCCGACTGTTTTTTTTTGTTTTTTGTTTTTTGTGGTGCCTGAGAGGAGGTTCGATCAAGTCTGGTCGGCCTCGCGTGGATCCTCTCGCTATTTCGCCCACCTGTTTTTGGTGGTGGACAGGACGACCATTTTTGAGCTTTTTGTGGTGCCTGAGAGGAGGTTCGACCATGTCTGGTCGGCCTCGTGTGGACCCTCTCGCTTTATCACCACCTCGACGGCGGTTTCGGACGTCACACACGCCTGCTTCGGCCCGTGGGTGACGCGCTTCTGGACCCCGTCTCGCCTCTTCCCTCGCCTCGGCGGTTTCGAACGTCGCCCGTGCCTTCATCGGCCCGCGGGTGGCGCGCTTCGGGACCCTGCCTGGCCTCACCTCTAACCGCGGCTCACGGTTCGCCTCGACGGCGCCCCGTCTGGCCTCTCCCCTGTCCACGTCTCTCTCCTCCCGGGGACACGGCTCCTTCCTCCCGAGGACTTCGTGCCCGCCGCCGCTGTGCCTTCGCCTGCGGCCGGGCAGTGCTCCTCCCTGCCGACCCTGCTTTCTGCGGCCCCCTGACGACGGCCCGTTCCGGCCTTCCCCCCACCCCCCGGTGGGGATGCCCTCGCCCTCGTTGGGGCCCCTACCCTCTCCTGCGGCCCCCTGATGACGGCCCGTTCCGGCCCACCCCCCACCCCCCGGTGGGGATGCCTTCGCCCTCGTTGGGGCCCCTACCCTCTCCTGCGGCCCCCTGACGACGGCCCGTTCCGGCCCGCCCCCCACCCCCCGGTGGGGATGCCCTCGCCCTCGTTGGGGCCCCTAACCTGCTTTCTGCGGCCCCCTGACGACGGCCCGTTCCGGCCCGCCCCCCACCCTCCGGTGGGGATGCCCTCGCCCTCGTTGGGGCCCCTACCCTCTCCTGCGGCCCCCTTCCGACGGCCCGTTCCGTGGCCCGGCCCTCGCCGGCGGCCCCGCCCTCCTCGGCCCCTGTGGTGCTTCCTCCCGACGCGAGGATTGTGTCCATGGTTGAATTCTGGGGGGGCTTGTGGAGTGACCACTATTTAACTAGGGTACATAATTCACGCATGGAACTACAGGTTGGGGGTATTGTTTCGCACGGACACATATCTTGACGGTACCTCCGGGGTACCTACTGTGTGTGTGTCTCTTGCACTTTCTCTTACTCTTCTCGGCTCGACCCGACAGCATGTGTATTTCTGCTGCTCAATAAAGCCAGATTTGTACCTTCGATGCACCGCCTCCGACTCCATTCTCTCGGCACTACAATATAAAATAATGTATTATATTACAGTATTGCCTCTGAATTAGATTATTATCGGATAGGATAATAACTTAGTAATTAACTACGTCTGAAAGCAGAAGTCCAGGGCAAATAATTGCAAGTCTCTTCAGTGTCACAAAGTGAGATGCATTGTGGGACATGTAGTTTATGGGCAACCTGCTTCTGTAAAGTGGCATGTAACCGTATAATATTATATTCTTAGCAAGGCCACATAAAATGAAGTCGCGGGCCGGATTTGGCCCCCGGGCCTTGAGTTTGACACCCCTGCTGTAGTGTGTCATATAGGTTTTTGTGCATGTAAATGGTCTGCAAAGGCTAAAATACCAAAGTACCAAAATAGTTTATTATATATATATATATATATATATATATATATTTATTTTAATATCTCTTTTTTATATGGCTGATATTTCGTTTCTACAGCAGTATTGTACTGAACGATAAGCAGGCATCTTGCTGTGTTTAAGTTCACTAGTGACGCAAGATAGGGAATAAATGAGAGGAAAAAACGAAGACAAGGTCAGGGAGACCACAGTGACTCATCTGCTTTCTGGCGGCTAATGAATCCCAGAATACTCTGCGCAGGTCACCGAGTACAGTCACACAGGCATTACTTCAGCTGCTATTTCATGTTAATGCAGTAATTAGCTTCTGGAAGTTATTGATACACACATATTTCTCTGTGTGGATGGGTCTGTGTGAGAGTTTCCATTGTGTGTTGAACAACTTGCCACCATTATCATCACTGCTATTGAGGATACTTAACAAACGTATGCAGAGTAGACAGAATCTCACTTTCTTCTATACTTTTTACACCACTTTTTTTTATCTCATGGCTGATTTCTTTACCTTCCAAGCAATCGATGCAGTGAAATCTCTGTGGTATTCCCTTAAAATACATATTTCATGATATTTTGCATTGCACGGTACATAAAGTCTAATTGTCCTTGTGCTATTGTAGCTTCAGTATGCACCGTGGAGCTCTGTCAGTTGTCAAAGTCTCTGCTCCAATGTCACTAAGACAAATCCCTACATTGATTTGTCTACATCTGCAATTTTGAAAATAAATGCTGTTGAGAACATTACTTTCTTTGTGTTGTCATTCAAGCACAGGGGCAGACTCTTCATTGGCATTTCACTAAGCTAATCTTTCAATCATACTTCCTCACAATTAGATGTTTTATTGTGTCATGATGATTATGAACAGATAACTGATACTCATTTCCATAATGTTAATTGTTTCCATGCTTTCAGGGGCCCCTTCCTTAGCTAGGTACTAAATATGCTGATTTGAAATCCAAGGACACTGCGGTCCATCTACATTTCACTTTGCTTTTATTTTATATATACGAAAAACATCTGTCAAACCGTGCTACTGCAAATTGAAACAGCAATTTCATTCAGATGTTTTCTGACGCTGATGACATGCGCTGATGTTGTCGGTAATGACAAGCTCAGAGGGGTGTTTATTTTAAAGGCACTTATGACTACAGCTATGAAAAGTCTTCTCTTTCCAAGCTGTTGAAATACCAATCACTTTTATAGTCTGTAGTCATTATCTTTTTCTTTGCCGGGTCTATAAAATGAAACAATTTCTAATCCTATCGTGTATATCTATTCAAATAAAGGTCACTGCAGGTACCAGTAGTCATCACATTTATTCTGTTTCATTAACATGTTTTACACATATACACAATATTGAATCATTCTTCATTTAGCACCTCCTTAACCCTCCTGTTGTCTTCCGGTCAAATCTGACAGATTTACTACTTTCATCAATCATAACTTTTTTGTTTTACATTCGATTGCATTAAGGCTTTATGATATCCTTCACAGTAGACATTTGAACATATACAATTGCTGATCAACACTTTCATTGAATTTTGGATGATTTAGTCAACTTTGTAACACCCATGGTGTTCCCGGTCAAAAATGACCGCCATAAAGAAAAGGAATTAGTCACCATCCGGATCAGATAAAACACACACACACACACACCCACACCCACACCCACACCCACACCCACACACACACACACACACACACACACACACACACACACACACACACACACACACACACACACACACACACACACACACACACACACACACACACACACACACACACACACACACACACACACACACACACACACACACACACACACACACACACACACACACACACACACACACACACACACACACACACTCTAGATGTGTCCCCCCCCCTTATGTGCCCAATCCCCCCATGTGAATCACACCTGGCACACAAACACACACACCGAACAATTTGACACATTTCCCGCTCTTATGTGCCCATCCCCCCACATGGATCACACCTGGCACACGCAATACATGTTCAGTGTCTATTCTTTGTATGTTTACTGCAGTTTGTCATGCATACCAGTAGTCTGATACAATATTTACAGTTTGAAAGGGTGTTAAATGAAATTTGGTGATGATTAATGGTTTTTGTGTTAATGTAATAGCAGTTAAAACAGGACCGGTCCAAAATGTGACCGCGAACACCAAAGTAAGGGGGGGGGAAACGAAGACAATAGGAGGGTTAAGCCAAGTCACTGTATCATATATGAATGTGACGTGATGTGAATCTGCACAAATTATCTTTCACGTTTACTGACAAAATAAGAAGAATACGTTTCATTCTCTGCCCTGACTTCTCTTTTGTTTCCTGAAACTTCCAAGAATAATCCGCACTGAGCCATGACTGATCCACAGTGATGCATTTGTTATGTAAGAGGGCTTATCAGGTTTTTGAAAGCATTGAAATAGACAAGCATTATGTGCCATTTCTTGTACAGGAAACTGGCTCATTATCAGCTGCACAGTGTGGAAGTTAGACTGTTTTTGAATAGGTTATTTATAACTTTCACTAAAACACACAGAAGATTAAATAAACCTGAAAGGAAAAGTGTAACTTTTTTGAAAATGTATGTCTTATTTTCTTGCTAAACACTTTGATGTCTGTAAACACGAAGCTGGAGCCAGCAGCCTGTTAGCTTATTAGCACAACAACTAAACAGCTAGCCTAGCTCTTTCATAAAGGTAACAAAATCTGCTCACTAATCAATATTGTTTTTTGTTAGTATATTCCACACAAAAAAAAACTAAGTTTAAAAACTAAAAGTTGTGGCTTTAGGCAGACTTATGTGCAAACTCACCAAAACAACAACACTCCAGGTATGTACTGTTCGTGTTCAAAGGAAACCCTGCAACTTGTTTATTACACTGTGGTATTTGTGCCCATAAAAAACGATCTGTGGTAATTAGTTAGTTTTGGAAGTGCTGGTTGGCAGATTTTGGCCGAGCTAAGCTAGCTGTTTTCCAGTCTTTCTGCTAAACTAATTGGCTGCTGGCTCAGACTTAATATTTACTGTACAGACGTGAGTGTGGCATGGATTTTCCCATCAAACTCTTGACAAGAAATCAACTAGGCCATTCCCCAATATGTTAAATTATTGCTTTAAAGTCAAAGAACCAGGCTTCTCCGATTTTTCAAATTCTTACAAATCTCCCCTCCCTGCCTCCCTTCATTTTTTGACTCTCTTCCCAAAGTCTTCTCTCCTGGGTAACCTCAGGGATAGCCTGAAGACTTATTTCCATTTTATCATCCCTTGACCTGATCACCCCCGCTCACCGGTCAGCTTCAATCTCCGTTCATACTGCAAAAAAGCTTTACTCCGTATTCTGCTGAGGCGCGCTCTTTGTAAGCTCACTGCATGTAATTGTCCTGCAACTGTCTCTCTTGAACCAAAGCGTGTGTCTTCACTTCCCATTTCCGTGTGTGTGTGTGTGTGTGTGTGTGTGTGTGTGTGTGTGTGTGTGTGTGTGTGTGTGTGTGTGTGTGTGTGTGTGTGTGTGTGTGTGTGTGTGTGTGTGTGTGTGTGTGTGTGTGTGTGTGTGTGTCAGACAGGAAGCAGACTTCTGTTCGGGAGCCCAGCGGCTGGTAAGAAACTAACAAGAAACTTCACTCTAGTGAGAAATAGTGGAGAGGTTGTGGTGAAATAGATAGAAAAATAAAAAGGGGGTGTATGCAACTCCTCCATTATTCCAATGTGTGTGTGTGTGTGTGTGTGTGTGTGTGTGTGTGTGTGTGTGTGTGTGTGTGTGTGTGTGTGTGTGTGTGTGTGTGTGTGTGTGTGTGTGTGCGTGTGTGTGTGTGTGTTAAACTTTTTTAAACATTTGCAAGATAGAAGAACTAGGTCAGCTTATCAAAGTAAAGCCATGAAGCAATACAAGTTCTGAGTGGCTTTGATACATTTTACATCAAAAGGATACACTACAATGATACAGTAAACCCTCAGTATCTTTACTAAAGAGATAAATGGAAAAATAACTGTGTTAAGATGCTACACACAGTACACAGTAACTTTTAAGTGTTTACAAAAGTTTCAACTTATTCTATAGATGCTGCTTTCAAACAGCCGTAGGTACTTTTCTATCCATATCAGACAAATCTAGGTTGACAGAATAGTAACGTGAGTTGTAGCAACAGCAGCCTTATGGAAGGGGGTGTGGGAGGGGAGGGTGTGTATGAACACAATATTCACACACACTCATTTTAACACCACTGAACTGCACGGTACCATTGCACTTTTCTGCTGGACTCCAGACAGCAATACATTCATTCTTAGCAAGAACTTGCATCTCTGAACACCATGATGGTAAGCATTTAAGATTAAAGGGGACCTATCATGCAAAATGCACTTTTTGATGTCTTTTATACATAAATATGTGTCCCCGGTGTGTCGGGGAACTCACGCAGCGTCAGAAAATAAAACCCTCTCTTTTTTCCTCCGTACCCAAATCTCTAAAAACGGGGCTACAACGGAGCTGATCCAGATTTGCGTCCGATATGACGTAATATCGGAAATGTAGGTTGGCTTTACACCCACGGCCCTATCAGAAACGTTGCTATCAGAAACAATGCCCGACTGTTTTGGACGTAATATGGTCGGTGTTTACATTAGCATCGCTAACACTCAGAGCTAACCTGTATGTAGCATGTGTGTGAAGAAGCAGGAAATAAAAAGGAACTCACCTTGTGGTATAACCGGCAAGAGAGAAAGCCTTTGAGCTCCATACTGTTTCAGAAATAATCCTTGATAATCCATGATATGGCGTTTCATCACGGCAGTATTTAGTGTAGACGGTAGCTGCCGGGTCCCGCATGAGCTCAGCCCACTCCTTTTTTTAATAATTTTTTTTAAAGCTTTATACCCCAAATCAGCACTTTTGAAACAGGAAGTGAAATAGAGGGATATGAGGCATGGCTAGAATGGGTGATCTGTTTGGTATTTTGAGCAAAACACTTCATAGACATGTTTTTTATATATTTTTATATATCTGAGACCTATGCTATTGCCTACAAATAGCATGATAGGTCCACTTTAAGTTATTATTATGTTCGATTGCTTTAGATGTTGAGGGATAACCAATGTGACAATTACAACCAACCAATCAGTAAACACAACGATTTACCATAAAGCAGATCATCTATAGGGCTAATACTTTTGTTGTTAATGTACATTTGAATTACTCAGCAATGCAAAAAGTCCAAACTTTCAAGAGAGATCAACATTTGGTCAGCATTTCAGGTCTTCTTGTCTAAAAAATGTGTTTTTTGTTAAATACTTGAAATAGGTCTTTGGTATCTCCAAGGTATATATGTCAGTAAAAACACCACTTGTGAATGATTAAGCTTTACATGTCTGCTAACAAAAGGCTAAACTAAACGACTAAACGTCATCTTGTTAGTTTGTTTAAAGCTTTAGGTTAGCTTTTTGCATCTGGGAAATTAAATGATGCATACTGAATCATAAAATGGTGATTATGTTGCTGATCAAGTATAGTAAACATTTGATTGCTACGGACCTTATTTTCTGCAATAATCCAAAAGCAAATAGACAAATTCAGCTTGCTTTCCATCAAGTAGACCAGTGCAACACTCATTAGACAGTTTTACTTGGAGGGGGGCTGCATCCACACCACCACCACATGTCATGATGCCCCTTATTTCCCCAAAAGACACGCCCACGCAGATACAATCTCCTGCACATATTAGGTTTACTGTATATTTCCGAGTGTCAAACGAGGACATGGTGGACCCTCACGCTGTGGCTCGACAGAAAGAGCACAGTGAAGCTTACACAGCACTCAGCAATTGTCAGGCTCGATGCCATGCATTTCTCCAACAGCTTGCACTCTGTTTCCATCAGATGTAACACACAGTCTGGCACTGCAGCCAGTCAAACCTCGTTAGTTGCTTTAGCCCCTGTTTACAGAGACTGGGCATTTTGTCATGTTGGATTTTGTTCATCTTAAATGCGGTAGGGATTGTTTGATCGAGGAGGGAAGTTAGGTTTGTTTTTTAGCTGTAGGCTGCTTCAACAGCTTGAGGTGAGCTGATCTAGATCCCCCCCTCGACAGCACCAGAAACACACATTGTTAATGGGCGTCTTTATGGCACCACAGAGTTGTCATCACAGTCTGTTTTTACTTTAGCGGAGGCCCGGCAGGATCAGCAGAGTGGCATTTGAAGCTCACGCCGTTGACTCACAAACAGCGCTGCTTCACAGAGCCTACATAACTAGTTCACAAGCTGTTCTGTCGCACATGTTGCCTTCCATCACGCCGCTTTGAGAGACTGAAATAAAGTAACGTGTTCCCTCCTAAATCTATTTTTCATTAGCTTTAAGCTCTGTGTTGTGCAAGCTGTTTGATTTCAGCCGTGCCGCCTTTAGAGCTTTGGCTCAACACATCAAAACTCCTACATCTCCTCGCAGCTCCTAAAACCTGTGGAGGATCCTTTTCTTGTTTTTCAGGCCAGAAATAGGAAACACAGTGTAGATACAGGAGAACACATATGCCAGAAAGGCAATTTGATAAAACATTTGCATATTTTAGTTCACAGCTTCAACAAAGGAAGAAAAACTGGAGTATTATGTGTTTGATAACATGTACACTGCCATGTTATTGAGCAGGGCTAAGAAGAAAAAGCAAAAAAATGACAATAACATAATATTATTTCACCTCCCTACACCTGTAACTGTAACTTTTGCTGAATCCTTTTCAATTTCCCCACTGGGCTTTCTATGTCTAAGGCACAGTGGTTACCTTAGTGTGTGTGGTGTGTGTTTGTCTCTATATGATTCACACACCAGCCTGAGAATGTGTCGAACATCACATCTCTTAAGGTGTCTGAGGACCTCAGGGGCTCAATATAATATAGTTGTTTTCTACTTATTTTCTAAGAATGCTCCATTCCCGACGGTGTGCTTCCATCCAGCATAATGCTCTTTATTGTGCTGGAAGGACAGGATATATTTGTTTTGCCGTCTAAAGGATGTATTTGCTGTCTCTAAGCACTGAAGGCTGTACATTGAATACTGTAGAACTGCAGCGCGTACAACATGATTCAGCTCATAAACTTTGTATATATTGTACTTTAATGTTTTCTATATCTTGTAACCCTGATGAAGAGAGCCGAGCGTAAACACACTGGATTATTATTTAACTCCATTTGTCACCAAAGTGTTTCTGAATCACTTATTGCTCTTATACAGTAGTTCTCATATCCAAGCACTCATTTTCCGAGACAATTTGTTCCATTGAGTGTTTCATAAACCAATCGGCTCGTGTTGACCTTAGGCTAAAACGACATTAGAAATAGCATTTAGTTACAATTATGTTTCTTGAGTGGGAACAGTTAGCAGTTATTATTTTGTTGAGCGAGCAATCTGTATACAGCAATCTGCTGTGTATTCTTTCAGTCAGGCTGCGGCTGCCTTGAACTTTTGCACTGCAATTAATTTAGCCATGAATTTCACCTATTCATCCTCTCAAAGCGGCAATTATATTTATGTATTTATTTACCTGGAGCCAAGAGTGCAGTGCATGATTAAAACCAAAACAATGCAGTTGGCAGAGAAGGAGGTTTTGGATACCTTTAGTTTACACGTAATGAAAGTTACAAATAACGACAACAGGATACATATTTTACATTAAAGTTATATTATTTGATCCTTGGCTCAGATACCTAACCCCAAATTGCTGAGGTAAGCATGTCTACAGTGCATGAAAGCTGTTTTGGATAAAAAGAGTCAACTAAAAAGACATGAACCAGATAATGTGGGATAAAGGCAATTGTTATTTTAATAAGACTATAAATATTATGGTCTTAAAATACTCCATTACAAGTAGGAATCCCGAGATTAAAATGTCACTTAAGTAATAGTGTAGAAGTATTATGAGCAAAATGTACTCAAGTATCAAAAGTACTTATTATGCAGACTGACTGTTGTTTTGCAATTGAATATAACAGTATAAAATCCTGCTTTTATCCTTAACAAATACCTAAAAGAGTATGTTTTATGTTGTTATTCGGCAATGTAGAGCACATTTTGGACCGGTCCTGTTTTAACTGCTATTACATCAACACAAAAACCATTAATCATCACCAAATGTCATTTAACACCCTTTCAAACTGTACATATTGTATCAGACTACTGGTATACATGAAAAGCTGCAGTAAACATACAAAGAATAGACACTGAACATGTATTGCGTGTGCCAGGTGTGATCCATGTGGGGGGATGGGCACATAAGAGCGGGAAATGTGTCAAATTGTTCTGTGTGTGTGTGTGTGCCAGGTGTGATTCACATGGGGGGATTGGGCACATAAGGGGGGAACACATTTAGTGTGTGTGTGTGTGTGTGTGTGTGTGTGTGTGTGTGTGTGTGTGTGTGTGTGTGTGTGTGTGTGTGTGTGTGTGTGTGTGTGTGTGTGTGTGTGTGTGTTTTATCTGATCCGGATGGTTACTAATTCCTTTTCTTTATGGCGGTCATTTTTGACCGGGAACACCATGGGTGTTACAAAGTTGACTAAATCATCCAAAATTCAATGAAAGTGGTGAAAAAAGTTATGATTGATGAAAGTAGTAAATCGGTCAGATTTGACCCGAAGACAACAGGAGGGTTAAGTGCAACACTTAAGTACTTGTCTCTAACATTCTGTTTCTTAAATGTCTCTCACAAAACTCCTCTTTTGCTCCCTAGCTGCGTACTTACGGAGCTACTTCAGAGGCATCAGGTGAAACTGTCAACCGGTGAGCTGGATCGCATCCATTGTTCTGCTCTGATGGATCATTTGCAACAATCCAGAGATAAATCTGCTTTCTATTTTTGGGCTGACAGCCTCTACCTGTAACCAGCCGCCTGCGAGCCCCCCCCCCCACCCAGACAGTGACCGGCCTAATGTCTGGTCGCAGTGGCTTCCTTGAAGTGCCCCTGCAAGTTAATAAATTCTGAGCCATCTGTTTCCATACAGCCCCTTTCCATTACCAGGTGCCCCCCCCCTCCTTGGACCTCTATCTAATTAACTTTCCTCTCTCTGCCTCTCTTTGTGCCCACATTCAAACTGGGGAAGGGAGGTAGAGAAAGGTACATTTGTTTAACCTGATGTTTTGAGGCAAAGTAAACAGTACGGTAACCTATTTAGCAACAATGCTTTTTTCTGTGATTTAGCAATGATGTTATTAATAACCATGTGGGTCTGAAGGGTACTTAACCATGCAATAAAGAGATGGGGCATTGAGTGCCACTGTTGTGCCTTCGCTTTGGAGAGGAACACTAATTGCTAGTCGGGGAATCTAATGAAAACCCTCCAAACAAATAACAAAGCAGACAGTGAAGAGTGTATGAAAGTAGAACAAAGGGAGGAGAGCAATGCAAGGAGAGAATGCATGAAATAATGGAAATAATAAACACTGTAGCTACAGCTAATAAAGGCAGTTAATGCTTCACAGACAGTGCACCGACAGTAATTCAAAGTCGCAAAGAGAAACAATAAAAATGCCAGCCATGAATTGAGGAAAGTATTAGACATCAACAAAACAAGTATTTATAGTAAGTATAAGGGAGGTAAAAACAAATAATATAAAAAGCCTTTCTGTGAAACATGTTTTAGGAAGAGATTTAAAAGCTGACCCAAACAGACAGGAAATGATCTTATTCCATCATTGGGTGGCTTTCTATCAAATTATCATGTGCAACATGTTCTGCTCCCAAAGATGTCGTGTCCTTTCTAAGGATGAATGCTGTTATTGAAAACAGAAATGACAGTAGGAAGAGAAACAGCTCTCTGATGCTAAAAAAGACTAGCATTGCCCATAGCATATAACGCTTTTAACTACTTTTAGCTGTCAGAATCTAACTGAAAGCATCAACCATCAAAGCCATTAGGGTGCCAGAGTGCCCCTGTGGTTTTGCCATTAGCCCATAATATATTGGCAACAATATGCCAGAGCAGCACTACAGTATCAACATACAGACACTGAGGGAAAAAGGGTGGCACATAAATAGCATAGCCAAAAGAGCACAACACTCCATACAAGGTTAGGATTCCCCATTGTGGGAGAAATGTAAGTTATGTGTCCACATTAAGCTGTAATGTTCTCAGAGACGATGATGCCACTTTTTATGGTAAGGCTGTTGACTATTCATGAAAATCATGGAGGTGGCTGTAGGAGATTAGATTCCTGCTGTTGCGGGAAACACTCATAAGTCCAACCAGTAATTTCCATGTTTCTACCTGATCAGACGGTTTATGTGGTTCTTTATAGAAGTTGCCAGCTGTGTGACCCCTAAGGCCCACAAAATCTATTCATAAACTAGAATAAGGATGCATGGTTGTCAGTCGGAAAAATAAGGGTTTCTTTTCAAAGATACAAGGTTTGTACCCAGTGGCAGCGATATTTCTGACACATGTTTGAGTCATTTCATTTGCATGAATCCTATGCATATTACATCGCTCCGACCTGTTGGCTACCACAGGAATTGTCATCATCGGTTGCAGGCAATAATAGTAAGTTACTGCTGCTTGTCATATGCCATCCTGCTTCCGCCATAATTTATGTTCACGGGACCATTGTCTTGAGGCCCGGGGGGCATTTTGTGTGCCTCCGATTCCGGCTTTATGACGCAAGGAGGGGAGAGCCTCCACCAATGCCAAGTGAACCAAAACCTTTCGCATGCTGAGAAGCTCCTTTTCCAAATGAATGTTTCACTTCCCTTCCCAAATTGAATCTGCGAGATGCGGAGACAAACGCACGGGTTTCCTGTTGACAGTCAGAGAGGGCTACATACAAACAAAATGAAAGGGAGGGTGATCAGGATGGTTTACATCTCTGAGGAACTCATCCGGAAGGGCATGTCCCTCATTACGCCTGTTTGGAGAGAGGTCACGTTTTGCCAGTTAACACTCTCCTCCGCGTCCTCCACCTGCAGCGGGTTAGGGAGGGAGGGAGACGTCTCTGACATGACCTCCAGTGAAGTGAGCATGTCGGGAACCGCTGGAGATTGGAGGCGGAACCAATGCCGAAGAGAGAGAAACACATGCCTCGCAATCAGCCATGAAATGCAACCTGGCACCGATTGGACTGAGCCTGCAGGGAGCCTCCATAGACCTCAGCCTGCAGAACAACAGGGAGGGAGAGACGGGTAGAGGGTGAGGGATGCGGACGGTATGGAGAGGGTTATGGGGTACGAGGTCATTCTACCTCACAGGGTGTTTTATTAATGTAATTAAACACGGGCGAGCTCTCTGGCTCTGCATCATACCTGACCTCCACAGCAGAGGGAAGGGAAGGGAGGGAGAGACAGACAGGGAAAGGGAGGGCGAGGGAGAGAGGTAGGGATAACAAGGACATGAGATTGGCAGGATAAGGCGAGATGAAACAAGAGAGGACAGGGCTAAGCAACGGGGATAAAAAGCGATAGATGCAGCACGATGCAGGAGTGAGAGGGGAATATTTGAAATTTAGTCCGAGAATTAGTGCGCAGGAAAGCCAAGTGAGCCATGGAGGAGTCGAGGCCAGTGCATTTGAGGAAAGAGAGGTCAACGTGAGGGCAAACAAAGGCCTCTGGGTCTGGTGCGCAATGTGAGGAATGTCATGTAATCATATTAGACACATCTCGCTGCGCTGTAGAAACAAAGGGTTGGGCTTTCTCTCTCAGCATAATTATATTGTTGGATAATATTTTATTTCCGAAGCTAGTTTTCACTTTCAGAAAAGTGTTTTTTATATGCTCCTTTTTTCTCATATTAAATACACTTTAAAGGGTCAAAATCATCGTTAAAGCCCTTTATAAACAGTTTTTCCCACCCACAGAAATCTCTGATATGAATTAACAAAAACTATACAAACTTTTTCAGAAAGTTTTGTGTAAGACGTCGCTCAGAGTTAAAAGCAAATTGAGAAAATGTTTTTTTGATAACTTTAAAGCTGAACAAATTAACATCATTCCTTTCTTAATTGCTGATTAAATGACTCTTAACACATCCTGCGCCGGAGGATAACATGGCTTTGTTCTTGTGCAAGAAAAAGATAATACAGAGGAATAAGAGAAGGAACAAATGCAACCATAGAAGTGGTACAAGTGTGTGTCTTGTTCTGATATGTCACTTTTTTCTTTCTGTGGACTATGTTTGCTCTCACATCAAAAAAGTAGTAATCTAAAAGTTAGAAACAATCTGTTATCTGATTTATGGAACAGCAATAAAAGCTGTTTGAGGCTAAAGAAATAACTTATTGCTAAATCACACACCTGCTCTAAAGTCTTATGGGCCTGTCATCGATGAAAAAGGTTCAAGTGCCTTTCTTTATCCAGAGTTGGCTCAGAAACATAAGAGCCACAAGCCTTAAAACCGCAGTGTTCTGCTTTATTGTTCTGTTTGTTTGGCTTTTTATTAATTCTGTGTTTTTATTTTAACATTGTGTTTAGCCATGTAGCTTTAATAACACCTTGCCAATACTTTATTGAGACATATCATTAAAAACTCACTTCTTAAGTGCTTTTAAACATACATTTTGGAGAGGTTTTATAGCAACAAACTGTGAAATAAAACGGGGTTGAGAACCACCTTTTTGCAAAAATATTTTTCTCCACTTTTTCTTGCTAGGACTCGCGTTTTAGACAGATGTTGAATTCAGGTATATGAAGAAAGACCTGATGAGAAAAGTAATCTAAAGCAGGTAAAAATGTTATAGTAGAATCCTAAAATACAAATATCCATAATCTATCCCCTTTCATTTGAACCATAACGACATTGTAAGCTTGTTTTTTTAGGTATATAAAATAATGTATGAGATACTGTAAGAACTAACTCCAGTGCCATTACAACATGTTTTTGGGAAAAAATCCTCCATTTCCTTCTGATACTTAATTGTTTATGAACTTAATAACATACATTATGAAGGTAGATAGATGGACGTGTGATTGAAAACACAGATGAGGCTCTATAATGGGTCAGGTTGTTTACAGAGTGCTGCTATAAGGAACGGTAGGCGAGGATTCACCACTCAGTGTGACAGCTTCAAGCACAACCCGTCAAAATCCATTTCTCATCTCCACAGCCCACATTAGACTCCCTGTCAAAATAATTGCATTTCTCTGTATTAATTGACGACTTATCATGAAAATAAGAGCTGTCTGGGAATGCATCAAACTACAGCAACAATAATAACAAAAGCAATAACCAAACAAATATCAAATGGACAAATGAGAGAGAGTGTTGGATGTGATTGATGCCAAGTCCAACCACACAGTGCTTATGTGCTCAGAAACGTAATGCTCCACAATTGACAGGCTTGATGACTGTATGTATTAAACAGCAAACAGTGTGTGTGTCCATGCATGCATGTAGAATTCATATTAGCTAGAGATTTAGCTTGGGGGGGAAATTATAACAACTAATAGAGCATGAATAAGGAACTTGTAATCCGTGTCAGACTTGAATTACTATCCAATAATGCTTATTTCAATACACAAAAAGCCATAATCCCATTTATCTGTAAGCTTTCCTATTGTCATCAGCGTTTACACAGCAGCATATCAATGCAGACACACGCAATCATTACATTATTGATATGAAAGCTCATTCGTCCTTTGCCCTCTAAGTTCAGCACGGCTTAATGAGGTATATCTATTTTTCTCAGGTATAAATACATTTACAACTGCCGCATGATGGTTATGAGCAGAATGTCATTAAAGTGTATGCTTGCCTCAAGTGTAATGGACTGAGAAACCATCACACACAGTTAACGATGCATGCACAAAGTGTGTCCACGTATACAATTAGAGATGCTACGATGTACTGTACTCGCCTGTTTGACTTTGCCATTTATCATCTTTTCTGCTTCTGAACAACAACGTGCCATTGACAGGAAAAAGGGAGCATTGGTCCAGTGCGTGGAAAAGATTGATGAATGTGGTACCTTGACCTTTTTGTCACATAAGTCCCACAATAACCCCTTATATATACATTTGTTTTTCATGCTATTTTTTCCAAGAAGCAGCAGTCTTTGTGAAAAGTCTAAAGCATAATACGGAATATTACAGATTTCTGAAAAACACAATGTCAGCTGTCTGTACCTGTGCTGTAACTTAAACAGGTGAATTTCTTTACAAATGAATTGTCCCTCAGATTGTTGTTGTGGTTTTAGTGGTTTACATAATAAGCTGGCATCTATCAAGGATCGTTTTGAGTCTGTTGTCCCGAGATCCTGATAGGTGTGCAGGTAGGTGTGATGGTTGTGCTTACATACTGCAGGTTGGCAGCCATTTTCCAACAGTGAATAATAAAAGAGAGTGATGTCCAAACAATGATGGCATGCACCAACTGCCAAGGAGCCTAGTGTTGATTTAGTTTGGATCAATCGGGAACCACAATCAATCTGAGACTTGTTCTTATGATCCACCCATACTGAAGCATACGGAAATGCTAAATTGTGTATTTTTGTAAGCCAATCTGAAGGTAAGCATCCCTCAACAAAACAATGGGATTTTTCCATTGGATTCGTGAACAAGTTTTGTTCAGGAGAATAATCTCCTCATATGAATTCCACGTTTATACTTTTTTAAAAGCATATATGCAATTGTGCCTAACATTAGGCAATACACAGACTACATCACATTCCCATGGCTTCATGTCACCTCCACTAAGCTAAAGGTGGCTAATATTCAGCGTGATGGTGTTCGGTCTCATTTAGTAACTTGTTAGCAACCGCCATTTTGAATACACAAGAAGTAGTATTTTATGTTGTAGAACAAAATGTGAAAATCTCCAAAAAACATTTGGCATCGAGACAAGGGAACAGGAAGTAGTAAACTAGTTTCACAGTTTTAGGAAATTCCTGCACCACTCTATAGTACTTGGATGTTTGAGTGCTATTGCTGCCAGTCCCATTAAACTTATTTTCAATGCATTACTGGTATTCATGTCAGTGTGAGCAGGATAGCAAGAGGGAGGCGAATAGAAACATTTGTGAATTTATTAAAACTTGGACGTTGGACAAGCTTACCAAAACCTAAAAAGTTTGTTCAAAAAAATATATTTCTTCATTTTTTTTGCAGCTCACTCGTCGAGACAAAGCAAGAAATGAGGTTGATCAATAGAAGAAATTCCCAACGGCACCCACCTTCGACCTTATTATGTTGATTAGAGGGCCATAATCAATAGCGTCAAAGGTTGTGCTTAGGTCATACAAGACCAATATGGTGCACTCTCATGAATCAACAACCACCAATAAATCAGAACATATGAGCACAAAAACACACTGAAGCATCTCAAAAAACAATACAGCTCTTCTTGAAGTTGTTCAAAAACAAGTTGTCCAGAATAATAAGGTCATTTCAAAATTTGAATAACTTGCTTTTTACTTACTGTAAGTGCTAAGGCCAGAACAATTCAGCGCCCCCTCCTAAAAATATCTGGAACACATCCAGATGAAAGAGAGCTGTTTTGAATAGAAAGCGAAGCAGGGCAGAGCCTACAGCCCTCATAACCTCTCTGAATAAATTTGTAGGAATACTATCGAGGGGACCAGTCGAGGGCCTCATATGTGAAACAATCTCAGTGAGAGTACGCAAAGAAATCGGCCCTAAGCGATTCAACAAATTAGGGAATGGGCAAGGGAAGTCCGAAGCAAAATTTAGAGTTGGAGGAGTGATATTAGTCCTTCCTCACACTGAGCAAACCTGGGGGAAATATTTCAAGGCTCGTTTCATGTCCATCAGATAATCCAAACATTTGAAAGCCATTTCAGGGTCCAAGTGATATCACCAATCTTCTGCACTCTCCCTTGCAGGAAATGAAGCTCCACGTGTGAGACAGCTTCCTCTGGAGTGAGTCACTATCTCCCATCAAACTTTTTTTGGCTGCAAGATGGTGATGTGAGTTGCTTACTAGTGATACCAATGTGCATGGACATTAGAGCTTAGGTTAAGTTTTCTTATTCTGTTATATTCTTCCCATGGATATTTATCTCAGCATGCTAACAGAATGGCACATTGGGGCCAGTTAAACATTTTAATAGGAGACACTACAGGTGAATAGGGTAAACAATTAAACCATTAAACGTCCCCATGTTGATTACTCACATTAAACAATTCATTTTTGTACAACATGAATTTCTGAAATGTATAATTATGCAAATGAGACATTGTCTTATATGTGTTATTCCCAGATCAGAAAACTGAAAATTGGATAAAGCAGGATTCAAAATGCTTCTTTTATTTTGTTTACATATTCAGTTTGAGGTTTTTTTAAAGTGGGAATGTTGTATATCATAATATCACTCATAAAAAACTTTAGCCATAAAAAATGTTTGGAATAAAAGAGTAAAATGTTATAAAAGTCCGACTTTAAGTGATATATGAACAAAGCCCTCTATGCACACCTTCAGATTATAGATAGCAGTGAAACTGGTGAAGTCGTTCATGTATCTGAAAAATCTGCCTCTGAAATTATTTTGTATGCTTTCTACGTTTACCTGAAGCAGTATCTAATGATCTCTTTGATTGAATTTAGGAGAGATGTAAACTCTTTCACGAGACTGAAAGAAGACAAAATATCCATGAATATCAAATTAACCAGTGCATGAAAAAACAATGTGTTTGCTGTAGTGTCACACTTAATACCTTTTTCAACACAACAACCCATAAGAGGGAAGTAACATCAGCAGATACGCTGCATTCGCAATGTTTAAGTGATCTTACTTCTTGCGGTCTAAGTGTTGTGTTTGAAGACAAATTCAAAGCATTGTCATCAGTCACAAGACCCGCTATATTTCTGTCTTCAAATTCTCTAGAGGATTTACTGTACATTCATATTGGATGAATCTGCAGCACGATTTATGCCCAATGCCAGCGTTCAGTGCCATTGCGTACAGGTCCTTAAATCCACCTACATCTGATTGGATTAAACACAAAATATGTCGTTTCTCCAACATGTCATGACATCATCAGCAGAGACACTGAGACACTATGATTACCAACACTCTTAGATAGCACAGCATATATTTATAGCTCTACTCAATAGTGCTATGGAAGGTTTCTTACATGATTTTATTTGATAAATATAAATCTTTTTTTATGCACATCAGTTTTTACTTAAAGTGCACCTATCATGCTATTTGTAGGCAATAGCATAGGTCTCAGATATATGCTGATTTGGGGTATAAAGCTTTAAAAAAAAAAAAAAGATAAAAAAGAGGGGCGGAGCTTATGCCTGCTCATGCGGGAGATTCTACCGGCAGATTCTGCGGTGATGAAACGCCATGTCATGGATTATCATGGATTATTTCTGAAACAGTATGGAGCTCAAAGGCTTTCTCTCTTGCCGGTTATACCACAAGGTGAGTTCCTTTTTATTTCCTGTTTCTTCACACACATGCTCTGTGCAGTACAGGTTTGCTCTGAGTGTTAGCGATGCTAATGTAAACACCGACCATATTACGTCCAAAACAGTCAGGCATTGTTTCTGATAGCAACGTTTCTGATAGTGCCGTGGGTCCACATTTCCGATATTACGTCATATCGGACGCAAATCTCGATCAGCTCCGTTGTACCTCCGTTTTTAGAGATTTGGGTACGGAGGGAAAGAGAGAGGGTTTTATTTTCTGACGCTGCGTGAGTTCCCCGACACACCGGGGACACATATTTATGTATAAAAGACATCAAAAAGTGCATTTTGCATGATAGGTCCCCTTTAATGCATTGAAAAAAAGTCATGGGGAGGGAAAAGTTGAAGTGTTTTTTAGTGAGGGAGTGAAGTATGCAGTACACAGAGAGCATGGCATTGAATACCAACACAGGTCAAGTTTAATTTTTCTTCACAGCACTTCAGTTGTGTGTACAGCACTTCAGTTGTGTGTACAGCATTAAGTATGCTCAGTGAATCCCACACTCAGTGTACCCATCTTGATCAACATAAACCACACACTGCTGTTTACATATATAAACTTGATTATGGGTCATTTGTCATTTCTACTTTACATTTACTGCCAATTTTTATTTTTATTCCATATTTTATTCCATTGCAATGTAAATACTGTTATATTTTGTATTATTTTTAAGATTTTTTCTAGTTCTCTATCTGTTTTAATTTGTTTTACTTTTATGTATGCACCACGACACCTAGTCAAATTCCTCGTAAGTGTAAACCTACCTGGTAATAAACCCGTTTCTGATTCTGATTCTAATGTGACGTGCAATATTTGCTCAACAGACATAGCGAAAATACCATGCGAAATTAAACCACTAGGACAAGTCGTGCTTTTTTCGCAAAGATTGACATGTAATTGGGCCAATAATGGCTGATTAGTAGTACACAGATTTTAGATACTACTTAATGGCTAAATACTTTCTTTACTATTAATGTTTGTAAAACTTTAAGGGTCCCCAACTTTCAATGAATGGACTCCCTGCTCACCTTCTTGCAGCTGGTATGAGCCCCAATATAATAAAACCTGCATAATACATATTTCTCCATTATTTAATCATATCTCCTACCTTCACCACCCCATGTTTTCTAAAAGTGTGGCTGCCAACAGTGCTGCCAAGCAATAAGGCTGTTTCACTGCATGAACATGGAGATGAATACGATTTGGATTGCCACAAATGTGAAAAGCGTTTAATGGCTGATGACTTATTGTCAGGTTTGGGGAAAATAGGACCCAAGTGCAGTTTAAAGGACTAAAAAAGGTAAGGTAACAAAAAGCGAGCTTTATTCCAAAAAAAGCCGATGACAAAAGAAAACAAGATACCAATTAACATTAACAAAACTGGGGAGCACGACAGACAGGAACAAACTTACAGGCGGCAACAGGCAGGAGACATGGACTAGCAAAGACGAGCACAGGCGAGGCAGGGAACAAGGACATGAAGAGACAAGGTAGCATGGACATGAAAAGACGACGAACAGACATGGAGCACAGGGGAAGACTAGACTAAATACACAGAAGGGTAATCACAGGACAAGACACAGCTGGGCAGGGGAGGCAGAAACACAAGGGCAACAGGTGAACACAATCAGACAATCAGACACACCAGGGAAACTAATGACAGGAAGGCAAACACAGGATGTAGGATCAGACAAGACACAAGGAGGAAAACATTTCAAAATAAAAAGGTGGAAAATGAAAACATAAATCCAAAACCATGACACTTTTGCTGCTTAAAATGCTAGTAAGTCAATGATAAATGGTGCTAGTTTTTTCACCTTTTTTTCGAGAATGTGGCTGGTCAACACAGTCTCACTCCATAAACGTCCAGGAGTGACGCTTGGTCAGGGTCCCGTGGCGTGCAGTTGGGACGCGCCGAGGCTCCTTCAGCTTCACAAACGGACGCAAATAGCTTTCAACTGATTGCAATGTATTCCCATCCGGCGGGATTTGACGCTCATTTAACACCTACTGGTTAAAGCACGTTATTGCATTTTATAATTGTATTATTAGATATTAATAGGATCCCTATAAGGTATATTCTTTACTCGTCGTTATTCTCTACTAATAGTTAATTAAAGACTGTACGTTCCTCGCTCCTGGACGTTTATGGAGTGAGAGTGTGTTGGGCTGGTTTGTTTGACCCTCTACCTCCTTGAATAATGGAGCTTGATGGCTAATAAACAGCTACAACCATGTATCACTAACAAGGAACAAGGCAAACTGCTGGCAGAGAATCTGTGTTTGCAACTTGTTAACTCAAGATGTTCTTTTATTTATACTTTAAAAACTTGACACTAATGCATGAATGATTTATTTACCATCAAGTGATGCTAACTTTTGAAACCCTGGATGAGTACCTGTCAGTTTTGTGTTGACATGATGCATTATTTACAAGACAATCCTCAATATATAGAGTATATTAGAAAATGTGTGATGATCAAATGTTGATTGATTTTGGCACTGTTTCAGATACCTGAGATTGCGGGTCATCAGGTTACTGGCATTAAAATGTTAGTAGCACAAAACCCTGACATACAATTGGGAGACGGTAAGAATCGATATTAACATCAAGAAAATCAATTCCAAAAGAGAGCAAGATGTTGGCAGGGGATACATAAACCAGGTAGTTGTATAGACTAAAAGGACAATACTATTTTTAATACAAGACACTTATTTGTATTTCCACAAACAGTGAGTGTCTGCCTCTGGTGTTAACTCCTTGATTTCTGTCTTTCCAGTTCTGGAATATGTGTTCAAAATACCACATTTGGACGAGGTGCATGAATATAATCTTAAAACTGTAGTCCAGTTCTCCGAATAAAAAAAGGAGATGAACATCTGGATGGAGGAAGGTGACAAGGACACAAGTTATTAGTGATAGGGGCATCTGTTTAGCTCTTCTTCCTTCCCCAGCCTCTCTTGGAGCAGAATCTCTCCTTCTTCCTTGTTTCTGGCATCTTTATCCGAGAAAGACAGATGGATTTGCTTCTCCCTGGATACACACTCAATCACGCACACACACTCTAATGCCCAAGCACGCATGTACTATATATACACACATATATAGAGTGATACACAACCAAAGGCACAAATAACTTACAGAGAGGAGGCATAGTGACTTTGACAAACAAATAGACTTCGGCAGGCACACACTCATATGTACACTCCGGGCTTGGGAGACAGGACAGCTGTGCAAATATGCCAGGCCCTCATTCTTGGGATCTGAGCGGGGCTCCAACCACAACAGCAAATATTTCCCCTGCTGTCATCTTCTCTATTTTCCCTCTCTTATTCATCGGAAGTGTGCCCGGGAAGTGGCAGGAGAGGTGAGGCAGCTTCTGGGTTCAGCCAGGAACCAGCGCATCCCTCTTTTTCCCCATTTCCCTCGTCTTCCCGCCAGATGCTGATTGAGGGGAAAAGTGGCAACGAGGTGGGACCCTACCTGTCCCCGGGGGAAGATGAAATGTAAATTTTGCGACGTGGGCTCATTTGCTGCAGTCTGGAGCTGTCTGATAGGACCTGACTGGAGGCTTATTTGATTAGCTTAATTCCATCCTCGTGTGGACCACCACAGCAATATTCCTGGAACATTTGTTAGAGCATTAGGCCCACAGTTAATGAACAATTTGTTCCGTTGAGCAACGAAACACATGAGCCGTCGTGAGCCGTCCGCACGCTGCGTGGAAGGGTTTTCATAGTTGTGACACTTAGCCAAGAAATTAGATTGGAGAAAATTGAGACTATAAAAAGTACAACCAAGAAAACTGCTTTGTTAACTTCTCTCTCTCTCTGGATGATGCTTTAATTTGATGGCTCACAGAGGTGTTGTATTATCCAGTGTCCTGCTGTGAATATAGTTAACGTTTAAATGCCTTACATGTTGTCGACTGCTGTGCTTACAAGCTAAATGTCCACCTGGGATAATATATAGTATTTTATCTTACTGTATATGTTGCATATAAAGAGGTTTCTGGAGAGGTTCAGAGCTTCCCAGCATGAGCTCAGACATTACTTGTGGCAAAGTCATTACACACTCACCTTACACGGTGCATCTTTCACACCCTCGCCATATGTTACGTTTTAGCATGCAGCTCCATGTGAGAAATAGCTTGAGTCATAACATTATCATCTAAATAGCAGCAAAAACCGTCAGACATGGCTAAGGGACATGACATGTTACAATCTCACGCAGGTTATAGTACTTACATGTATGATATGTCACATTTTAGCATTTAAATGTAAAAAATGACTAGACCTTATACATATATTAATATAAAGTTGAGTTACTACATTATAGAAAATGTGTCTAACATTTTTAGAACCGAGAAAAATCAGTGCTCTTAATCAATGTCACGTTTTCTTTAATGTGGCCATCTATAATGGTGACATATGCCCTTTTGTTGGTTGCCTTTAAACTCATTTTAAGCAAAATAATTACAAAACAGTTTTAAGATCTTCCTCAATATAAACTATGTATTGTAACTGGGAAAAGGATTTCATTGTAATTATCCATTATCTACTGTAAATCTTACTTTATCAATTAATCAGATAAACAAACTGAGAAACAAGCTAACGTTAGCGGTTAGCTAGCAGCCCCTCCATCCCAAGCCCCCAGGAAGTGCGCCGGACTCTGATGAAAATATTTGTTGTGTCCAAACGGCGGTACTACAATTTCCGTATCAGTCCGTGACGTCACTAGGCCCAGAAATACTTTTTCCCATTGACTAACATTGGGAAAGAGACGTCTGTAAATCAGCGGATACTTTTTAAAAAACGAAATAAACTACCCAGTATGAACTATTGTATAGCCCTTATTATAATCATTAAGTCCATAAAGTTGTAAAATGCACTAAAAGCCGAATCTAGATTTATTTTCTGTCTCCATTCATTCTACTGAGCCGAGAGTGGGAGCTCCGGGGGCGGGGCTTAAGGGGCGCATGCTCTGTGAGCGCACATACGGGTTCTTCTGCTCTGACAGCCAGGCATGACGGGTCATCTGTGACGTTTCGCTCTCTCAAAAGTTGGGCCATTTTGTCCTCATGCGCCAATGAGCATCTCTCATAGGAAAGTACGAGACCCCGCCTCCGACGCTGTATCCAGTTCTTATTATACATCCATGCTCCATCCTATGTCCGCCATACCGTGCATTATACATTTTTTAAGTCAAACTACTCTATTTTGAGTTTTTCCCACTTTTACCCACCGGGTCCATTTGTTCTGATATAGAAGAGACCTCTGGGTATAATTCAGCCTCTGGTAACGTTAAAACCACCTGAAAGATGAACAACAAAATAATCCTAACCGAGAGAATCTGACAGAAATGGAGGCCACCAAACTGTTGTTATTCTTTTTGATTGAGAGACCCGTAGTGGCAGAAAATGAAATACTGTGAGTTTAAACTTTAGAGGAAAATACTGTACAGTCATTCTGACAAAATATCAGATTTTTGTCGAGTTTCAAACCTTGTTGTATTTTCCCAAAGATAAGGGCACTCCCAAACAAACATGAGAACTATTCATGCGAAAGGAAGTAACCACTTTCAATGTAAATGTTTTTGATTTGCTCTTATTTAAAACTGGTATAGTAACATCCAGCAATTGTAAGTTTTATTGCTTCTTTTTAACATCATTTGCAATTGATTTAGGATACAAGCTGTGTTGTAAACAAAAGGCTTATATTCACACATTTGTGGTGTTGCTGCTTGTCCCACAGATGATGGCAAAGCTGTTAAAATTCATGTCAGCAAATACCATATCTAAAATCCTGATTAGCAGATGAAAGTTTTACTGTCGACCAACAACAACAAACTGCACGTCACAGTAAAATACTTTTTTCAGAATGTGGAAGATTATGGATTGTATTTAGTAGAAATCTGGCATTCTGTGGCATCTGAATTCACTGTTGACATATAACAGGTGTGATTTACGTCACAGAACAAAACATGAAACTCCTGCAGGCTAACAGGTGTGTTGACTACAGATCTTGTATTCTGCATAAATAAAAAATGCACAAGAGCATCTGCTGAGAGGGGCAATGGATCACACAGTAATACTCTATGACTGTCATTTAATAGGATATTTTCATGTTTAATTTAAGGCATATATCAAACTTAAGAAGCAGAGTGTGGGTTTCTGGCACAACTTCACCTACTTCCAAAGTGCATGGAGAAGGAAAGAATCTGAAGAGGTCAAAACTCAAGGACCATTTGTAGTAAAAGGAACAATTGTATTGTAAGACGAACGTATTTTAACTGGTGGCCTCATCAGGGTCATCTTATCCTATCATATATATCTCATATCGAACTTCGCTATACACTACTGTTTTTTTTTTTTGCCCTTATGAATGGGATATGATCCGAAATCTCCAGGATGAATGGCCCATCCATTATATCCTCCTTCTTAGTAATTGATTTAGATTTTACCAATAGAAACGACTAATGTTTGGTAGAAAGCAATCACTTTGGGAATATGCCAAGCAGTACCTTGCTGGATGACACTGCATTGTGTTGTGGCAACATTTGAGGCAGTTTGAACTTTCTTGCTATTGTCTTCTACGTTGGCCCCCCTACCATGCAGTCTCATTAAAGTGAATGTGGCAGCTGCATGTTTAGATGTAACACTAAAGGCGATCTGAGAGCAAGTTTAGTGACGACCACTAGCTATTATGCTGCATATTATGTAAGATCATAACCATAATCTGTACTGTGTATAGGCCCTTTTCTTGCAATTCTATTTTGCACAAAGTGTAAGCCAATGAAAAGAAACTTTAAATGGAAGTTTGAGTTGCTTAATTTTAACTCTGACCTTAAGTAGCACTAGGGATTTGTTTGTTTTTTTAAACACGCTTATTTTCTTTCTTTCTTATCAGACTGGTATTAGTTTAGGGACCCGGTTTGGAACTGGAGGCTCACTGGTTCAAGTCCCTGAATGGACCAGGTATGGAGAGTATACTGGTACTTTGAGAGTTCACCTCCAGTGCCGAGATGTACTTGAGCAATGCAATGGTCTCCCACACTGATCCCTGGGCGCTGTATAGTAGCTGCCCACTGCTTCTAATACCAGGATGGGTTAAATCCAGAGATTACATTTCACTGTGTGTTCGTAGCTGTGTGCGTGTGATTAAAAGAGCATTTGAAATGAATCCTCAATTTCCATTTCCATTACGAAGAGTTACATAAGGGCGATGGTTCTCTGCTTCCCAGTGCTTCCAGTCTTTATGCTAAGCTAATCATCTGCTGGCTGTAACTTTATATGAGCAGTATCAATCTTCTTAAGTGAATAAACACTATTGCTTTAAGCATCTCTGACCTACAATATTAAAGTAATAACTTATGTTGAAAATGTAATTGCTCACATTGCAACCTATTTTACTTCTACCTTAAACACTCAGCATGTGTGTGTCTAACTATTTCATAACTTGCTGGCTTGATCATAGAAGCATTCAGTCATATTTATGAGCTTTGCCACACCATACCACTAAGGGATCCAGCACTAACTAAAAATAAACTGTTCTGTCTCCCTCCTATGCTTTTCTCTCTTTTCCTCTCTCTCTCTGCAACTCCTCCTCCATTATTCCAATGTGTTTGTGTTTGTGTGTGTGTGTGTGGTGTGTGTGTGTGTGTGTGTGTGTGTGTGTGTGTGTGTGTGTGTGTGTGTGTGTGGTGTGTGTGTGTGTGTGTGTGTGTGTGTGTGTGTGTGTGTGTGTGGGTGTGTGTGTGTGTGTGTGTGTGTGTGTGTGTGTTGTTCTCTCCCTTCTTTCTCTTTCTGCCCTTCCTCCTCCGGCCTGCCACGCTCTCATTTGTCACATTTACAATGGAAACATCCAAATTTACAGATGCTATCAATTAATCACCTCCGCTCTAATTACAATCCAATTAACCTCTGTTTCCATGCGCCATGCTGCAGGACGGCCAGCACCCTCCCTACTCAATCACACTGCTCAGAGAGAGAGATAGACAGAGAGACGGAGTGGGAGGGGAAGCAGAGTGAGATTTAATGGAAGAAAAACTAAGTGAGGAGGGGAGAGAGATGCCGTAGATAGAGGGATAGATAAATGTGGCTAAAAGTATGTGGACACCTCTGTCGGTTGGTCTTGGGGTGTTTACACAGTTTAGACTAGCTCTTTTTTGTAAACAAGGTAACGTCTTAATGCTACAGCATGTAAAGATATGTTATACAATAGTGTGACTTTAACTTGGCAGCAACAGTTTGAAAAAGCCTGTTTCCTGTTGCAAGATAACAATCCCTGTAAAGCAAGATCCATGAGGAAATGTTGCATATGTTGTTGAACTCAACTCCATCACACCTTTGGGATCAACAACTGCCGGTAACACATTTACACGTTCATGTATGTGCAAACATAAATGAACCATGAAGGAGAGAAAGGGAGATAAGAGAGCCAGGCGACAGACATTCATGGAACAAATATAAATGATGGAAGGGGAAGGAAAAAAATGAAGCTCAGCTCAAGAGCTGGTGTCTCAGCGGAGGATCACAGGTGTGACTTGAGCGGAGACAAAGAAAGAAGAGAAAGCTAGAGGAAGGTAGAGAGGGAGGGAGGGAGGGATGAAGAGCTGCTGTTGTCAGGAGGTTTGAAGGAAGACGAAGGATGTGTCCATTACAGACGAGACTGTTCTCCTGTGCCATCGGAGACCAGACTGTCATCATGAACCACCTGTGTGTGAGTGTGCTTAAGTGTGTGTGGTGTCTATATGCATGAGCACAGAAACCCACATAATATGTCAATGTGTCCCCTTGAGCATGCACACACATTTGAATGCATATGATGACATAAATACAAGTACAGCCCCGCACACACAAGCACATGTTCGAGTGTGTGCAAACAAATACACACATTAGGATGCACACACATGGCCCCCAACGTGCATTAAGACCACGTACGTGCGCACACATACGATAGAACGAGCACACACACATGGGCACACACACTCTGGTCCGGCTCTAACACAGATGGATATACAGCACCACCATTAGCGGCTCTGGATTTACAGTGGCCCGTCAGCCTTCAGCTTTTAATGCCACGTGGGGCCTGTTTTACAGCTCTGCCCCAGGGCCCCAATCGGCTTTCAATTAGCAGGTGAGCTGCAGCCCTGTTCCCAATCAATAGCCCAGTGCAGGCAGGCTGCAGGCACCCTGGGGCCCCCAGCTTGGAGGGAGGAGAGAGGAGAGGGAGGGGGAGAGAGGGGAGCTGGCAAGAGAGCTGATGTGGAATCATGCCATGCTGCTGGGCCAGAGGGCTGTTTGAAGAGCTTGGACATGTCACTTTCTTTCTTTCTTTCTACATACAAACAGGAAACCATGCACCAAGGCACAATTTGTCCGTAAATCCAATCTGCAAATCTTGCTTTCCTTAACAAAACCAGGCTAATCGACACACTGACTGAGGAGTGTTAACGCACTGCTGGCAGCCTCAGAGGAGGAAGCTACCCTCAAGTCGAACTCCTGAAATAAAAGCTGTATTTCTTGGAACTTTCCTTTCTTTCAACACACATACAAACAGCGAGATTCATCAAAGCACAAATTGTCTGTAAATCAATTCTGCAAATCTTGCATTCCTTAAACAAAACAAGGCTAATCGACGCACTAAGCGAGGAGTGTTAAGGCACTGCTGGCAACCTCCAAGGAGGAAGCTGCCCTCCAGTCGAACTTCGGAAATAAAAGATGTGTTTCTGTTTGAGAAAAGGGGAATTTGAATAAAGAAAACTCATTACTTACAAGTTCAATTCAATAACTTACACAAGTTCTTCAAATAGATGTTTTGTATTCATTGATTTAGCAAAACCATTTCAGTTCAGTTTGACAAATGCATGCCATTTAAACACCAGTTAGGCAATAATCTCTGTTCATATAGAGTTTCATATTTCTTATGCTGTTTTCCCCTGTTGGAAAGAGTTTTTCTCAAAACTGGTGACAGTATCTTCAAAGATGACGATTACTCTGCGCTTTTCAAGAAAATGTCAGTTAATTTAAGAAGGCACTTGAAAGTGACTGGGTAGCATTAGACACAAGTGAATTTGTCTCAGAAAAGATAGTTTTACTGTGCGAGAAGAATGATTTAAGGTGGATAATAGGATGAAATAATACAAGACGGACATTTTAGGCAGTATATCTTTCATCAAGCGGTCTGGGAAATCAGTCTCATCGTTCTTTACAGGAACATCAATAAAACCAACATGAGTCAAGTCAAACTTGGATGATAAACTGCCTGACAAGGGCGCCACCATTTCTACACTTTGTGGTCAGGACATTTTAATGCCCCTGCTTTGGAAGTTACATTATTTATGACTATGGGACAGAATACAAATTAAGTGACTTATTAAAATGTTTGCTGGGCACACACACAAAGACCCACACATGTACACACACAAATATATGCATCCCCATGCATGCACAGCTGTCAAGTCCACACTCTCATCAAGGCTCAGCTCAGTCCAACTCCACCGAGAGGAGAAACCGGGCGAGACAAAATTAAGTATTTCAATTCTCCTCCATCTCACAGAGAAAACCATCGCATGGCAAAATAGCCAAGTCATTTTAATTAGACTCACAGAGCACCACATGCTTTGGTCCCTACCTCCAACACATGAAAAAGAAAAATCCCATTCCCCTAAGTGACAGCAGAGAGAGAGAGAGAGGGGGGAATCTGCCAAAGCAGGCAGCTTGGCAAAGAACCGGCATCCACTAAATAACGGAACAGAGCGCCATTTTTACATCATGCAGCACTGATTGTCAGAAGCGCATCCCCCATCAAGCAATTACCTGTCTCTATTTCCTTTTTATTTATTTTGACTCCTGTGTGTTTTGTAACCTTGTGAGAAGATGGAAACAGAGCGAGTGTGCACGGAGGAGAGGTTAGAGAACATTGGAATGCGTTGAAGAAGAAGAGCTACAGAGTTACTGGAGTGACATGGGTGTCTTTGAAGGCCTCACAGCAGGGGGGGGGTGGAGGGGGTTGGTCCTCTCCAACCCTCTGCTCCTATATCTCTATCCCTGTGCCAGTTTTATCCGAGGGGGGCAACGAGGGTCTTTGAAGGCGTCCCAGCAGGAGGTGTATGATTGTGCGTGTGTGTGTGTTGCACATAGAATCATTACGTATAGATGTATGCTTTCTGAGAACATTGTTAAATGAGAATAAATTAATTAATTCAGGTATTTATGCATTTGTTTGCACATGTTGGCCTGCGTGTGTGATGGGAGAGCGGCCCATCTACAATACCTCTCACTCTGTGTGGTGGAGAGCTGGAGCTGCTGGAAGGCGGAGAGACAGGCAGCTCTTCCCCTCCACACATCTCTGTTCAAAGGCGCCATCAAAGTCTGGCAGAAATGTCAGTGCTGCAGGCAGGGGACCGGCCTCTGAATGTCAGTCCTTCTCAGGTCAACACCGAGAGCCAGCCCGCCCCGTACACACAGAAAGAGACGGAGAGGGGGGGCATAGAGACACATAGAGTAGATGAAGATGAAAAGGCAAAACACGGGGACAGTGATTAGGGGAACATGATAAAATGGTGGAGGAAGAGAGAGCGAGACGGAGTTATGGAGGAAAGAGAGTGATAAGGAACAGCAGGTAGATTGCAGGGCAAAGTAATAACAGAGAGTATAAGGGAAAACAATGTTGAAAAAACTGAACTGTGACTTTGATTGAATGTAATATATCATATGTTTAGTTGAAAGCAATAATATTAAGTTTGAACAAATATTATGTTCAACTTAATTGTATTGCTTTCCACTAACCTAATACAGTTATGCAAAAGGTGTTGACATTACACATTTAATTCAAGTCAACGTTTCAGTTTTTTCAGTGTGGTTGTTTGTGGTGAGACTTCCAGCCCGTCAGTGTGTGTTTGTAGCAGGATGTCAAGTGACTACTGGGCAGAGATCTAGGCGAGGCTATGAGTGAGAGAAGTAATAAAGGGAAAACATTGAAAAGCAAAGCGGACAACGCAAAAACGTCCTTGCATCCGTTTGCATCTGAAAAGCAGGACTTGTAGAGATAGATTTAATAGCAGACAGACACACAGAAATAGAAAGAGACGTGTGGACTCATACAGCAGACACACATACACACACACCGCCACACTAGTGATTGTCCCAGTGCAGGCCATGAGGAGCCTGTCAGATTACAGGAGGGTAATTGAATGGTAAGGAAGCAGACAACACATCTAGCACAGCCGGACTCCAGAGGCGGCCGCCACCATACCAGAGCTCAGGGGAAATTCAGGGCCCACTTAATAGTGAATTGGAGAAGGGACATTGCATGCGTGTGTGTGTGTGTGTGTGTGTGTGTGTGTGTCGGGGTATGAGTTTGTGCGTGAGTGCTTGGTAGGTGTGGGACAAAGGAGAGCGCTCATGGCTGCAGAGAAAATGGTCACTAAAAATCTGAAGAAGGCTGATTTCAGAAACTACTTGACATGAGCAGGCGGAAAAAACACCACGAGAAACATTTGAGAGGCATGACAAAGCAGAGAGAAAGAAAGAAATAACAACAGAGAGAAGAGACACAGAAAGAAAGGCGGAGGTACAACATGAGGAGATGCTGAGGGGGAAAGAGATAAGGCAAAAGGGAAGAGGTGGTGAGAGGGAAAGTGAAATGCAGAGGTAGAAAAACATGAAGGGGACAGAGGGACGGCGGGAAAAAGAGGTCAGGAAGGGAAAAGATACAGAACCAAGATATGAAGGTTGAAGGAGAGCTGCTATATGAGTGTCCATCTACCAATGAGTCTCTAATAGCAGAGGAAATTGACAAGGAAGTCAAACAAAAGCACTGAGGAGCGCTGTACACGACGAGAGGAAGACAAGTGACAAATGAATAGAGATTTTTCTTTCAGTGGCACTTTAATGGCAATGAACACTTATTTTATTTTATTCCCATATGAATAGGGACAGAAGAGCAGACATTACGCACGCATACTATGATATTGATTGAAGGAGGTGTGTGTGTGTGTGTGTGTGTGTGTGTGTGTGTGTGTGTGTGTGTGTGTGTGTGTGTGTGTGTGTGTGTGTGTGTGTGTGTGTGTGTGTGTGTGTGTGTGTGTGTGTGTGACAGGAAGCAGACTTCTGTTCGGGAGCCCAGCGGCTGGTAAGAAACTAACAAGAAACTTCACTGTAGTGAGAAACAGTGGAGAGGTTGTGGTGAAATAGATAGAAAAATAAAAAGGGGGGGGGGGGGGGGGTGTATGTGAGGAAAGAGGGGAGAGACAGGGAGGAGAGAGGAGAAAAAACAAGAAGGTCTGCTGGGTGTAAAGTTTCCCCTGGATATGATATGTGGATATGGGGAAGTCATCAAGCCTGTGAAGTGGAAATAATAAAGAATTAGGATTGTCTCCGAAGACAGGGGAATTAATCCAAAATGAATTACGAAGGGGGGAAGAGGAGAAGAGGGGGGGGGGGGAAATCAACATCAGCTATTTCCTTTTTCCTCTGCTTCAAGGCAGATAGGGGGCGGTTTGTGCGAGAACTGTGAATCCCATAAAAATTAAATTAATAACAAAGGGAAAACACACACACACACAAATAGAAGCGGAAAAAATTAGTAATACGTGGGTGGGGAGAGATAGTCGTACAGAGAGCAAGGGTACAGATGGGAAAAAAAGAGACAAGAGAGAGATTTGAGGGAAGTGAGGGTGGGCACTGTTGCTGCCAGATTGCACTGCTCTTTTGTTCCCCCTCGTCTCTCTGGAAAGGGCTGCTGGTGTTAAAGAGGAGATGCCGCGGAGGCCATTGTAATAAATGCCACTTGTAAATTGCGGAGTGGAATTATACAGCGTGCAGATGGATCCATACGCCTGAGCAAAATGTGGCCAAAAAACCGGCAGCGATAATTAAGACTTAGGGGGTGAATGACAGAGCCATTTGTGACGACGGAATATGGCGTCTCCGAGCTCTCTGGGAAACAGAAGGGCTCGGAGAGGCTCGGTGTCACAAAACATTACCCACACAGCTGTTGGCTTTATGAGCAGCAATGGTGTACTCCCTTCCTCCCGCTCATCCTACTCTCTATCTCTTCCTTCCCCCCCCAAACACACACACACACACACCCATCTCACCTTGGTCACCACACAGGGGTGCTGTTCTTTTCCAGTTTGTGCCATTTTAAAACAACCACCCACCTTTTCTCCCTCCCCAAAACACATGCATTGCCACCCCCTTCTTTTCGCCTCATACCACCATCCTCACCATCTCTGAGGGACTAGACAAGGACTTGTACTCCATCATTCATATCAAGGGAGGAGGAGGAGGAGGGGGGAGGTGGCACTCGGCATGCACACAAACTGTAGAGTAACACCCGGGCTGAAAATTCAATAAAAGGCAACGACACTGACAGTGCACGGTACTGTTTTGAATGGGAGTTGGGCTTACTGGGGCTCTGGGCTGACTGTAAAGTAGGAAAATCGAATTGTGGTGTTTTTCTTCCCTCTCTCTTCTGTTAAAAAAACATTTTTGTATGCCATCCCTGCGCTCACAATGTCCATACAAGTCATGCTACAATGCTTGTAAGGTTCAGAAATCATGTCTGTGCTTTGTTCATACTGCTTTGTATTTCAAACACACACAAATATATTAAAAAAACATTAGACATCCTGGGAATTCACCGCACATCCTGCTCAACAAGTGTACCTGAATACCTCTTTTGCTTTGTGACACTGCATAAATTGTCGCTATCTCTGCACAAACACAAAACTCCCGCTCATTTATCCTACTTGGCGAATAAAGTGATTCTGATTCTGATGTCCCCCAAACTCTGCCCTCTCCGTCTCTTCGCTAAGTCCATCTATCTCTCTGCCTGGCTGGCCAGCCAGCCTGTCTTTTGGTCTCATCTACCTCTTTGTCTCTGTCCCGAGGGCCTCCGCAGCGTGCAGAGTAGCCCACGAAGTCTTAACTCAAACGAGACCCCTTCGCGCCCCGTTAAACCACCGACCTTCTCTGTCACTCCTGTCGCCCGCTGCTGCCGACGACGGGGGCCTGAGCTGCAAGCTAAGAGACCCCGAGCTCAATAAAAGTGTGGGTGATTAAACAACTCCCTGTAATTGCTCCTTTTGTGCAGAAATCAAACGGTCACACTTATTACGGAGGCAGGGGGAGAGGGAGGTCGGGAGCAGCCGCTTCCGCCGAGGGCTAGACACCCTCTGTGACCTTCTGCCCTCCCGTCACTACTCCTTTATCTGACCAAACAACTACTGTGGAGTGTGTGTGTTTACCTGCATGTGTGTGCTATGTGCCCGAGTGTATGTTAAGTATGCAAAGAAAGCAGGCAGAGTAGAACAAAACCAGAGCTCCCCTCAGTGGCCGATGGCTGAACTACACAAGAAACAAGCGAAGTGCAGTTGTGTGCCACCAGCCAGCTGGCTTTGGTAATGGGGGACAAAGCCAAACCAGGGGACCGTGTCCAACATGAGGCCCAGGTTTCAGAGATCATAGTAACAGGTGAACCATACACATCATCTACTAGTCACACACGTACGCAGCTATCAGTACAAGGGCCCAGCCACAGGGCCCTGTCAAATGGGTCAGCTTACAAAGGGAGGGGCCCAATTACCGTAGCCACAAATACACACATAAAGTGCCTTTCAAGGGCCCAAGAGTGCTTCAGCTTCCCCGTGATTATGCCCACTCTCTACACACCCAGCACTTGTCGTACACATACAGAAGCTCCTTTGCCAAAATAGCCATCAGACTTTCTGCAGCGGAGATGGTTTGAAAGACGAGAGCTTTCTGTGGTCAGGGAGAGACAGAAAGAGTAAACAACAAGGTGAAAGCATACCCTGCCATATTTAACCAGCAGGGATTAGATCAATGTCAACTTGCATGAATTTATGATGCAATAAATCAATTTATGTATGGATGTAGTTTTATCATGCTTGTAGTACTGCAGTATATGTAACTAAATGAATAACTTTTGAAAGGAAAATGGGTTTGAATTTCAAAGATTCAAGAGATTCAAAAGATTCAAAAGGTTTAATGTCACATCATATACACAACTACAGTGTAGCTGCTGTGTAATTAAATAAAAACTTTGGACACAGGTTCCTCAACAATGCAATATAAATATATACAATATATACAAGATATATACAACATTGTAGATGTCATGCTGCGGTGTTATGGTTATTCATGCTATTTTCAATATTCTATAGTTAAGAATGATGACAGCAAAATTAATGCCTATATATTTTCTTACTCTGATGTCAATCCCTTGATGGTATATTAATACACTGTATTTCGAAAGTGCAGAATACACATATTTTGTTTAATAATCAGCCTGTGGCTATTATTCATTAATCCCTTTCTTCAGCACTAGCATTAAGGTTTAATGTTTATACAATAGGGTCAATGTTCATAAAAGCAGAACCTAATGGCTCTATGAATAGTGCTGATTGCATATAATTGATTTATGCTACCACATGAACTTAAGAGGAAATGGGATTCAAATAGAAAAGGTCCCCCAAACATCATACTTCACCTACTATTGCATCAACCTTTTCAAGTGCAGTAATTTTAAATGTGAGAGTCTGGTTTGTTTTGCAGACTTCAAATAGAATACAGCCCTAAGGTGTGTGTGCCGGTGGAGTTATGGTGCCCCCTTCTGCTCAAAATGTAAGGTTTCAGGCACAATATATACACCTCTGAATGTGATGTTAGGCTAATACTTATTTTCCACAGAGACATCAAAGGAAAGGAGACTGTATGTAAAACTGTGCAAAATCAGGCTTTATTCATTTTTTTTTCTCTGCATCGTCGCCTTTCATCATCAGCATCGTAATCACCATCGTTGTCGTCGACATCATCTTTAAAAACATAACTCACCGGAGACAGACAGCCAGAGAATAAATTCTCTAAGACACTCGCAGCTCAAACCTCTTGGCAAAAAAACAGGCACCAGCTATTAGCACAGTCCCCGCAACAGAATGAGTAAGCTGTACATGTCCACTTCTTTCAGGGCAATACATTTCAAAGAGGTCTCCAATGTCCTTATGTACAAGTCGCTCTCTTTCAGTAGTCTCTTAAAGTCCATTCAGTAGTCTTACTTCCAGGAGACACTGAAAGCCCGTCTCAGCACCGACATGGTTTAAGATGATGAATATTATAGTCTTCCTGACACCATAAATACTTTTTCTTCCACTTTTCCTCCTCTACCGGTGTCCTGCAGGTCCGAGGACAGTCCATTTCTCCAGTTTAGGCAAACGTTGAATAAGTGCAATGTCTAGTATAATGTCAAGAAAATACAAACCCACACGTACATACATACATACATACAGTACATGACTAACTGATAAACTTGATTAGCTATACAAGGTTGCCATTTTCCATCCAGTGTCCTTCAGGCAGAGGCCGGGGAGGATGTGAGCTCACCTGGACTGGATGTAGATATTTTGGTAAAATTGTCCATGATTTTCTGTACATTGGATTTTGTTAGTTGTGACTCCAATGGAAAGTGTAGTTCATACACAAACAGATTTATTTCAAAATGAGATATGCACCCCTCGGAGGAAAGGTGACTTGAACTAAATGACGGCGCCTGACAGATTATTGTAATTTTTCAACACAGAACATAGGCAACAGAGATGACATGTCATATTAAATTCAGTGTTTGTTTCTTTGATTTAATGACGTTGTTCAGTCTGCTATTTTATACTTATGTCCAGTGAGATAAAAGTATATTTTTCTCTTTTCTAATATCCTGTTTGTTGGACGTTTTGGGGCTGTGAGGTTTTGAAAGTGCATCAATCATTGAAGAAAATCATAATAATGTTAATGTCTGGATTTTTACATTTGATAATGTTATCAAAAACAAAGTGCCTTCAGTGTATGTAACTCGATTTCAAGCCACACCTCGCTTATTGGATTCTGGGAGCAGACAAGGACAAAACGACAGAGCAGTGCTTGCCCCCCAGATAACTATGTCACAGACCTTAATTCATGTCATTAGTCAAAGAATATTAAACAAACGGATCGCAGATAATGCCTTTGCAAACACAATAAGAGAACACACTTCTATATGCATGTCAATCCATCACTTATTTGCCACAAGGGGAACAAATTATCGTTTGGGGTGATTCTTTCTACTTTCTTTTTTACTAGATATTCACAAAGAATAATGATAAATAAAAGTAGTCAGAAGGATCAGTGAAAGTGCGGCAAGTGAGGATAAACTGTGGAGAGACTTAGCAGTGACTACTACTTGCAGTTCTAACTGACACAAAACTCAGAAAAGCAGACCAAACTTGAGGTTAAATGAGAATGTAAAACAAAGCCACTCGGAGAAGAGGAACAACGAAGGGAGAGGAAAACGAGGACCAGGACAAAACGACTTGAGAGATAATGTGCTCAAGTGCTAGCTCGGCCGTTAGCATCCGGCCTGAGGTCAGCCTGCCCAAACATTCGCTGTCTGCCTGCCCGCGTGTCCCCCCCCCCCCCAGAGACAGGTATGGACAACCACCATTAGCTGGAGTAGATCTGGGTCCCAATCACACGCATGATCTCCTTCTGCACCTTAGGCTCCTGGGTGTTGATGTTAGCATCTCCTACTTGGCCATCCTCATACCTGCACATATACATGGATGAGTTGACATGAGATAACATAAAACTTTTATTATTCCCCTAAGGAAAAATCAGATGTCCGAGCAGCATCGGCAATAAAAGAGAGAAACACAGGCTAAGTGTCTACACAAGGATAACTAGAATAAAAGAAGAAAGTAACAGTATAAATAAAAAATAACAATTGCAATAGGTAGAACACAGAGTAGTTGAGTTCACATAGGAATCAGTGAGAATCAAAAGTAGGTACATACAGAAAAGCTGGTCTTCAGATATGATGTTGGTATTGTGTTTTGAAGCTTTTCATCAATAGCTGCTTCAGTTTTTATCCCTTTCTCTTGCTCACGCCCAATATTAGTTAAAAGCAGCCAAAGTGTATTAGTATCGCATCAACAAGGCATAATGATGATGATAAATAGTTCTTGGAGACATTAACCACTTTAAGTTAATCTTGTCTAGGGAGCAAGGGTTTAACAGTGATTTTAGAAAAGGCATTGTTAGGTCTGATGCAAGAAATCTTTATGTTTTTATTCTAATACTGTCAACATTTCTTCAAGCTGAAAAACCCAACCATATGCTGAGCACAAGTTGAGAATTGAATTATATTTAGCTGCGATTTAAATGTGATTGCAGGCATTCTCAAATCTAATTTCCCAATCAGAAGACAGCAGCAGACGTGATAATAGACTGTGCCATATGGTTAATGCCTGTTTCCAAAGCTCAGACTCAAACCCCTAACTCATAGCTTCAATACACAGCTGTAAACATCCTATTAAAAGGCTCTGACCTGAGAGGAACCCAGTTTAGTGGAGCGGGAACTCCACTCAGCCATCTTTTATTCACTGCTTATTTAAAATGATGATGAGTGATGAGGGACAACTGCAGCATATACCATAATTCTTCATCAAACCACCTTCATCATGTGTGGTTTAGCAGGAAAGAAACAGCAACCTGAGTGATAAACTATGCAATTTAAGTGATAATGAAGCGTGATGATTATTTTTTATACTGGCCGCCTGGCTGCTATGCCAACACACCTTGTCATTACGCACTTGTAGACATTTCCAAGGTGTTAAAAAAATGTGGGATTACTTACACAAAAAAGAAGCGTGTACAGACGTGGTCGGATACTGGACACACCCAGATGTTCCCATGTTTCTGCAGATCCTTAGACGTGATAACTGTTGAATAGAAATAGAAAACACTGCAGCTTAATGGCTTAGACTCAGATATTATCATAACTGATGCACATCATTTATTTTGTTTATATCTAATTGTTTACCTCTTACTAAAATGATTATGATCTGATTATGATGATTGCTATGACCTTTTTTGACTACACAATTAGCCTTGTGAGCCTACTGTTTGGATTGAATTATAATTTTGTTTGCGATTCTCTTCTTGTTTTGCTTTTATTGTGTAATTTTTTTTGTATTAATAAAAAGGAAATATCGTACTTATATTATAATGTGAATCAAACTTTAATTTGAATGTGTATTTGTTTAGAGACACATCAATATATCATCATATCAATCAAATAAAGCCCCATATTATATCATATAAAACATATGATACCTTCTTGCTGCTTATTACCTTCACACAGAGCGATGCAGTTCAGATTCCGACTCTGAAGAAACCTCGATTGTATTGGACGGCTCTGTTGAAAAAAATAAAGAGACAGTTAAAACTCTTCCCTGCTTCAGTGAATACCGTGATCTAACTGAGCTGTAACCAGACATTGAGAATTACACACACTCAAACTGTAAACCCTATAATAGTTTTAACTAAAGCATAGTGATTTGAAGTAGTAGTAGTAGTAGTAGTAACATTTTAAAAGATGTGTACTTTGTTTGGATTTGTTTGTCTTTTGTTGTGTGCAGTCTGGATTAGTAGTGATCTGAGTCCAAGACTTCGAGTCGTGGCTGAACCTATCACTGTGGTCCTGCCTGACTCTCATCATACTACTTCCCTGATGGCTCCCACAGGATTGTTGACATCCTCGTGGATTCATCTTCTTATTATAGACACATGCATTTCCAAACATTTGGTCTACCTATGCTGTACAATGTATTATCTCTTCTATTTACACACGGCATCTATTGCACGTCTGTCCGTCCTGGGAGAGGGATCCCTCCTCTGTTGCTCTCCCTGAGGTTTCTCCCTTTTTTAAACTGTGGGGTTTTTCCTTGTACGATGTGAGGGTCCAAGGACAGAGGGTGTCGTATTGTCATACTAATATTCTGTACAAACTGTGAAGTCCACTGAGACAAATGTAACATTTGTGATATTGGGCTATACAAATAAACATTGATTGATTGATAGTGCCGCACTATATTTGAAAAAGAGATGGTACGCATTTAGGAGAGGATTTATTATGTGCAGTACCTGTGGGATGGTGTTCATGCGGTTGTAGCGCTGCACCAGTTCATCTTTGGTGGGCATGCGGTGCTGTCCTTTCCCCATCCCTGCAAGAAGCAGCACACAGAGAGCAAACGAGAGTCAGAGCGACCTCAGATCTGTGAGAAACCTTCCTCTACTGTCTGCAGCTGCTGGTGCACAGGAAGTATTACCCACAGTGCTAACCTTCATATCAAGGTTGTTTTAAAAGGCTACTGAATATGGTTACATTTAGAAAATAAACATGGGTTGCAACATTCAGCATCGAGACAAAAAGGTGATACAACAAGTACCACTTTTAGTTTATTTATCATAAAAATTGCCTTTTTTAATTATACCAATCATTCTGATATTTCAACTTAAAGGTGGGGTAGGTAATTCACTTCAGAAATACTTTTTGTTATATTCCATGGAATGCTCTTAACATCCCGATAGCAATGAATATATTAAATGCTTTGACAATTAATACATAAAAAAATGTCATCTGTGGAAGCCGTAGCGCTGTAAAAAGCACGACCAATCATCTGAGCCGGCCCGCGGCAAATAACTGGATGGCCTACCTGCCTGTCAGCCTTCCATCTCGTGCACAAACTTATCTCGTGCCCTCATTGGTCATGTGCGCGTTCGTGTGTGTTAGAGGAGGGGCTCTGGAAGGAAGTCTGAAGGAAGGGGCAGATTTTTTCCGGTTGTGTACTTTCAAATTCTAGCGCACTCGAGCTGGTTTCTCCATTCTTACCTACCCTAACTTTAAGTAGGTATTTGTTTATATTACTTTTATTTTACAGTGTATAAGCTGATTTTAGTGGACTGTAATATGCTTATATTGCATGATAGACATGGACGCAGAGAAAGTGTCATCATTGAGTTTGATTAGGCCAGGACAGAGTGATAAAATGCCAGCAATTGAGCAGAGAATTATTATTTCTACATATTTCCTTGAAACTACAAAACCATTGAGTAGGGGTTTGTTAAAAATACTAACATGGGTTTGGCAACCTGGCAATCTAATTTCCAAATAATCGACAAAACACAAAAACCTAAAAAAATATACCTTTAAAATTGTGTGAGAGCAGGAATACACAATGTAAGGCTTTCAGGGTTATACGGCCTCTTCACCACCACCCGACACAGGAGAAAGTAATATTAAAAGCCAACAAAGTACAAAGTAACACACACAGATCCACTGACAGCTCCATTTTTCACAACCACGACATAATGTATGGTAGGCGGCACACAAGCTCAGAGAAAGAAGGCCCGAGGCCCAGCACCCACAACGATAACACACAACACAGAGCGGCACGACAAGAGAGCACGGGAAGATCCCACATGTGAAGATGAAGTGTTCCAGGATGATTATCAGGCCACGTTACAAACAGAGAGCGCACTCAGTCAACATGGTGGTATAAAAGGGAGAGGGGGGGTTGGCTGGAGGGGTCTGAGTGGCGAGGAATGATTCGTTCCTACCTGAGTATCCAAAAGAAATGCTGGAGATGGGGCTCAGATAGATGCCCTTTCCATACGCTGCCCCATGCAGCTTGGGTTTGAAAAGAGCAGGAAGGAAGGAAGGGTCACTGAGCAGTTGCACAAGACAACCACACACACACACACACACACACACACACACACACACACACACACACACACACACACACACACACACACACACACACACACACACACACACACACACACACACACCACACACACACACACACACACACACACACACACACACACACACACACACACACACACACACACACACACACACACACACGAAAATCCAAAGACAATGGATCGCAACAGCAAAAGAAAGAAGTTTAATTAATCCGGTAAACTCCGACAGCCCATAATAATGTTGAGAGAAGGTCATGTGATGCTCTTGAATCGCGTTTAAAATGAGAACATGTTTTCCGGTTTGAACGTAAAGATGGTGAAGTATGATGAGGATTGACAATGATCATGAGCCTCCACACACAAGCATGTCCAGGATGAGGAAAAGGAAAAAGGACCACAGCTGTGACATGGACAAGTGTTCATGAACCGCGGTGAAACCACATGAAAGGAAGGAGAAACTCAGGGGTGAAATGTGAGATGGAGGTCAGGACATGGCACATCTGGAAGAAATCAAAAGGAGCAATAGACAAGAGGTTTTGTGTGATGGCTGGAGCTGGAGGCAGACTCAGTCCTCCTCCTCATGTGAAATACAATGACAGAAGGGGGGGGGGGGGGGTGTCAATGCTGAAGGTGAAACAGGGAGGAGAAAGAGAAGGCAGACGAGATCAAAGATGGAGAGTTCAAAAAGTTGGAGAACAAAGCAGGCATAAATGAAACACATCCGCATGATAGAGCAATCACGGCCGACGTGAGTGTTTCAAAGATCCCTGAGATTTCACATTTAATTGTTTCTCGTCTATTTTCAGGACCTGTCGGTGTGTCTTCAAGCAGTCATTATCTGTCGCAAATGAGACAATTCTGCGCTCTCTAGTTCTCACTTCATCTTTTCTAGTTGTATTATTTATCCTTTACAGACCTGGTTCACAAAGTGCAACAAGGACAACTTTGTAAATGCAATGTGAAATCTGATGCAGAGTGAAATCAGAACGCACTCTGAAGAAAAGTATGTTGGTCTGCTTTTGTATTAAAACTATTTATGGTCCTGATTTGAAATTGTACCCATTTGGTAGATAGTATTGTAATGAATTGAGGCAACTAAGTAGGCCTGCATTATTGCGCTCATGTTTTTCTGAATTTATATGATAACAATAATTCACATAACATAATTCACTTTATAATGGAAAAATATTCAAATGACCAGGGTTTGATTTTGTAAATGGATCTGTACCAAACAGGGATTCTTTATTGAGTCTGTTGAATATAGTTTTTAGGCCAATACTCCAATCAGAATTATATGTTCACATACATTACCTTTACTAAATATTGCACTTACTGCTATTTTGATACCACACAAGTCCCTAAAACGATTTTCTATAAAAGTTTGATAAATTGCAGCACTATTGCTCAGCTCGAGTTTGAATACAACAAGTGAGGTGCCAGTTACTGACCTTTTAGTGAAGCCCTCCTTATTCACCCACAGGAAGTCTATACTCACTACCATGGAGCTTGTCCTTTGCATCCTCCAGCTTCAGACCTAGCCTACTCAGTGCTCTAGGTGGTTCACCCCCACAGGGCACACAGACAGCCTCCAACATCACAGCGGACACCACAGCCCCCCCTCCCCTTTGTCCCACAACAGGATGAGACGTGCTGTCCGCTGCTGTCTGCCTCACAGAGTAGCAGACATTGGTCGGGAAGATCTAACCGTGTGCCCCGCTCGCTAAAATGCCAAATGCAAAGCTGACGAAAGGGAAGCTGGCATCCATTAACTGCAAAAATGAATCAGCCGGACAGCGAGCCTGCTCTATCAGAGAGCAGGTTCACTGTCCGAGAGGAGATGCATCGTAAATTCCAGAGAACTGCCAGGGTTACGTACCTGCAGTTTGGTATAAGAGGCATTGACTAGTCCATTTCTCAGAACAGAGTGCCAGTTCTCTATATGGGAACCACTAGAGCAAGTGTAGAGAGAGGGAGAGATAAGAAAGAAGAGATAAAACAAAGTGCTGTGTGAATATAAACAGTGTGCAACCACCGGTGTGTAGTGGGCCAGATCCAGGCTGCTCCAAAGTACACTGTCACATTTTCGCTGTAACCTTTGACTTTCATTATAGGGATTACCAAATGGAATTGAGTGCAGGAATGAGTACTAAAACACAGGAAGGAGTAACACTTCAGATTCCCTCGTCTCAAAGGTAATGTCATTTATAAAAACGTTTTTGGTGAGGAGATGTTCACCCTTCTAGTGGATGTCTGAAGCTTAACGTGTCTTAAATACAGGAGTTGCTAAAAAAGTGGCTTAATGAGACGATTACACGTCATCAGCGATGAGTTGAAGTCATGCCAAGGTGATGTCGTTAGCTTTTTACTTCAAGTGTTTTTATTTACAAAGTCACACAGTGGTGGTTAATGTGTGGAGATTATCCTGCTGAACAAAATGTGTAAGTATCATAAATGTTTGTTTGCAACAGAGCATATTTTCTGCATAGTCCAAAATCAAAATGGAAAAATCCTACTGGCTTTTATTGAGGGAGCATTTCCGTGTCAGCCTGCAAATATGCTTCATCACTGGATAACTCCATCATTTCCTTTACTATTATAATATTGATTTTCTCAATGTCATGAAATATTACTGTAAAAAAAGCAATGAAATGTGTTACTTGAGGATTGCTGCTTTTTACTTCAGAATTATTTTAAACCTATTAAGAATTCATAAAGAGAGTTTATTCAAGCTCTCTTCTGCCAAACACAAAGAGCTTCTGAAGTCTATTTTTCCAATCTGTGCGAGGACATTTGGGACATTTTGTTACATCATCACAGTACTCCAAATTGAAATAACTGAATGTTAAATATTATATTATAAAAATTAAGATCAAAGATGACAACCCATCATTGATGTCTTCAGCACAGTATGGGTTATTTGAATACATCTCCCAAGACAGGTCTTAAAATAAAATAAACAGCAGTGTCATGAGTGCTTTTATTTTTAAACTAGTTTTGAAGCTGTTTAATTAATATAAGGTATATATGCTTTTAATTGATTCCTTCCCAAATCTCGCAGATATTTATATTTTCTATTAATCTATTTATATCAATGTAAAATCACGGCAGCCAAGCCAACATAACATTTCCTGTTGAGAATTACTACATTTTGTAGCATTCATCAGCGTAAAGAGACACTGTCAGCGCTGCTCATGTGTTATCTGTCCCACATGGGCCGTGTGCCTTTAAAATATTCAGCAGAGCCCCATCTGCTACAGTACCAATCTCCATCTCACAGATACTGCTGGCTCCATGTGCTGGCGGAGCGATTCGGTTTCTCAGTCCAAGCGAGTGGTCAGCGCTCGGTGCTGTTGTTTGTTATGGTTCCATTAAAATCAGCTCGAGTTGCTACTCCATCCGCAGCGTAATGACCAGGTGCTCTAGAGAAGAGTTCATGCTTGACACAGTGTACTGCTGTAACGCTAAATTATGCATGCATTTCAGGGACTATGCTGTATTTAAGATCAATTATGTACAGTGAGTGATTTCTCACGTTATATTTACAGCCAAAGCTTAACAATAGAAATAACTACATTAACATATTTTACAATAGCCTAAATCATTTCTGTAACTGTGACTTCACAAGCTATATGCTTCAAATTAGTCATTCAATTCTACAGGAGTGGTTATGCTTAATTCGAGTCAATAATGTATGTCTTTTTGGACTTTGGGAAAATAAAACATGAACAATCACTTGATTTGTCACATTATATTTGTCCAAAATCCACAAGCTTAACAACATAATAACCACAAAATGTTCCCTGATATTTTCTAACAGCATTAATGTTTGACTCTCTACAAGCTATAAGCTTCAAAGTAGTCATTCAGCTAAAACATAAGAGCCTTGATGGGATGCATGCTGTGTCGGCTAATGAGAGGAACAGAGGGGACTCACTGGAAGGCGAAGGTGCTGCCATAAAGCTTCTTGGCAGTGCGGAAACGAGCCTCCTTGGCCGGGGGGCTGCTGAGCAGCAGGAACTGGTGGGAGGTGTGCATGAATTTCAGTTGCTAGCACAATGAGGTCATGAGGGAATGTGAGAGAGAGCAAGCGAGACAAAAAGAGAGTGAGTATGAAGCATTTAACGACAGAACGTAGGAGTAATAAGAAACTGATTTGATAAAGGGCATTCGAGGGGAAGCCATTCTTGTTTCCTACCCTACTCAGAGGCAGCTTGACAATATGAGACCGGTTACTGGAAATAATCCTGCAAAAACACAGAGGGAAAAAATCATAGGCCTTTTTCAACACAGATATGTTGATCTTGGAATGGTAGGAAAAAGTGTTACTAATAATATTATAAATGGCTTTGTTCTGTTCATGTGTCCCAGTAAGAGGTGGCAGTGTGCAAATGAGCCAACGTTCACAATATCAGGAGTCTAAAACCAGCCAAATGAAATCCATCATAAACTTCATTATTTATGAAGGAGTTGTGATTGAATTCAGTAAGAGTTTTTGTAGTGTTGATTACAAAGGTGGTTATGGTTGTTGTTTGTGACATTTTCATGTATATAGTTTGATCCTGATGTTTCGGGATGGTCGAATGGACAGCACTTATAGATATTATAAGTATATATACACGAGGTCGCCTGTGAAAAAGAGGGTCAGTGTGTTGCTGTGTCACAGCGACGATTAGTTTGTTTTGCTCAAATGTATAACTGTGCTTTTGTCAAATGTCAAAATGTCTCCATAATAAGGCAGATTGCCATAAGCCCATAAGCGTATGTGTTGTCCATGATCTTTTATCTAATATAGTAAGTTTGATATGCTTTCTTCTGGTGAGAAGAGCTTTTCCTGTCCATTTGCAAAACACAGTAAACACAGTTTTTTGAGCAGATCCTCTCTACTCACCACTGTAGCAGGGGATGTGCCAAGGGGTCCAGTTTGTCCATCTGTTTCTTGATCTCTAGATATGAGCCCTGGGGGAAAAAAGCATACAAGCATGTGTTGTTTGCAGATATCAGGATGTTGTTTTCCAAAAGCCAAATTAGGAGTTGTTCAGACACAGTCCTATGATGTGATTTATACAAAGTATGGATGCAGCCAAGCCACAGTGGGTACACAAGTAATATAAGGAAGTGAAGAAAAAACCGTTGAAGAGGTAAACTAATCCTGTGTAATGGTCATTTCCAAACATTGGGTAGACATACAGTCGAGTGATGATCTTATATAAACTAAAAAGATATCTTTACGTCTATCTCATACATTAAGACTAACTATGTCCTAGATTCACAGTGGCCCTTCACTTCTTTCCCTCCCATCTTCTCCTTGTACCTGTGTCATTTCACGAATGGACATGACGCTGTCCAATGCTTTCTGCAGTCTCTCATAATTCTTCTTCTGTGTTCATCGGTTGAGCCAAACATCCATTGTATGCAATGACAGAGGGAACAACATACAGACATCTAAAATCACTTGTAGACACAAACGTTTGACAAAATATTGATACTATTTCTTAATTATTCACATCAGTTTATGAGAAAGACAAAACTAATTGCACTTTACTTCAAAGATACAGCTAATGATGTAATGTTAAGCATAGATGTGACATACCTACATGCATTAAGTTTGTAAACAACTACATATATATATTCTAGTTTTGCTCTGACAGCAGTAGTGGTATTGAATCTTGGAATAAAATGTGTTTATAGTTTAGTAATCATGATCCTAGAAGTGGGGATGCTGACCTTTGGGTTGAAGGCCAGAGTCTTGGGGTCATTGGGGTCAACGACTGATGGGTACGGCTCGAAGATGATGCTCTTACGAGGGGATTCAAGTGCAGCTCGACACATCGCCACAAGAAGGTCCACCACCTGCAGGGAGAGGGATTTTATAATTACATTTGATTCCTTTATTGGATTTTGTTATTTACTTATTTAAATGCTTTTATTGACAGTGCAATACCACAGAAATATCTGCCTCAGTTTCAATTAAACGTATAAACTACAAATAATTTTTTTTTTGTAACATATAAAGTCATTCTTTGATCTTAAATCCAAAAGAGTATTTAGGGGGGTTACAAAAATACAAATAAATAGAATTATGTCATATACTATCGTGTTGTCATCACCTCTGCTCCAGTACTAATACATGATAATATATTATTATGGGTTAAGCTACCCAGCAGTAAATGAAGTAGTTCAAATAAACCCCACCTTTAAGTGCAACAATGAAGTGATGAACACATTAATGCTTCAATAATTAGAATACTACAATGTTATATGTATGATTCTTAAATAGAGCCATACTGCATAATGAGTACTTTTTGTAAGATATACTTTTGTAACTCGATCCAAAATTCGTTTTTGGGGGAAATAAAAACAAACTATTGCAGGAAAAAATAAAATTACAAATAATCTGTTTATAATGATATCATATACTATGAGTCGTGTGGTCGTCACCTCTGCTCCTGTTGCCACCTCCTCTGCGGCTCCGGACATCACACCCAGAGTGTAGAAGGAGAACACACACAGCTCCCTGGTGCACACAGCCGGCTATACAAACACACAAAGCCATGCACACAGACAAAGAAAGATAAAAATACAGGCTTTTCAATGTGTACTAGATATCATATAAAAGCACATGCACACAGACACTGACGCACACTCCCTCTCTCTCTTTATCTTGCTCCTTCACAACTACCATAGCGGAAAATCCATTAACAGGATCATGGTACTAATAGAGAGAGAGAACATCACACACATGCTATTCATAACATTGGATGTATGAACCAATATGGAATGGTTTATAAATCCATACTGTAAGTCCATTTCTTGTCGCTCATAATGGGCGGTTCTGGTAACACTGTGCTTGGAACCCCCTGTGGCCCCCCTCCAAAAGAATAAATCTATGATGATGCAATTTGTGATAGTGTTGCAGCCAGTACTGTGCTGTATTGTGGGAAGATAACAGGAATGGGTATTTTTTCAGTAATGTAATTAAATACATCGAAAATAAGTTACTCAAACAAATTCTGTTACTTAGACAAATACCAAAACATATTAAGAAATAAAATAAAAACAACGTTTGGCTGCATAAATAATGTATTATTGCCCCAAACAGCATTTAGGTTAAAGGTGGGGTAGGTAAGTTTGAGAAACCGGCTCGAGATACACTTGTTGTTATATTCCATGGAATGCTCTTAACATCCCGATAGCAATGAATATCTTAAGTGCTTTGACAAAAAATCCATAAAGAAATGTCATCTGTGGAAGCCGTAGTACTGTAAAAAGCACGACCAATCATTTTAGCCGGCCCGGCTAAAATAACTGGATGGCCTACCTGCCTGTCAGCCTTCCATCTGTGCACAAACTTATCTCGTGCCCTCATTGGTCATGTGCGCGTTCGTGTGTGTTGGAGGAAGGGCTCTGTAAGGAAGTGGCAGATTTGTTCCGGCTGTGTATTTTCAAATTCTAGCGCACTCGAGCTGGTTTTTCTAAAATTACCTACCCCACCTTTAATGTGTTAAAAAAAATGGTAACGTCATTGACACAAATTCTGTTTTTTTGGTGCGGTATGACTTTACACTGAACTGAAAAAAGTTTAAATCTTGAACACTGTCTTTGTCTCCCTTGTCCAGCATCAAATGTGCCCCTCTCATTCACACAACATTGGTCTAGAACCGCCATTGTGGCTCATACCTTCAGCATGGATCCATTCTGAAAGACGTGCTGCTCGTCACACACCACGCAGTACTCGTTGAGCGTGGGGATCCTCTGCTCTGAGTACTTCATTATCTGTTGGGAGAAAAAGCAGAGTGGTGCTCTCAGTTATCATTTCTACCTCCAGCGCTGTAATAGAATAAAGATGAATTAAGCAGCAGAAATGTCACAAAACTACCATTCAGTACAGCAGCTTCGACCAGTGGGACAGTGTAACTAAGTACATTTACTTAAGTTCTGAACTTAAGTAACAAATAGAGGTGCTTCTACATGACTCAAGTATTTTTACATTATGCTACGTTGTACTTTAACCTAACTTTATTTTGAAGGCAAATGTTGTACTTTTTACTCCACTGAATACATTTGACAGCATTAGCTACTTTGCAGATTTACTACTACAAAACACAGAAATCTGATATATTATTAAAGGTTAAGATACCCAGCAGTATACAAACATTTTCAAATAAACCCCACCTTTACCTAAGTGCAAAATGGGAGTGATGAACACATGAGTGCAATCATAATTATAAAACAATAATTATTATTGTAGTAATTGTAATAAGGTAACATTAGCTCAATTTTGATAGCAGGACTTTTAAATGTAATTGAGTAATTGTAGTATTGCTACTTGTATATAATTCTGAAATTGAGCATTTTGAATACTTTTACTTTTAGTAAGTATATTTTGATGCTTATACTTTAACATAGGTTACATTTTTAATGCAGGACTCTTACTTGTAACTAAGTATTTGTTCACTGCAGTGTTGCTACACATATAATTCAGGAATGCACAAAATAAGTAATTGCAGTTTTTGTACTTATACTTATAGTATATTGATTGTTGCTAATACTGTTGTACTTTTACTTGAGTTGTATTCTGAATGCAAGACTTTAACTTGTAACTGAGTATTTGTACACTGTAGTATTGCTACTTTTACTTTAGAATTGAGTACTTCTTCCACCTCTTGCTACGACTGGTTTAACCTATAATATGGTCCCACTGTTGCACAACAACACACTTTACCCCCCCCCCCTCTGCTCCCAGCTCATATCTCCCCGGGATCTAACCTGCACTAAGAAGCCATACTCCAAGGTAGGGATGTTCTTGCAGTGGCCGCCCGCCTGGGATGAGAAAAACAATTCAATCAGCTGCCTCGTGGTAATCTGCGCAGGGGCCCTGGCCGCCGGGACAGCCACAGTCTGATGAGTCAAGTGAAGACAAAGCATTATGGGAAACGGCGCAGCAGCCATGTTACGGTGGGTGGGGGGGAGGAAAGGCTCAGGTGGGAACAGTGCAGGTGGCAGGAGACTGAGAAGAGGGTAAGAGTGGGTTACAGTGTATTAAAACAGAAATATACAGTGCCTTAGACAGCAGGCAGCAGCAGTTCATGAGTTTCTACACAAACGCAGTGTCAAGGTTCAGAGCTGTGACATCAACACTGTGACCACAACTTGACATGTGAGTGAAACATGTTAAAGACTAATAACAGGGTTTCTGCAGGTTTCAACAAGTTCCATTCAGATTTCAGAAGAACATTTTAAGAATGCATTGAATACAATATAAGATACATTTGTGTTTTTGGAGTCATACAGGAGAAATATGATTGGAAATGAGTACGAATGAAAATGATCATATAATTGTTTGAAATACAATAATCAACTGACATGTTTAAAGTGAAAAAGTTATGTACAACATCAATAATTACATTCATGTTTGAGATAAAGTTCTTTTGAATGTAGTATAAGCAAAGAAATGACAACCCTCTTTTTTTGTAGGTAATACAACATTAAAGCATTTATTTTAAGACCTATAAAATCACATTTTTTACAAGTAAGGACGATTTTAGGACTTCATTTCAGCAACCTTTTAAGGACCTTCTGAAACCCTGACATAAGTAGGAGAACAGTGGGATTGTGTTAATTCCTCAAATGAAAATCTAAACTGAGAGGTGTGTGATTGATGCCCAGTACAGGCTGACACTGACCTGGCTGTTGGGGGGGTAGCTGAAGAGCTCCCCTTTGGGGTTCTTCATGGTGCACGAGATGGAGCGGTTCATCAGGCGCGTCACCCTCAGCTCAGGGACGCTCAGCTTCCCTTTCAAAACGGTGTCTTGGATCAGAGGAAAACTTGGAGACCTAAAAAAAAAACAAGACAAAATTCATGCATATTACTTTACCAAGCATTTATCTATCTTTCTTCTAACTTGGAACGCCAAAACAGAAATGTGTTTGTTGTTTCAGAAGTGTATTGTTTGAAAAAAGCCGAATTAATTATAATAGAATTTGCATCATCGTAGTTATACCATATAGTCAGTGCCTGGTTAATGTTATAGTGAAATGCACACTCACGCTACACTTACATTATTATATCAGCTTGCACAAACTACAATCTGTTAGTTGCTAGCTGTTATTGTACAATGATCACCATCACTTTTATCCATGTACTCTCTTGAAATGATACTCCTGTCAAGTAGTAAGCATGTCAAGATAGCCTAGCAGTTGTGAGGCTGACCTCCATCGGGGGGGTCGAGATACGATCCCAGTGCACCCTTCACTGTCAAAGCATCACACAGTCAGACAGAGGCAGAGAAGAGTAATCCCCCCTTAGGAAATTGGTTGACAGTGTCACGTTTAGAGTTTGAGTCTATCGTACACATGCAAAGTCAGATATTTTTCTCCTGCTTGTCTTCCTTGCTACAGTCTTTAAAAGCACAGACCCCCACAAAGTATTTATTTCACTGTCTCTCTATCGTCCAACAGACATCTAGGGACTTGGGATATAGCTCACATGCATGTTGGTAAAGTAAACGTATTAATATAGCACCTTTCTAGATTTTATGTTGCAAAGAGCTTCCCAATAGATCAAAGGAGAAAGTCAAAAGAAAGGAATTCAAATTCAAAGTGAAAAATACAATAGAAATTTAAAAATTAACACAAACTGTAGACATCATCTCATGAAACAGGATATTTCCTAGTAAGTATCCAGAAAGAGGCATCATATTGTGACTAGGTACAGACTGAATCACAGAAATAAACCTAATCTTCAACCTTCTGTTATTTCCTAAAGACCTACAACCGAACAAAGCTGAATTGTCATGTAAAAATAGCATCATTTTAGTTACAGGAACACTTAAAAATATCTTACGACTTCCCAAAAGTGCAAGAACATTTGCAGATGTAATGCTAAAAATACCACAAAAATAGCCTGATTGTGTTCTGTACTTGAGGTTATTTCCTCTGTGCTCTTCTCCCTGAGTGATTGCCGACACTTGAAAACAGTGAAGTGTTTAGAAAATAGATCAGGACATGTCCTAATAAAATGTTCAAGACGTCAGTAACTTAACTGAGCATCACATCAAAGTATAACAGCTTAACTCCTTGTTGACGTGTTGATTTTGTAATGGAATTATCATTGCTGAAAATGTGTGTTTATTTTAAAATAACAATCTATTGGATTGTCAATCACAGACTCAAAAAAAGATGCTAATTTTCAGGTACATATTTGTTTTTGGCCCTCTTCTGTGACATGTTTTAATATTCAGAAAGGGCTTTATTTTTCTCATACTGCCTGTGCTGCAGCAACTCTTTTCACCCTCTGTCTGAAACCAGAGCCCAGTCTGCTGTTAGCTGGTCGGCTCTGTTGTGATTGGTCAACCGCTTATTAAATGTGTTGGAGGGCTAGCCAATAGAAGCATGTGTGTCACATAGTGATGTGATTATGTTACGGAAGTAAACAAAGGAGTCAAACTTGAGGCAGGGGGGGGAGTGTGTGGGAGAGAAACTCCGTCTGGGGGGGACTTTGGGATTTTAGCCTTTGCAGAACATTTACATGCACAAAAACCTATGTAACACACTGCAGGAAAGGGTAAACCCCAAAAGGCATAATAGGGCCCCTTTAAATGTGTTGCATGCTGTTTATGAAACACAGTCATGGTTGTTAGGATGTCTTGAAAGAGATACAGAGAGAGAGAGAGACCTACTTGGGTATGGGGGAGAAGATGCTGAGCCCGGCGCGGAACTTCTTGATGGTTCCCCCGGCTTTGAACCAGCTGTGCCTCTTCTCCTGCTGGGCCTTGAGGAACTCATTACTGAGGTGCTTCCACTGCTGCGAGGTGAAGGTGCTCAGGATCCTGATACGGCACAAATAAGGAAGATTGGTGAGTTAACATTGAAGTGGTGGATTACGCTTTAAATCTCCTTCTTTTTGTTGTACGCATTATTATTTTTTGTCAGTGGATAAATCAGCCAAAAATGAAAAAGTAAATAATCTGGTATTTGTATTTCTGATGCTGCACATTTGAGGTTACAATCCCCAAGAGTTTTGTTTAAATAAATGTATGTTAAGTCACTATATTTCACCCACTGATGAAAGTATTATATTTGCACTAATGTGAGCTGGACTCTTTGGTGATATTCCAGGAAAACATCCTGTATAAAGTGTCTCCTAATGCAAACCAAACAGTTCCTACAGCAGCTTCACATTAAAACATTAAACTGGTGAAAAATAAGTTAACATTTAGTGTGAATTAGTCACAGGAAATGCAATGTGTTTAAACATGACATTGGTTGCTATTCATAATAAAAAATGCAGCCGAAACCTGATAGCAGTCTGTATTTTTTTAGATATATTGCAGGGTAGAGTATAGAGCACAGTGAAGTGTTAGATGAAGAGCTGCAGGCTGCAAACCGCCAATTTCTCAGCCAGGTAACAAAGTACTTTCAGTTTTTTGCAAACTCATGCCGTGCGTCGCATGCAAACCGGGTCACGGTTGTTAACAGAATGATGGAAAAGGACTAGGTACTGCCTGAAATCCTCATTAAAAAGAGAATAGTTTGTTTTGCTGCCACCAGTTTTCTTGGACCCAGGCGGGAAGTATTCACCTACAGTTTCTGATACCATATTTATATTGGGTCTTAATCTTAAGTATTGCTAGTAGAGATTCACTATGAAATGTTCGTGGCGTCAACAAAAACAACTTACTTTTTGAGCTGTAGGCCGAGGCTGAAGCCTTCTTTATTGGAGGGCTGGAACACCTCGACTGATGGCTCTGAGTAAAGATGACTAACATTATTACACAGTGCACAGAAACACACTCTCACTTCTCACTCTCCCTCTTGTATAGCACATATTGTACTCACCTCCCACGCTCAGTGAGTGGCACAAATACCTAAAGTCCCTCCCAGAAAACCAACATCCACACTGACATCTTTACTCACCAGGTCCATCGAGGTACTGAGAAAGAGAAAAGCGCAGTCTCAGAATAATGGGCTCTGTTCTGATAACTTTCCAAGCTGTCGCAACCTCCTCCTGAGTCAGACACACACACATACACACACATATACAGAGTTAGCATCCTAATTAGGGCCATTTCTCATTGCATAAATAAATTACGAGCACACGATGCATTATACATGATGTGTTACTTTGCAAAATATCAACGTTGGAATAGTAATGGGGAGAGAAGGAGGAGGTGTGTGCAGGGAACGAGGAATGCTGACTCACATCTAAGAAACCGATGTTAATGTGAAGATCGATGTCCACGTCATCAATGGTTCCATACTCCCTGTGAAGAGACGAACAAAAACAGAGTCATTCATCATAAGTAATGAGATGCACTCAAACATTTTCAATATCCCGTTGTGTTTTTTTCCTATTTCGCAGACAGTGCCTAGTGGAAATGAATACATTATGACTCTGAATTGTCTCATGTAAAAATCTTTTCAAAATAGGTCTTACACAGTTGTGTTTCTGTGTGTGTTGTTGTGTTTCTGTACAGTACCTCACAGAGACAGCACTGTCAGTGTAGATGTCTTTCACTGCCTCGATATCTGCATCCAGCTGAGGGTGGCGGTACAGGTCAGCCGCACAGCTCCCCTGTAAACAGCAGTATATTAACACTGAAGCTCACAATTATACCCTTCAGTGACCCCATCTGTCATCATCCTAATGTGTTCATTTATTATATGATTTTCCCAGGACAATGCACAATGATCGACATCACTTCACATGGGCCAGTGTAAGCCAGAAAAGCTAATTATCAACTGTTGTCCAGATGTTAAAATGGCCATTAAAAAACACAAAGTGCACAACATGTCAAATTTAAACCAGAGAAAGCAAAGCATGAACAGCTGAACAGGAGAAAAAAGCTAAGAGCGGTTCGGCAAGCATATCATGCAAAGTAGGACATGTTGTGTGCAGGAAATCAATACACAAACAATGTTAACAATATATTATTGACATTTTAAACTGTATACCCCGGTTATCTAGGCTCTTTGTTTTGTTTAAATGTATACCCCGTTTATCTAGGCCCTTTTTGTTTTGTTTTATGTATACATGTCACACTGTAGGACTGCGGGAAACGATATTTCGAGATTTCTGGATGTATAACACATGTAGAATTTTTGACAATAAAGCTGACTTTGACTTTGAGAAGAGTTTTTATGATGCATATTTAACAGAAGGATGTTAAGAAACTGTGTAAACTGTCAGATGTTTTCCTTTTTGGGACAACCATGTCCACTCTAATTCTTGATCCGTTTAATCTATATTCAACATTTTTCTGAAGGCTGAATGTGGGGGAGCTGCTAATCCATCAAGACAACTGCATATTAACAAGCATTGTGAAACTTAATATGCATTTTCCAAGAGGCCATTCTATATCATATCATCACACTAGGAGGTATAGTACAGTAACGGGAGCATTTAGTATTATTATCCATGCTTTAATATTGTTTCAGTGGGGGACAGATTGAGAGTTAATACAGTAATATGTGAGCATGGATATAAATCTAAGCAGTTTCAACATTTGGAGATTATTTTAAACTGGGTGTTATTAAGGACACATTTGATATTGTTTCTATTTAAACCATTTAATTATAACTTCTAACTATTTATTATTTCAACTATTTATTCACTGGTTTTAGATTCCTGTTCAGACTTCTCTGCTTATTTTTTTACTAATCTTAAACAGATTGTCAATTGCAACACTACAGCTGACCTTATATAGAAACGTGTTTTAATTCAAATATGTTCTTCTCACATCAGATGTGCGTCTGAATATCTCGCCTCAGCAAAGACTTTTGTCCAAATACATTTCAAAAACTGTAGGCATACATTTGTCATTTTTCAGCTTCAATTTCCTGAAATACATTCTGTGGTTACCTCAGTACATTTGCTGTCCTCCATAAATAACAACTTATTAAAGTATTAATAACAACAGTTGATCTAAGTTTGTCATATTATGTCTAGACTTGAAGTCACACTCCTCTCCTGAGCTCTGAGTGCAGATCTTTCACTTTCATCCTTATCTTCACTGCGCTGCTTTCATGTTCTCTGGCTGCATAGAAATGAGCTCTAAGTTCCCAGACTGGATTTACATTTCAATCACAGGACTTGGAAGATAACAGTAAAAAGGATGACTAACAGATTAAGATCTTGTATGGAAGTGAAGCATTGAACTTTATGAGATTATACAAGAAATAGCATCCAGAAAAAAATATTCTGTGTTGCTTGGGACTTCAAGTGTGTTGAAAAGCTAAACCTGTATAGTACTTGAGTGAAAAATCTAATATGTGCTTTTGTCAGTTTGTAAAAATTCATATTTTGGACACAGCCCAGAACCTTGTCAAACATTGGGACATTGAATATCCTTCATATTAATGTATATGTTTTCCCTGCATTAGGGGACGCATTAACATAGTCCATCTGTTCTGACCTACTAGAGCAAAATATTAACTACTGGATTACTATTAACCCACTGCATTATATTTTGTCTGAATATGCATAATGCTCAAACCAAATCCTAGGTCTGTGGTTTTCGGCAAAACCAACTCAAACAATCAAACAACTTACAGCAGAGGATCTTGTAAGTCGGTAAAACACAAACATATCCGAAGCATTTTTACAGTTTGTTGGGAACTAAAACAGTATTTTTGGTATAAAAATACCTACATTTGAGAGTAAAGTAATGTGAATCATTGCCAATCATTATAAAAAACAACATTTTCCGACATACAACCAGAAAGGACACATAGATTGAATGTAATGTAATCCAGTAGCCTGTGCTTTACCTGAATGCCATACAGGAACTGTTCGGACTCGTTCTCCCCGTCCGACTCCTCGTCTGTCCAACACTGGCCTTTGATGTCCTGTGGGCCCACACATTGTGAAAAGGCCATTATAGTGGAGCGGAAAGAAAATGCAACCTCTCTCTCTATCATCCTTTCATCTCACGTCCTTTCTCACATCTCCCTATTTAGCCTCGCGTTCAAAACACCCAGCTTCAAAACAATGCTTTATATAACATCTCAAAGAGAGACATGAAGAGGAGTGATCTATTTCTAAAAAGACAGGAAATGCTCTAAATTCAACCTTCAAAAGAATACTCAATTTACGATCATTGATGAGATCCTTTTATGTTTTTTGGGAGAAAATAACCATGTCTGTTGTCATTTCCAGCAAAGCCTGATGCCCGGAGGTCCTGTTGGAAAACCCCACAGTATTTAATCTATACATTGACATTAAGCTAATACAACATCCTAATATCTATGAAAAGGCTGCACTCCTGTTAGCATTGACGGCAAAGTAATTTAATTTAATGTACCACTTTGGTACATCTTAAACACACCATGCATGGATGACACAGCTTAATCGTATGCAGTGGTTACACCAATAGAATCCTAGCTGTCTTACCATTGGGTCTGCTGTTCATAGGGCTCACTCAGACAGGTTTAAACCTTTGAATACTGCTGACCATTGCAGCGTATTTCCAGGTGGAAGGAACGAGAACGGAAATCCGGAGAGCTTTGTCTGACCACCTCTCTTTCTCGCACTCTTCAGAACTGCAAAACCTGGGAGAAATAGACATTACAAATCAGTAAAGGATGGAAAACGTGAAACAAAGAGGCCATCATGCCTAGCTTTGTAAACGGTGCCCTCCTTTTTTTCTTTCAATGGTCTGCACTTCACCTTGCCATGTTTCCTAGCAACAGCCATCTCTGGTTCCTTTCAGAGTGGCATTAATCACTGTGGAGAGAATGTGTGGGAGATATCTGCTGAACGTTCAGTACCCAGGATGTATCCATTTCTTTGTTTTGTTTGTTTTTCCCCACAGCAAATGTACCTATTAATACCGAAGCACCAAAAGTTGGCACACCTTTATTGAGCTAAGCGAATGATGTCATTGTTAAACTGACGTGTTTGATTGGCCTGGATGATTTATATGGAAGGAAATGGTTGAAGCGCCATGTTATTCCTGGGTTAGCATAAGAAGAAGGCATTGTTTGCACACATTGTTTGTTAAGTAAAAATAAATAAAAGACATTTCCCAAGAATTTAAGAAAATACAATAAAGGTTGCCTATAAATGGTGGGAAAAATATTGAATATGAGGATACAAATTGTAAGGGAAAGCAAAATGTGTGATATAACAGAGGCAGCTACAGTACACTGCATTTAATGGCGGCCCATCACATTTTGTGTCAGACATGTAAACAACGAGCGTGATGTTCTTTCAACAAGATTTAAAGCTGCAGGTGCAGAGTTGCATAACTCACACTGCAGCATCATAATACACATTACAATTTGCATTGTGTAGTGGATGTCAAACCAAAATAAATGACATTTCTTAATATTTAACAGTACTGAATCTGACAATCAAAGACTGGATGGCAATGGCTTGGCCCTCGAGAGCAGACTGCCTTAACGAAACCACTAAGCATGAAGTCATCTATGCTATACATATGACAATGTAATCAAATGAACACCAATTATACATCTTTCCCCTTGTTTGCTGGGCTAACATAAGACACTAAGCTCATCTCTACCTTACATTGGGCTATTTTCCACAAAATGAAGATCTGTGTTTCTCTCCCTGATCGAGAATATCTGTCTTTTATTTGTGTCGCGGCTCCTCCAGACATCCACTGCATCCTATTAAACAAAGCTCCCTCGTCATCACCATCTTCCGCTTCAGCTCCTCTCCTTGTCCCTATACGTCTGCTGCTCTGCCATATATTTAACCCTGCAAGCACCTACACCAACCCCCCCCCCCCCTCCTAACCCCCCCCATCATTCCCATAGCCGCTGTCGTCTCACATACCAATAGAGTCGGTGGCAAAATGAGCCCCCCACACACACACACATCCACCATGGCCGACCCCATTCTGATCATATTTAACACAAACACAGATGCAGTCAGACGGATTTTCCCCTCCCCCCCATGCTCCGCACCCCCACCCCATCCATCCACACTTACCTCCACAGAGGATGGAGACTCGGATGCCGTCCTTGCCTCAGCTGCTCCCCCTCTTAAAGGGCACACCTGCCTTTCTCTGTCTCCGTGGCTGTTTTCCACTGAAAATATAGATGACAATAACCCCATTAAAATAGGATTTGTTCGAGAAACGAGAGCCACTATTCCCCAGTTCTACAGCGCCTGTGTCTCAATGCGTGCGGTGTGTGTCTGCGAGCAATCCAACTGGTGTGTGTGAGTCTGTGTGTTTATCTATTGCAGATCTCTGCTGCTGCTGTTGCTGCTACTGCTGCCTTGTATTTTGCCTGACAACACTGAGGGGTCTGAGCATGCTCAGTGAGAGCAGGCAAGCAAGTCATGTGACCTGCAGCTGACTGCACTGCTGCTGCTGAGAAATAAGAAGAAAAATGGAGGAAAATGGCTCTACTCGTGTATATGCGTCTGCCTGTGTGCGTGTGTTTGTGTGTTGTGTGTGTGTGTATGATTGCATAAGTCAGTGTCTATTGCAGTTCAACCATGTTTGGAGTCAGATTATGGATAATACTGTCTCATCTAAATATATTAAAAGAAAGAAAGCATAAATATGATCCTTTTTACAATGTGCTTTATACTTAAGCACTGCATGTTGTATAGACGCTGAAATGCATAAGCTTAGTTAATATAATATCACATTTATATTACAATAACAATAGTTGTATTTAGTAATATCAAAAACAAATATTGCAACAAATATCATTTCCTTTGTATCTATGATACAGTGTGTTGTACGGATATGTGAGACAATTACCATCAGGCCTTAACTAGAGTTAATCAGTCTTAACCCTTATTATCTCAAGGTTCAATTTAAGAAGTGACCTAAAAACTGAACATGCGTTAGTCTTACTGTCTGATCAGTGTGTGGCTGTAGCCAGGATATAGGAGAAAATTAAGATATCTTTAAACATTCATTTGGCACACAATGCAGCAGCTTAAGGGCATTGACCACAATGGCACAATATAGATTGGGAAACATATTTGACACCGTTTATTTTGTCAATCCTGCTTATATTCTTATAATGCCTGGTACTTCTTGTATATGAACAGGTGTTCCAGGTTCATGATTACATGTTTTTCCTATAGTGCAACTGGATGGAGGAGGTGGAAATGCAGATTGAAATAAAAATGTTTTTCTTTGCTCCATGTTACTAAATCAATATTCCAACATACAGTAAGTGCCGTGGAACTTTCTGAATTACAACCACTATCTTTTTTTGTGGAAGAAATGACCTGTTCACTGAAATATTAAATAATTTGCATATCTATAACTTGTTAAACTAAAAACACATCTAAATCTTGTTTCATTTTGTATTTTGCTTCTACAGTTTTCACCCTATACTATGGAAAACCGATTTTTACAATTTCCTCATCTATTGTCTTTGCCTTTTTAATATTATGATAAATGTTATCATCATGCAATATTGATTTTTATGTTTTCTGTGTGCCTTAATGGATATCATTTTATTTCTTCCCTCTTGTATTCATTAATTATAATTTAATTTTAGGTATCACTTGTACTCATGCAGAAATAATACACACAATAGGGTGTCCTAACTGCTCACTGAGATTTATTTGAGCACATTAGCACAGTGTCTTACTGTACCTCATGGCCTGTGAATCACAGGAGTAAGCAGCCAATAATACTGACTGACAGCCAGGCCCTTGGCCAGTGGACAGGGGGACTGGATGGCAGATCTGTCGCTCACCTGGACAGGTGTGTCCATTGGCCTCAGGCAGCGGAGTGGATCCATGCTGAGGCTATTTCCAGCCAGTGGGACAGCAACATGGGCAGTGGGAGCAGCAGTGCCAACACCACCACAGCTGCCAACAGGTGAGAACAGAATAGTGAGAGATGACATGGACTACAGTATGCCACAGGGAGAAAAGAAAAAAGATTAGCAGGGTGCTCTGTACCAAGTACTTATATAAGTATCATTGCCAGGTTGATTTATCTGTTATGTTGCAAGTCTGACTGTTACAAATGTAACCTCCCTGTGGTTGAGACAGGAGACAGTGTTTTTGTCTAGGATTCAGTTTTAGTCTGCCATCTCCTTTGGCAGAGCTTATTAATATTATCACAACACCATAATTAATCTTCCTGGGAACATTTGCAACATGTGTTTTGTATGCTCTGGACAAACAATCCCTATATATGTTGTTACTTTCGGCCATTGGCATAACACAGCTGATTAGCAACAAGATAATATTATGAAATATTCTATAAAATATATATAAAACATATCAATGTTCTGTGTATCTCACAGTTTTCAGGCTCTGTAGGTTCTTTGGAATACACAAATCAACTTTATATTAAGTTGCAATTTGTGTAATTTAGTAGAACAAAAACGGTTGCTTAAAATATGCAATTTCGCAACGTGTGGTTGAAACGCAACCACATAATTAAAGATTATATGATTTGAGAATAATTTATATAATAACATATAACATGTATATTTTATACTCAACATGGTGTTCCTAAAAACCTTAAAATATGCTTAGAGCACATTATTGAACAAATTGTTATATCAGTATTCATCACTAGATGGAGGTATTGCCTCAAACACTGCACAGTAGCAAGGTATCAGGATTCTTGGTCCATCACTGTTAAACTCTGGCTGGCTGCGACTACTAATGCATTTGAGGCAATGAACAATTGCCATTTTATATACAAATATTGCACCAGTTTTGATTCAATTAAAAACAAGGGCTTGAACAATATCTGTGGTATTTTCTACGAGAGTTCGCGTATATTGCAACACGTTTGATTATGCTTTCCATGAACCATTTAGGTAGGCGATGATTTTCATATCCGTAGAATAATGGAGCCAACATAAACTACTGACAACATCACAACATGATAATTGGAGTCGTTAAAACGTGATTTAACTAGACAAGACTAACCGTAGTAACCAAATACTGAGTTTTTTCAGGAAACCACAGCACGCCATCCATAGTCACATGTCGGACTCATGCGACGACGATGCACTCACGCGCCCTCTGATTGGCTCCTTAACTTTACCAAGCACTTCCACCGCGTAACGGCGTATCATTCCGCGTTGATTATAGTTTCTATAATTTCCTCGCTTTTCACAAGAGTATTACTAAAAGAGAACATTCATGTGAGCAGCCTATAATCAATGCAATAGGTAAATAAGGGTTAAGAAGTTGCATTGTTATTTAATGTATCTTCACTCTCTCGGATGGATATGTCTCAGCATCCCTAGAAAGTAGTTCCGCAGAGTGAGGAACTAGGGAGATCACCTTGAGCTTATTTATCACAGTGGAAAGGCACATCGTTCCCTGCAGTTGTTCAACGAGGTAAGGTGGGTATCCTCAACATGGACTGCTAATTGTTCTCTTTAAGTAAACTGATTACTTGTGGGTAAATTATATGACTGCTTTTTAAACCTTTTTGTCTTTTATTGTATGTGTACATCCTGCAAGCTGGTAAGTCCGGGCATGTATGAGTCAACCACTCGTGGCTTGTTTCCACTCTTAACTTATCTACTTTTTAAATTAACATCATGTTCATCTATGCCCAACACGCCTAAATGTGTGTTTTTCATTTTACACAAGCCATTTTTAATCCTGTTCTGCTGGTTAGATATCATTTGTTTTAGCAACGTAGAGATTTGCACTTGGACAGACTGAGGGGATTTATCCGTGCACTCAGCAGATATTTCTGTAACTACCGCACTACGTTTTTGTAATCTTACTTTATCGCTAAACATTGGTATTACATTTAAAATGATAAAATATAAATGTGATGCGTGCAGTGTTGCATTTTCGCTTCCTGTTGCCTCCTCTTGTGGGTGTGGCCGCTGCGTCTTCTCGGCCTCTGATTGGTCAGTTTCTGTGATGACCACTCGATCAGGAAAATGTGACGCAGGATGAGAACGTGACCTTTTAGCGCATCGTGTGCATAGCATATTACATTAAATATACGTTTTATCCGGTGACACAAATGCACCAGAGCTTAATCTTCCCTGCATTAGTTGTGTGTTATCGTCGTACTCCTTTAAATGGCGTGGCAGTGAGTTAGTCATTAGAGAGCTTCGTCACAATCATCCTTTGTATACTTCAATATTCCTGTCACACTTCCACAGAAACACCTGAAATACATCTGAAGCTCGTTTTGACTGTTTTAGAAAATGGGAAAACCATCCCATGATAATGTAGTTGGAAAATATGCACATTGCCTAAGCAGCTACACTGCAGTAGATTGCTGCAGTGCTGCTACAGATAAAATGTCTTGTTGACACTCGATACATGAGAAGAAAGGCAGGTAGCTCCCTAATTTACAGCTTAGTTTAACTGTGCTGCTCATTATAGGCATTAAATAAGGCCTGTTTTTCAGCCTGTTCCACAAAAAAAGAAAGATGATTTGATCAAGGCAAGGCTTCGTTTAATTTTACATTTAAAATTGTGACGACACATCCTTTATCAAATACATACTACAGCATAAGTAGGATATGCATATGATATGGCCTGCTGTAAAGCCACTTGTGCTGTTTTAATAATTGTTTGGTGTATAACTCACGTTTTGGAGAAACTGTCATTGCTATGTCCTTCCTGTCCCTGTTGACAAAATGGAGTCTTTATCCCAGGGGAACTTTTAGGTTATAATGTCAAGTGACTAGGAAAAGTGTCTTTCTGTTTACCTAAATCTTGGCTGTTAACTTTTAAATATTTGCCTATGTGGTCTGGTCTTTAGTCTATCATTCTTTAGATATAAACTGCTGACATAAATAACAATAAGTAACTATATACTGTGAAATTGTCATTTAAACTGTGGTTGTTAATATGCTTATACTTTGAGTAGCACTTTGGTAGGTAATCATTGATTTTCAAAGATGATTGCGCATTTTGGAGTCCTCCAGCTACTGGAGTTAATGAATGGGAATACTATAATTGTTCTGTTCTATATCGGGTTAAAAGTAACTTAATCTATCGGTTTTTGACCTGGTTTCATGGAAAGGTAGTTTAGTTGCAGCTGATCTGGTGGTCAGTGCAGTAGGCCTTTTGCAGCTGGTGCTGCTCTCATGCAGCCTCCTCCCCACCAAAACTGCATGTTTGCTGACTAATGCTATGTGGAGGCATGCGGTGGAAGACTACCAATTATGGGTAAATCCCTTTGCTACTTCAGACACACTTGACTGACTGCACTGACTCAATTTGAGGTAAGGTGCTTGGGTTTACCATTTACCATGTGTATTTTAATTGCATTGAACATGCACAGCATTCTTTACCATTAAGTAACTTAGATGTACCCTTATCTGTCATTTGTTTTGGAGTATACAGGCCTTGTTTACTGGCCCACATAGTGTAAATACCATAGTACATGCTGAGTGTTGGATGTGCAAACAACTCTGCATGCTGTGCGTTATTATTAGCCATGAGGCAGTTTTTAGGCCTGGGGGGTTATATGACCTAGGTTAGTGCTGCACTGTGGTGTGTCGTGGTAGAAGTCTCATGTACGTTCATTGTATCTGGCAATGGCGATTGCTCGGTCACAGAAGGATCTGTCGGTTGCCATTATCCTCATTGAAGGGATTTACTCTTGAGCATCCTAATGTGTCCTACGCATGCACGCGCACTGCAGCGGTCGGATCTGCTTGGGCTGCTGTTGCAGGGAGGGGTTTTCTCATTGGCGTTGGAAGCTGCAACACGCTGGGGTTGTTCTGGAGGTCATTGGCTGTAAGGTGTCTGTTTGTTCCAAGGAGCAACAGTAAGATCCACTGGGGGTATGTACTGCAACTTTCAAAACGGTGCTTGTTTGAGTGAGTGCGACTGAAAAATGTTCTACTGTATGTGAGCCCACTAGGATAAGCCCGATGTTGCGTCGCATCCATAGTAGATGATACTGAATGTCATGTCATCCTGATAGCAATGCTACTACTGCATGGCTGCTCATGTTTGCACAGGTGTGTGTGATAAGGAATAATGAAAAAGACAGACAAAGATGGTGACTGAGAGCATGTTAACAGAGAGTATGTTTCAAAGGTTGAAGGGATTGGAGGGGATTATTAGCAGCCAGATCTAAAATTAGCCCTGCATCTGTGTCAGGGTTACTATGGCTGCTGTTGGCCAACGGTGGCTGCTAACTGGCTGTTCCGGGGTCAGACACACTATCCATGTCTGTCAGTCAGCCAATTATGAAATGTTGTACCTCCATAACAACATTACTGCACTTGGTGAAGGATAGTCACTACCTGATTTTTTTCTTTTTGTAATGTTTTATCAGGAGAATATGTTACATTCCCTCTGATACTTTAGCTCTGTAATAACATCTCAGCTGAGGATACAGGCAGAGTTGCCTGAGGATAACCTTTCATATACTTAGTTGTTGACTAATGAAATTTGACCCCATGAGAGTAATAAAGGACCCTAATTCCATTACGTTTTGCCAATTTGTGTTGGGACACACATTTCAAGTCCTGGAAATGTTGAGCTGAGGGGAAAGACACTTCCTTAATAAGGCTTGCTGTAAATGGAGGAAAATTATGATTTAAATGGAAATACATTATGCTAAAGCATTCTCGGTTGCTGTAATCACATTATCTTGCAGTGGCAACTGTTCTGAAGCTATGAATCCGAAGTCAGACAATTTAATGACAATTGGATCTTTGCAAAGAACTACCTTAAACCTACTCTCAACTTTTCCCTAGGTCCTCCCCTTTCACTGTTGAAACTGTAACTGCTAGTATTCATTTCATTTCAAACCTTTATTTATCCAGGTGACTCCCTTGAGATCAATTGATCTCTTTTTCAAGGGAGACCTGCTATTGCATTGTCTTTAGTAGTACATTAAACTGTGAAGTTGTAATCTTTATTGGTCATGCTGCAATAGCACACCATTTGCGGAAGATACTTTACTAGATGGCTTCAATTAGCATGACCAGAGAGTTCAATGTATATAGTTATTCTTAAAAGGCAATTTGTTTAGGTCAAAGAGACCTTCATAAGTCAATATTGCCTCAAATAATGAATCGTATAAAATATGCAACAGCTCTCTGTAGCCAACAAAGATCTGATGTTTTTAATGGAGAAGAACATAAAACACTTAACTCAATTATCATCGTCAGGTGTAACATGTATATTTGTTCTAATTCTGGTAATTTGCCATTTAAATTCACATTTAGTTAAGACCACTATTCTGTTTCATTCATTCATAAATACATTTATAAAACAGTGGCTGCCAATATGCAGACTCTCTATTTTTTATTCCCCCTCTGCAGTCTTTTCCTGTGGTTCAGTCCACTAGGATGTCAGCTCCCAGCCTTGCCCATGGTTGTGTGTTGCAGTCGTGGGATGTGACTGTGCTCACGTACAGCAGTGGTCTGCCCCTCTGCTGTTACATCATCAGCCAGGAGACCCAGTTAAAAGAGCCAGCTGGTATACGGGTCTGCCTGGAATCCCCCACTGTGATGCATTCAATGAGTTTTTTCAGAGAGGCTCAATGATCGTGTCTTTAGGTGCAGTTGTACCACCCACAGATTCAGGCTATTTATTTGTACCCGTAGGTAGATTTGGTTTGCAGATAAAGGACAAGGGATCCATTACGACACACATTCTAAAACACCAGTGGACAAATGTCCTGCAGCAATCAAAAATGTGCCATCTTCTGTCTATTTTCCAGCTCTCCTCCCTTTACGCACACATCAGCCTTTGCAGTTTTTGCTTTTCAAGATGGCAAAATCCTCTTGTTTTGTAACTGACTTGCAAAATCTATTGCCTAACAGACACACTTCTGGGTCTAGATTAGCATTTTTTTCCCACGTTTGCACTTCCTGTTAAGTGTTAGAAATTCAGAACAGGTCTAGAGGGAATCCTATTAGGTTGACAGGGTTCTTCTTCCCTTAAAGAGATATCAGTCACCCTGTTGCTCTGCCAAAGAATCAACCAGTGAGTGTTCTTTGTTGAAGTGCACTTCACTTTATAATTTAAACAAAGAGAACCTGATCTCTCTGCTGGGTGTTTTGTACTCCATCTCGAGATTGCACATGGTATGTAGTCATTTTATTCTTTAAGTTATTGAGTAAAATGTACCTAGCGATAATGGTACTTTCTATCAACTACTTTCACATCCTTATATTTAATCTATTTCATGATTGTTTTACATGAAGTTCTACTTGTGTTATCATAATCCTTTTGTTATCTTAATTTGTATTCCTCATTAGACCATCTTTTTTTTAAATTGTAAAATATTCTATCCTTATTTGGGAAATTGCCTTATACGTCTAAAATTCATGATCTTATATAGTATTATTAGGGATGTCCCGATCACCTTTTTTTGCTCCCGATCCGATTCCGATCATTTGATTTTGACAATCTGCCGATACCGATTTTTCCCGATCCGATCTTTATGCAATGCATTAAGAGGAAAAAAAAGGTAACAGATAACGGCTGGTCATCCAACGCGATGAATTCAGCTATCTTGGCTGTTATTTTTTTGGCCTTTTCACTGTTCTGGGGTAGTTTCTCTTTCCTTTTAAAAGTCTCTGAAAGTGTCGGTTGTTTCAGTGCCGTTACCTGAGTGGCCGCTGTGTACTCGTCGTGTTGTTGTTGGTGTTTGTATTAGATTGGTCGTGTTGAACGTAGCTCTGTTCTTTCCACCACGCGGAACCTCCGCCTTGCAAACATTGCATCTGGCTGTTACACTGCCTTCGCTTTCAATTTTATAATACTTCCAAACTCCTGACATTTTCTCTGTCCCGACTCCCGAGTCACCAGCTGAACGTAGCCTCTTGTTAGCTTACTGCTACTATTAGACACTGCGCCCACTCTGTTGCCAGATTTGAGAGAAATAAGCAACCAGGTCTATGAAAACAAGCCCAAAAGAAGCAACACATACATGATGTTGTGTAATTTTAACCCAAAACTAAGGCCTCAGGATGACTTTAAGACGTGAACATGGTCATTTTTGTTTTGTAACATTAAATAAAATGTATAAAAATATTTTATAAAAAAAAAAAAAAAAAAAATCCGATCCCCGATTTTTTTCTCCCGATCACGTGAAAATCACGTGATCGGCTCCGATCCCCGATCACGTGATCGGATCGGGACATCCCTAAGTATTATGTACTATATTCTCACAATGTATTTTGTTGATGGGATCTATGGAGTGTGAGAAGAACAGGAAGGGGATAGAGTGCACATCTAATCCCACTTGGGTAGATGTGGATCATTGATAATGCAGTAGAAACATTTAGGTATTCTGCCCACTGAATTTCCACTCTTAGCTTACGAGTATTAATAGAAGCAAGATGTTGTCCAGAAAGGTTTCACTTAAAGTAAATTAAAATAAAACAGTGGCACTTTCTCCCCATCTCACGAGGATCCAGTACTTGAATCGAACACGTTTCTGCTTGCTATCAAATCACCAGCTTGAACGCTCCACCAAGCATTTCAGCCTGTCAGATGGCCTGTTATGTAACTACAACAAATAGAGCCGTAGTAGAAGCAACATTCCTCATCAGAGTATTCCTGCTACTCCTTCCTCGAATACACCTAGCTTTATTGCTACCTGTTGAGACATGCCCCAACGTTAATGCATGCCCCAACGTTAATGCGTGTATGGAGTGCTCATAATTATGTCAGGAAGACAAAAGGGAAAAAAGGAAGTGTTAAAGCCAGGCTTTAAGCACCCGGTTTGCACATGACAGTATTGAGACACAGGATACGATGTAATATCTCTTCTGTGCTACGGTGTACAGTATTATTTTGTTCCTGTTCTGGTTGAAAAGGAATGATGAAAGCTTGGCAGGTCAAGCCCTGTAGATGTGCTTCGTGCTGGTGTCGTTGCCATGGGTGACTCAGCAAAAAGTGGGTGGGAACAGCATGTACGATCAGCTATACTGCTCCACTCGCATGATCATGGCAGCAGTGAGGTGCAATGCAGAAGAATTAACACATCCTTTGGCGATTCATATCCACATTCTTAAATCTGTACACATTCAGAAGATGGGTGTTTCCCTCAGGTGTCGTATTCATACGTGTATTCACTGTAGAAGATGATCTTGTTAGCTGACAAAAACACTTTTATTTAATAGAAATTGCAGTGGCAACATTTCATCAGCCTCATTAGTCTGTATTGTGCTGTTTTGGTGGCTGCAGTAAGTAAAATAAAATAGACATGCTGGAGGTGAATAACAACCATTTTTAGCCCTGTAGTACGTCAGCAAGCAATGTGATAATTTGATTCCCACTGGGGCATTATCCTTTCACTTTACTATCACAAGGTTAGCTTCGAATCAGGATTAGGTGCAGTCGGTGTGTTGAGAAGGAAAGTCAGCGGGGGGGGATCCGGTGCCATTACTATCTGGCCAGGGTGACCTCTGTGGGAATTAAATCCCTCATCCGAGATCTCTCAATCCACTGAGTTATACTAGAGTTGACCACAGTGAAATTGTGCTTGCTACCAGTCTGCTCTCAGTCTTGTAACACAATTTAACCAGCAATGGTTTAAAAGTTATATTCTGTTTTGAAAGGATTTCAGTAATCCTGTACTGGTCCAACCAAAGAAAGCTGTTGAAGATAACAGTCTCCTTTTTATATTAACTATTTTCTCAAATGTTCTTTTCGGCAGGACTTCTAAGTTTGCACCAGTGAACACCATGCCTCAATCAAAGAACGTAGACCTGGGCTCTGCCTTCATCCAGACGCAGCAGCTCAACGCTGCCATGGCCGACACCTTCCTGGAACACATGTGCCTGCTGGACATCGACTCCGAGCCCACCACCGCTCGCAACACTGGCATCATCTGCACCATCGGTTAGTGAACATTTATGGTGGCTACCAAAGGCTGCAACATGACAGCTTAATAGTAGCATTTCTTTTCAGGAATTGTTTATTACTGTTATTAGGTTAATTATAAGGTTTTAAAAGTTATGAGGATGAGTGTTATCTAACCTTAATTGTTTCTCTTCAATGCCTGCCTGCAGGGCCAGCCTCCCGCTCTGTGAGTATGCTGCAGGAGATGATCAAGTCTGGCATGAACATTGCTCGCCTGAACTTCTCCCATGGCACACATGAGGTGGGTCTTTACACATTGTTAAAAGTCACGTATAAACAGTGCTGATCATTTCCACCCAGGTTTGATGTAGCAGTGTAGGTACTCTTTGCATTAAAAATCTATGGTGCCGGTCAACAACGTCATTTATTTTTGAAATATCATCCGAATCAGCTTGGCACCCTAAGAAAGATTAGGTCAGCAAGCATGCATGAAATATAGTAGTGCTAACTTGCATAAGATTACACTCTGGGTTTACTAACTAGGTCATCTCAAAGTGATGCATTTAAGTCTGTCACAAAATGTTTAGTATTTAGACTGTATTGGATATATTGGAGGACAGATGTATAAAGAGGCTGATACAAGCTGCTAATCTCACTTGAAAGCATCCAGTGGAATGATCTGTGCACAATAAGATCTGAGCCAAAGTTAACTTTGAAGTTAAAATGTTGCAACAAAAGTCCAACATGTATAATATAAACACACAACCCCAGAAGTGGAAGTGACTGTGGAGACAGAATGGCTGCTTGCCACCAGTTTATGTAAAAGTCCTTTAATCGGGCAGTCAGTCCAGGTGAGCTGAACTGACTGACAACCTGACTCTCACCGCCACACTCCTGCAGGGAGAATCCTGTGTAAATGGTCATCAACGGATAATGCAATCTGAAAATAGAATCATCCACATGTGATAAGTGAGGCTGTTTGACATTTGAATGTTTTCATAGTGTCAATTTAATCAGTTGTCATTTAACATTATGACCATTATCTTTAGATGACCTTGTAGATTAAGAATCTGCAAGATGCAATAATTCATTTTTAGCTCTTCAATTAAAAAATGTAAGTTTCCTGCAGTAGAATCATTTTTAGAAGATATGTTTTATTCTTCCTGAAAACTAAATATGAAAAGTATCTGAGTTGTTTCAATAAAATCAAAGGTTAGGGAAATAAATCAGAGCTTTGTTGGCTTTGGGTGCTATAAATATGTCAACTGTAGCTTCCTGCCCTGCCCTTGTGTACCTTTATCTCCTCAGCAGGGAGCACACATAGACTCTGTAAATGTGTGTGTGTGTACACAACCAAGGTCAGTCCACTGTAAAGCAAAGAAGGAAGTGCACATGATGCAAGTCACATTATTCTCAGTACCAGTATTGCTGATATAGAATGACATGGGAACTACTGTAGCTGAACGTTAACTGGTGTTTCACTTTCGTGTGTGTAGAAAATGAATTAAACTGTCTTGACCCTGACCTATACTCATGCATACTAGTCAGCTGATCCTGATTCACATTGGTCTTAAAACATTACCCTGCATTCATCTCTTACACAAACGCTTTGTGGCATTTCAAATCCTGTAGCCTCAGACTGTGTGTGAGACTAAATGTTAATTGCAGCTTTAAGTGTTTTGGCAACTCGGTTAAGGTCTAACTTTGGATTCTTATTTTTTTTATTTCTTTAATTGTAGTTGGTGAGACCATCCAGGCCATTTGAGTGGCAGTGCAGTGAGTGTAGCATTAGCTCAATGTGTTGCCAGCGTGGAAGGCAGCCAATGTGATTACCTGCCACTTAAGTTATTACTGAAAGCTCTGGTTACACAGGTGGGCATGTTAAGCCATGAAGGAGAGGCTGTCTTTAAAGTCACAGACACTGCGCTACATAACATACATAATCATTAGCCTGTACTAAAGGGAAAAGATGGCTGCAGCAGTAATGTGACAGAACTGGCTTACTATAAAGTTCTCTTCCATCTATACACACTTGAGGCTAAACGCATCAATCAAGGGCACAATCAATGACATTCAATATCCTTAACCTAAGATCTCTTGGTTATTGTGCAACAAGATTCCTCAGTGAAACATAACATGTCAGTTTGGGTGGTATAAAAAGGACCGTATGACCCCGTAGTGATGCTCACAGTATGACAAATGTTTATGACTGTTTCAGTTTCCCTGGCCTGATTTGTAAGTCTGGTGTATAAAACGTATTCAATCAATCTCAAATACCAGTGCCTCTGATATGTTTTAATTTCATTGTTTGCGATAGGATAAGAAAATGGATTAGTGATGGGTGTGATCACAATAAATCACTGTGCTGTTAATTAGCTTGCTTATTGTTTCTCTGGAGATATTTGAACATGTTATACTTGTCTTCCTTTCTGTAGTACCATGCACAGACCATTAAGAACATTCGTGAGGCATGTGGGAGCTTCGAGCCTGGCAGCATCCAATACAGGCCCATTGGCATCGCCCTGGACACCAAGGGCCCAGAGATCAGGACCGGCCTCATCAAGGGAGTGAGTATTGTTGTAGTCCCTTTAAAGGTCACCTATTATGCAAAATCCACTTTTTCCTGTTTTTATACATACCGTATCTTCCGGACTACAAGTCGCACCTGATTATAAGTCGCTCTTGTCAAAAAACGTGTCGTTAAGAGAAAAAACATATAAGTCGCATTTATCCACTGAAGTCTTCATCCTCTGTCGCTGTGAAGGTCTCATTATCACCGAGCTAGCTATCCATCCAGTTAAACACTTTCAAAGAAACTCCGGCACAGAGGTCAGCTTTACTGAAGTTTAATGAATTGGTGAAACTGTAAACACAATACAGACATGGCACACTGTTATTAACTGCCTGACTGACGAGCTGAATAAACAAAAGAATCCACACAAGGAGCTACGGCACATAAACAGGGTTGCCAACTTTGGGTACCTGGCTGGAGTGAGATTTTGATATCATGGGTTTAATTCGGTTTAATTGCACATATGCGCACGAAATGACTGCTATCGTGTCAGCAGCAGGACCTTGGCATATAGGATATATATACAATATATACAAATACACAATAATGGACACAGACTATAAAGGGCACACAGTTTCATTCACTAATGAAAGTCAAACATGTTTGTTTCCACTGTTTTATTGTGTGCCTGTCGCGATAAGCAATTAATTGACTTGCGTACGATAAATAAAAATGAACTCGATAACTTTTCTGACCTCGATAAATTGCCATTTACATGAGGATGTGACTAGCAGTTTGAAAGGATGTACTTGAATTATTATTATATATTATCATTATGTCAGTGGTCTAAAATGGTCATACAACGGTGCCGACAATATTATCGTTTATCGCAAAAATTTCCGGGAAAATGTATCCAACAAAATGAATTATCGTGAGAGGCCTATACATGAAACACACACACACAAACAAATCTATAGACTTACTCCAAACTGCCAAATATATTAATTAACACTCTCTCACTCTCATATACTCTTTGACTCTATTTTGGCCTAGTAGAACAATAAGCAGCAGACTTTTACTTTTTTATCATTTCTACTGGATCTTAGATCTGCGCATGCGCAATACGGGTCGGCAGTTGCGGCTCCAGAGTATTTTTGTTGGGTAATCTATAATAGGGCTAACCCATACAGTGGTGGGGCTCAAGTCAGTATTTGCAATGTAATTACATACACGCTCCCCCCGACAGTGAAACGCCACGCGTGAGGTTTAGATTATTTCCCTGTCTCAATCCAAATTGAACTGTATGAAATAAAAAGGCACATTTGTCTTGTAGTAAATAAAAAGGGCGACCTGGAGCCAATCCTGCAATTTCCCCACAGGTGAAAGAGTTGACATGCTGAAAGCCCAACCCCTGCAGGGGGGTCTGGGGGGATTCTCCCCCAGGAGATTTTTTTTAAATACTAACATAAAATACACATTCTGGTACTCTCTTGAGAAGAAAAATAAATAAATCTATTACTACACGACGTATTTAAAAAAAAAAAATGAATGCCATTTTAGTTTTTTGTTACTTTGTTCTGAAAGCTGAACCTGCTGCTCCTCACAGAGGGAAGAGGCTGTGTGAATTACTTTACATTGTGGATAAGGGTGGATAGCCCCCATTGTTCTGTGTGTCAAAATGAAAGACAGCCCACACACCTATCAATCATCAAACCGTGGGGTCTTATTTCATTACGTGTTGATTTCTATCAACACGTAATGTTGTATCGATGTATAGAGATGTACTACCGCAAAAGTATTCTCCGTCGGGACTTCCTGCAACAACATCACGCCGTTATCGTGATTCTGATTGGCCAGAAGACATTATCAAAGATGTTCTATTGAGAAGACGATCACTACGTGACAAAAGTTTTCAAAACCGTTTCTAGTCTTCGGTATTCTTGTTTTTGGCGTGAGAATAGTTTGGGCAGCTTGAGAGTGAAAGCGTGTGTCATGCGTGAGAGTTGGCAACCCTGACATAATACTGATATGCTAATTAGCTTAGCCACTCGGAATTCTCACTGTATTATTTATACAGTCGCTGTTAAACACTTCCGCCAACTCCGGTGTCGAAGAAGCAGCATGTCCTGCTCCAGGCTGTCCTCAGACTCTCCATCAGCTCCGATTAGACCTTTCTGAATCCCGACAGAATGGTGTCGGTCGTCAATGAAGCCCATGCTGTGTCGATCCATCCGACAACATCCTGGAAAGTTACGTGACGCATCCTCCCAGTTGCCGTGACTTTTTTCTTCTTCGGTGGTAAAGCAGTTATCACGATTGTATAGGGAGGCAGTGGACTAGTGCGTTGATGTTGGGATCAGGGGAGCACAGGTTCAAGCCCCACTGCAGTCAGCATGTCGTTGTGTCCCTGGGCAAGACACTTCACTCCAAATTGCTCCTGTGGGGATTGGCCACAGTTTTGAGTATGTAAGTCGCTTTGGATAAAAGCGTCTAACAAGTAACATGTAATGTATATTGTGCCATCTATTGGCCGGAGTTTGAACTCAGTCAGACAAAATTCAATATATAAGTCGCTTCAGAGTATAAGTCGCAGGAACAGCCAGACGGGTAAAAGAAAAACGCGACTTATAGTCCGGAAAATACGGTAAACATGTGTCCCCTCTGTGTGAAGAGATTCTGAAAGTTTCAGGAAAAAGGATTCGCTCTCTTTGTCCTGATCCATTTATATAAAAACCTGTCTGAAAATGAGCTGATCACATTTTGGCCACTTTATGATGTCATAACGTTTTTTTGGCTTGTGTAACCATTAGCCAATCACCAACCAAGGTAACTCCCCCCTTCACCTTATCACCTGAGTCTCCTCCTAGAGCACCATTGTGTTATTTTTAACCAAATGATCTGTTTGGTATGTATATATCTGAGACTTATAATAAATTAAGGAAAAACAGTGTAATAGGGGACCTTTTTTAAATGGCTTTTTTAGCTGTTCACAATGATAACATTCAGCATGAAAACAAACCAAACAGAAATTAAGTTATGACTGTTGATGATTTGACAGAGCGGCGAAGCTGAGGTGGAGCTGAAAAAGGGCAACATGCTCAAGATAACCCTGGACGATACTTACGCAGACAACTGCAGCGAAGAAGTCCTGTGGCTCGACTACAAGAACATCACCAAAGTGGTGGAAATCGGCAGCAGGATCTACATTGACGACGGACTCGTATCCCTGCAGGTCAAGGAGATTGGTGAGTGAAGCACTGTCGAACATTAATAAAATCACTTCTGGTCGATTAGAAAACACTACCAATTAACAAGGTAGAAAAGTCTTCAGCCCGTTAATATGTTCTTGTGTCTCCAGGTTCTGATTTCCTCATGTGCGAGATTGAGAACGGCGGCACCATTGGAAGCAAGAAGGGCGTGAACCTGCCCGGTGCTGCTGTGGATCTGCCGGCTGTTTCAGAGAAGGACATCCAGGACCTGCAGTTCGGTTTGGAGCACGGAGTCGACATGGTGTTCGCGTCCTTCATCCGCAAAGCAGCAGATGTGGAGGCTGTCAGAGCCGTGCTGGGAGAGAAAGGCAAAGACATTAAGATCATCAGCAAGCTGGAGAACCACGAGGGTGTCCGCAGGTGTGTGTGTGGATGAAGAATTATATGTAGATCTTTCATGTAAATCCTGGTTAGAGTTCATTTATCGTATTTATGGATTTTTGTACATTTCGGTATTTAAATTATTGTTTCCTGTGCAGATTTGATGAGATCATGGAGGCCAGCGATGGCATCATGGTTGCCCGTGGTGACCTGGGAATTGAGATCCCAACAGAAAAGGTCTTCCTGGCCCAGAAGATGATGATCGGTCGCTGCAACAGAGCTGGCAAGCCAATCACATGTGCAACTCAGGTCAGAGCAAAGCACAGTACACCACTTTCTCTACAGCTGATTTATTATTTATTAAAGTGTCTGTTTGTCTTCTGTCTGTGTGGGATGTTGTTTGCCGTGGTGTCCCAACACTGGACGGGTTGTCGCGGGGAGGAGGTGCTGCCGTACTGACATTTATTGTTTATAGTTGACATTTTTGTTTTAGCTGACTGTTTTTTAAATGTGTATGTCTGTTTGTCTTCCGTCTCTGTGGGATGTTGTTTGCCCTGGTGTTAAGCAGTATTCACATTGTTACTCTACCTATCTTTCTATAAAGTGAAGATTTGTTTACCTACTTTTGATACAAAGTAAAAAGAGTGGCTGTACTGGGCTGCTTAGACATCTGAATATCTGCAGGCGTGTTAACCTAAAGGAGGGCAGTCAGTTTAATCTTTAGAGGCAAGGCAATTTTATTTATATAGCACTTTTCAGCACGTGGCGATTCAAAGTGCTTTACACATTAAAAGCAAAAGACATTTAAGAACAAATACAGCATAAATACATTAAGAGACGGAACTTGAGCCTTGGTTGATAAAAGGCGGTTTCTTTCCACTCAGATGTTGGAGAGCATGATCAAGAAGCCCCGGCCCACCCGCGCTGAGGGCAGCGACGTAGCCAACGCCGTGTTGGACGGAGCCGACTGCATCATGCTGAGCGGAGAGACCGCCAAGGGAGACTACCCTCTGGAGGCAGTACAGACACAGCACAAGGTGAGTTCATCTATACTCAATACACATATTTGAATATTTTATCTAAGCATAAAGAATTGTTTTTGAAAAAATAGATATTATTGATTGGAGAAATTAAGGGGAGGATCTTGCATGATTTTCATTTTCAACTAAGCATGCCAACACTTGGAAGCTGCTCTTTCTTGTTTCCTATTTTTTGTGTTCTCCTGAACACATCAATGACTTTTGGTTTTCTATGACGCAGCACCTTTTTATATTTTCCTCTTGGCTTGCTATAACAGCTGTCCGCAGGATTGTTAGGCCAACCGGAAATGCCTTGTTTATTTTTCCATCCACTTGTTTCCAGTTAATCTGTCCACCTGCTTTATGGTAGGCTCATGAAAACTCAGTGGAGGAACAATCATCTTTTTAATGAGTTTAATAATAATGAAATTGAGATTTCAAATAGATGGCACATCCTTCTTTATCTTCCAAATGATAGGAAGTAGTGTATTTATTAAGGAGCAATTGTGTTTGTCTGTATTTTAGAAACATCTTTGATTCATTCATGATTTACTAATTATTGATCATTACCAATGCTGACGATGGATTAAGAAAATATTATGCTTAAAATCTGTTATGTTTTATGTTCAGTCAGGGACAGACACAAGTAGAACACTTTTGAAACGGTCTTGATGAATTCTTACATTAGAATCACAATGGATAATGCACTTAATGCTGTCTTTTTGTAGCCTAACATCCCGTGGTCTGTTCACTCTGCTGTGCGCTGCTATGCAGATGCAGGAGTGACTCAGCATTACTCCCCTCCTGCCTTTGAGCTTGCTGCCCTAAGCTGAATTTGTATCGGGTTCTTAAAAATCCAAAGGAAACCAGCGACTTTCACTGACCCAAAACCGTGCTTTTAGTAGTGAGACTCGTGTTTGTTACCTCACGTTGACTTAACGTCTTCTTAGCCCTTTTATCGGGCATCTTCTTATTTACTTTAATGCTTCTGAAGCTTTTCTTGTTCATTCTTCCTGTACTTCTTTTAACCATTTCTTGACACTATTGTGCAGTGCATGATATTTTCACTCCAAAACTCTTTTTTTCCCTCCTCCCAGTTGATTTAAAGGTGGGGTAGGTAAGTTTGAGAAACCGGCTCGAGATACACTTTTTGTTATATTCCATGGAATGCTCTTAACATCCCGATAGCAATAAATATCTTAAGTGCTTTGACAAAAAACCCATTAAAAAATGTCATCTGTGGAAGCCGTAGTACTGTAAAGAGTACGACCAATCATTTGAGCCGGCTCGGCTAAAATAACTGGATGGCCTACCTGCCTGTCAGCCTTCCATCGGGGCACAAACTTATCTCGTGCCCTCATTGGTCATGTGCGCGTTCGTGTGTGTTGGAGGAGGGGCTCTGTAAGGAAGTGGCAGATTTTTTCCGGCTGTGTATTTTCAAATTCTAGCGCACTCGAGTTGGTTTCGCCAAAATTACCTACCCCACCTTTAAGATTAGATTTTTTTTTATAGTTTTAATTTAATCAAATTTATTTTGGGGTTTTATTTGATTAAGCTAATCTTGGTCAATATTATCCCTAACCATATTTTTCTTAAGGATACAAATATATTTGTGTAACTTTATCCCATCAGGACAGTTCACATAACTCCAGATTAGCATGGGTTGTATTACATTATGTTTATTTATTAACCAAATGTTAAGTGTTGTGTTTTTCTGGATATGTTTTAACGTTGATGTTTCCCCCCCCGCTAAACTACACCCTAACTCTTCTATTTAATGTCCTGCCTGTCCTCTCCTTCTGTCTCCTTTTTTTTTTTTTTAACTTGTTCTTGTTGTATGTCTCTAACATTGTCCTTCTCTGTTTCCCATTTATTTTCTCCACCAATTTCCTTAATTTCCCCTCTGCCTGTGCGTGTTGTGGGAATGCCTCTGCTTGATGCATCTTGCCCTCACGTGTGCCAGATTGCTCGTGAAGCCGAGGCGGCCATGTTCCACCGGCAGGTGTTCGAGGACCTGCGTCGCTCCACGCCGCCCTGCACAGACCCCGCAGAGGCTATTGCTATCGGTGCTGTCGAGGCCTCTTTTAAGAGCTTAGCCTCTGCCATGATTGTGCTCACTGGCTCTGGAAGGTAGGCAGGTCCCACAGGTGGAGGAGGACAGTGATGGCGTAGTTAAGGATTCAGAGAGGGAGTGTAGGGCCGGACAGGGACTGATTCAGGAAGTAACTATGAGAGACTGGCAAATGCCTAAACTAAAAAGTTGTACTGATTTTTTTTTATTTGATAGTGTGTTTTGAGGGAACACTTTTCCTATCATTAAGCCAAAAATGAACCTTGTTAACCAGGAGTCTAGCAGCGCATTTGCCAGTCTCTCGTAGTGGTGTGAATGACTGTGTGAGGCAGTATGGGTGATTGAGAGTAACCCCCCCCACCCCACCCTCCTCCTATGGTCCCTCTGGGCTCAGATAGCACGAGAGGCCGAGGCGGCCACCTTCCACAGACGGCTGTTTGAGGAGCTGAGGAGAAGCTCCAAGCTGACCAGAGACCCGTCTGAGGCTGTGGCCGTCGGCGCCGTCGAGTCCGCCTTCAAATGCTGCGCTAGCGCCCTGATAGTCCTCACCAAGACCGGGAGGTAAGACCGACGAGAAGGGTAGAGGTGGAAGGGTCCTCCTGAAGGTAAAGTGTCGCCAACGCTGCTCCTAATTCTTCCTCGAACACCTAATTTGCTCTTACAGATCCCCCTCCTTTGATTTTGTGTGTGTCAGAAGTGCGCTGTGTGTGGTGAGATGAGATAGCAACAGATTTAATTTGTGGTTGTCATTAGCACAGTCCAAATGTCCATTGTTAAACCCACTAACTAATTGCTTACTTGCATTAATCATCAGACCTGTAAAATGGGGTTTCTTGGCAAAGAATTATGCAAAAGCATTTTCTTCAGTGTTTCAAATTTTATAGAGTAGGCCAATTAGTTGACTAATTCACAAAAAGGGGGCAGACCTACTCGCCAAAAACCCAGCATAAAGATGGTCTGCTGAAGTCTAAATTAACCAAAGTATCTGAAATAACCTGTTGTGTGTAGTGTACAGATTTTAATCTTACTGAATTGCTTTAATTAATTTGGATGGAGTTCATTTACATGTTAGGTTAACGGCTTATGCATTACTGAAGTTATATTCAATGCAATACAATATTTAGCTTAAAATTGTACCGTTGAATGTCTATACTAAATATGTTGACATCACTCTGCAATTATAATTCAGCTTCTTACTGACAGTAACTGCATTTTGTGTAAGCATGACTTTTTTCAATAATTGTTAGTCATACCTTTGCAGTCATTGGTTTAAAAGAAAATACTCAACATGTGAGGAAATCGTTTAAACCTGTTTGTGTGTGTGTGTGTGTGTGTGTGTGCAGGTCCGCCCACCTGATCTCAAGGTACAGGCCCCGCGCCCCCATCATCGCCGTGACCCGTAACGCTCAGACGGCTCGCCAGGCTCACCTGTACCGCGGCATCTTCCCCGTCCTCTACACCAACCCCTCCCACGACGTGTGGGCCGAGGACGTCGACATGCGCGTCAACTTTGCCATGGATATGGGTTAGTGTCTTCGTTTCCTTTTTAGTATTTTCTTTTTTAACTTGGGTTTTCCTTTTATTACAGTTTCATCTCTTCGTCAGACCAAATTTCAGCTGTATATTTGTTTTATCTCCACATTAAGTCACAAAGCCTTCTGATGTTTGCTCGCTGATTATTACCCATCATGTCTCCTCATTAAAAGTTTATTTTAGTATTTAACAGTGCAGAACAAGTGTAGATTTTTGAGACAATAATGTAACATTCTCTCAGGATAACACAATGTAAGATTAACAATGTATTTAAATGTTTGATGCTTTGTTTCCAGGTAAGGCCCGAGGCTTCTTCAAAGAGGGAGACGTTGTCATCGTGCTGACCGGCTGGCGTCCAGGCTCCGGTTACACCAACACCATGCGTGTGGTTCTGGTGGCCTGAACAGTCTCCATCCACCTTCATTTATGTTTCATAGCGCTCCACCCTGCACTCCAGCTCACAGCCCCCCCAGTGCAACAGCCATAGACTCAAACCCTGAACAACTAATAATGTAGGCAATGATGCAAAGCAATTAGAGTACAGCCTTCATGGCTATAGAGCTGTTTTGGGTGGAGTTTTGATTCGTACACTTTATGTTTTCATTCCTTTCACATCTCTAAATCAAAACCAGTCCGCAGGGCCTCAGATTTAAACACCTTGACCAGAAACTGCTGTATTTACACTTATTATTTAAGGTGAATCAGTCTTAGAGTGAATGCTTCCTGGTCTGTGTGCATGTGCATACTGCCTCCTGTTTAGGTGGAGTTGGGGGTTATCTTTTAAAAAGGGCAACTTGAGGACTGTAACGGTATACTGATGCAACTCCTCTGCCGATATAACGAACAAACTTGTTACATCCTAAATCAAAGGGCTCCACCTCTCCACCCAAACAGATCCTCGTGTAGTGCCGTCTGTTTGAAGTGTCCTCTCCAGCTATCACTGTACTTATGATGCGTGTTGCACTCCTTATTTACTCCAGACAATGTTACATTCAATGTTATACTTAACTTCTGTAAATTGTAGTTTTGTTTTGGGACATCCAATACTACTTATATTTTGTCAAACTCAAGAGAAATGTTAGTGTTGGATGTTCAGAGTTGTTGGAGCTAGTTACTGTATTTGTGACATAAAAGCCTTTACCGTTAATTGAATTTGGAGCATATTTATTTTGAATCTCGTGTGGTTTAATAAAGTTGACTGATATAAAAGAGCATTGTAGGGTATTTCCAAAGGGGACCTGGTGAAGGGATGACACCCAGTCCCTCTCGACTCCAGTGGGTGAGGGGTCGCCCCCCTCTGCTTGTCTTTCTCCTTTTTATGTTGGTGAGCCACTGTAGCTGTCTTTTTGTGTCTAACATGCTTTTGATTGTAACGCTAGAGTGTCTGAACTAACTAAATGTAAAGGGGTATTATAATGTTTAGCTGGTGTACTGAGCTGTCCTTAAAGCCTGGATTTCCATCAATAAAAGAGATGAACACTTACCTTAACTCTGCCTGATGTTTTGTTTGACAATGAATAATCATGGGTGGTTCTACATAATCTTTAGGGAAGGGTCCCGGATAGTAAAACATAGTAATAATTATGGCGCATTTCCACTACAGCGCGGAGCTCGCTTTAAGCGTGCCCGGCCCGTTTTTGGTTGCGTTTCCACTTGGTGTAGTTCCAGCTAGCGGGTACTATTTCACAGTTTTTCTGGCCCCATAAAATCGAGGTTCTTTCCGGGCCAACAACCAGGCTACAACAAAAGGAACATATTTGACCGTGATTTAATTGTAATACACGTTTCAAAAAAGTAACATACTGATACCGGTTAGTAAAAACCATGAATTTATGCTTTGACAGACGGCAGGCAAAAAACCTTTTAAAATGCGTGTTTTCTAAATGGAGATCGTCCACACTCTCAACAACGGCCTATAGCCTACAGACATAAATAAACCAGCGACTGTATTCGCCATGACACAGACTGTGGTTTGTACTTGTTTAAAGTGGACCTATCATGCTATATTTGAAACATATTGTAGGGCCATACCTATACAAAACATGAAACGCGGATCTTGGGTCCTTAGCTTGAAAAAAATAAAAGGAGGCGGAGCTAATGCCTGATCAGAATTCTACCGGAGATAAAGTTAAATTCTGCTGTGATAAAACGCCATCCTGTTTAAACCACGTCAAGGATTATTTCTGAAATAGTATGGAGCTCAAATGCTTTTTCTCTTGCAGGTTTATCACAACTTGTGATAAACCTGCAAGAGAAAAAGCATTTGAGCTTGACAAGGTGAGTTTTTTTATTTCCTGCTTTTTAAACACGTGCTTTACAGTACAGGTTAGCTCTGAGTGTTAGCGAGGCTTGTCAGGCATTGTTTCTGATAACAACTTCCTGTGGGTCCGCTGCCGATTTGACGTCAGTTCGGATGAAATCTGTATCCGCTCGTTGTACACCCGTTTTAAAAAGATTTGGGTACGGAGGAAAAGAGAGGGTTTTATTTTCTGACGCTGCGTGAGTTCCCCGACGCACCGGGGTCATGTATGTATAAAAGACATCAAAGTGCATTTTGCATGATAGGTTCCCTTTAACTTTTGTCTAGTTTCTGAACAGATATGAGGAGCTGTGAGCTTGAGTGCCAACAGCTAACGGCTGATGTTGTTTTTCTGTGGTGGTTCTCATTGAAGATGACGTCACGGCTCCGCCTACACTGCGTTACTATAGTTACTGCCCCAGCTCTAAACTGTAATGGAAACGCAGCATAAAGTGAGCCAGTCCTAACAAGGCCTAACGAGGCCTAGCCATACCGAGCGAGGCCCTGTAGTGGAAATGCGCCATAAAACACCCACTAAAGTGGTCTCAAAAAGTTAAATCGCCTGCTAATGTATATGTAGGGTGCAGGATTTTTAATTAAAAATAATTGCTTTCTCCAATGCATCTGCATGGAGTTAAAATACATGTACAAAGTATTAAGGTTAATTTCTTAGACAATACTATACTCATATTCAACAAGGTTTTATTCATTATTTCAAGCTTTGACTCTTGTCTGAATAATCTATACTCAACATGTAATAGCAACATACTGCCATGCTAGCTGAGCTGATCATCATATTTAGTTTACTTTTTTTTATAGGGTTAGGTTACGGTAAAGAAATGTGGATATTCCAAACCCATAAAGTTATCTCAAAAGTTAAGCTCCTCACTGATGATTTTATGAATGCACAATCCAGTCAAAACATAAAGAACCATTTATTCTCCAATACAAACGTGTTCTATTCAACAAGGTCAATATATCCAGATTCACGTTTTGAGCATTTACTTGCTGTCCTGGCTGTACACGACCCCCACCTGCCTGCGAATCTCATCCTCCAACTCAGCCAGCAGCAGAGAGTCAGCATGGGAGACGACTGAACTCTCCTTCAGCCCTACATGGGAAATGTCACACTGTAAGAACATGTTTAGACTGAATCATACACTGTATACATGTATACATGCATACAGTTTGGGAACATAGTAAAAGCTCTTTAAGATTCCAGTGTTTCTGATGCCACCTTGTGTTGAAAGTATGAACAACAAGTCTAGAAACATGCCTGAACTGAGGTTATAAGAGTTGGGAATATAATTTACTTCAGTGACAACAGAGGCCTGTACTACGAAGCTGGTTCAACCTAACCTGGATATGTTTGAGTTAGCCGGTTGGCCCAATCCAAAACATACGCGCTCTGGCTAAACTGTACTACGACGCTGGTTATCAAGTGGATCGCTCAAGCCAGCCGTGTCCTATCTAGTTAGGTGCGCGTTCACATGAAAGGGGTGGTATTTGGAGCATTCGACCAATCTCAAACACGGACAAGCGTACTGACAGCGCAGCGTCATACTTCCTGAATGAAAAGTGAACTTTAATATTAGTCAAATATGAAGAAGTTAAACTTTAAACATCCATGACTTAAACACTTTATCCAGGATAAAAGCCACATAGCTGCACCTGCAAGGTGAATACAGCTGGTAAAAGAAAAAGTGTTTGAATGCGTACATTAACAGGTTTATGAAATCACTGCCCCGTCCAAGACACGAGTGGATCTGACTTTAATTAGGAGAATTTGACTCGAGTGTTTCATCAACTTAATGTGTTGCTTAAAATAATACTTCTGCATACAGTATGTGACACTGTGAGTGTTGCACGGCCAGATACGGCTCAAGAAGCTGACTCAAATAAGGAAATATATGATACATTATGATGTGATATGATATGAATGATAATGGGGCACATCGACGTCTGCACTCACAGTGCCGCGGACTGTACTTAATGTTACTCTGATCCGGTTACTTATGTTGTGGCAGATATTTAAGTAAGCTTTCTTAACGCTAATATTATAATAGTCAGATTGCTCTGAAGATGGGAGGGAATATTCTATTAATTTTCACGTTCACACAGTCAGTTGATTTTGGCCGGCCGTCTTTCCTGCAACGGCAGTTTTTCTGTATTTCCTCTATCCTGTAATATGAATTGATCGCTTTAAACTCCGCACACGGAGCTCTGATTGGTCAGCAGGCGGTGCTTTCACTGAGTTGATCTCTTAGCCTGCCACCTAACCTGCTCCGGAGCAGGTTTGCCGCTCAGCATAAGTTACCATGGAAATCTAGCCTGCTAAAAAGAGAACCAGCGTCGTAGGACCGGAAAGCCCGAGATTTCCCTGAAGTTAGCCGGCTAAGCGAAAATCCAGCTTCGTAGTACAGGCCTCAGGTCTCATTCTCTCCCGCAATAACAAACAGATGTATGAGTCACTTTTAATTTTTTTATTTTAATTGAATTATGAGTGCATTTGCAAGTAATGGATAAGTCATACCTTTGCAAAGGTTTAGTTTTTGTTAGCACCCGGTATAATGTCTCAAAAATATCTAGCTTTATATACATGAATGCATGGTTGGAGACCTCTGAAAATATATCTTAAAATATCTTGATTATCTTTTGAAATATATTAGTTTTAGTCCCATTTGATTATCACAAATGTGAGAACATTGACCTGAGCTGAATAGCTTTGATTACTGGCATTTTATATACTGCAATACATAAAATCCTTTTCCTATTGTACAAGAGAGGACTGCATAAGAAAAACATTAGGGATTAATCATGAAGACACTGCATAGCGACGTCTCCTGGAAGGTATGGTTCATTCAATTTAAGTGGTTAAAGGTTGCAAGAGTTGACAAAAAAAGAATTGAGTCACCTTTTTTCAGTAGTTATATATTATAGCTAAAGAACAAAAGAAAAATATATAATTTTGACTGCTTATTTTTCATCTAATCTTCTGTTTTGACAGATATTCCTTACCTGAACTTTCAGAAATCACAGATGAATATACACCTTCTAATTGTGCTTTTTTCTTTTTCTGGTTAATACGTAAATGAATTATTGTTGTAATGTAAATACAATCTAAAATATGCCTAAACTCACAGTACCTTTGAGCAAACACTGCCGGACCTCCTCTGCCTCGTAACGCATCCCTGTACTGTTGAGGAAGTTGAGGGGCAGATAAGGCTCTGGCACAGGGTACTGAGTCTCCTTCCCATTCACCTCTAATGACGTGGGGCACCACATGTGGTCAGGGATCTAAAGAGCATGCAACAGGGTATTTTCACAACAATAACATCAGACAATTATGACATATACAGTATAATATGTGAAGAGAAACTACATTTAACTCCCCTCCTGCTTCACACTTGCCCTTGTTCACATTTGAAACTTGAAAATAGTATATACAAATTGCAAATAGGATCTAACATTCAGACTATTTTTATTTAATTTGACTATGTGACCCTGCTGATGACCTACCCTGATGTTTCCCTTTGTGCCCGCAATAATGGTGTCATTGGGCAGCTGGACACCTGAAGAGCAGGAGAACACGGCCATCCTGTTCCTGGAGAACTTCAGAGTGACAACCACAGTCTCATCCACTCCTGCAATAACATACAGATGAGGTCATGCACAGGAACATTTTACTTGCATAAGAAATGACTGAGACATGCAAAACTGATTTGCTGCTAATCACATAAAAAATACAAGAATTTAGCAGTGTCGTTGTTTAAACAAGTGCAGTGTCTGCCATGTGTACTCTGCAAATAAAGTGTTGAGTTTGTTTATTACACTGTGCTTTATATTGAAGAATAAAACAGTGTATAAGAATGTAGGGCAAGAATAGATACCTGGACTATAAAAGCCTAACTTTTATTGTACCAGTTGAGGTGATATCTTATCGTACAGGAACACTCCCTTGGTTAAAGATTATCAATCCACATAAAATATGAATGATACTTTATACAAACAGTTTGCAAGCTGCAACCTTTTCATTTTGTTTTCTTATCAGGAGCTGCAAATGGCTTAGGTTATGGATAACAATGGTAGCACTGTTAACCTGTGTGTGATGTTTTTAAAGGTAAGAGAAAGCCGCGATGACTTCTTAATTACTTCAGACTCATATGAGCTATGTTCCCGACTTGTTATTGAAGTTACACAGCTTCAGAAAGGACATCTGTGACACCCTTTTCTCTTTTAATCACCTGTCTCCAGACAGACCCCCATGGCCTGGATGCTCTCCGGCTTCTCTCCGTTGAACACCATGCATATGAACTGCAGGCAGTAGATGCCGATGTCTAGAATTGCTCCTCCGCCCAGCTCCTTCTGACCCGACCTCGGCACGTGCGAAATCGGCACGCCAAACTCCGACCTCACCATCTTCACCTCTCCCACCTCCCCCTGTTCCACCAGCCGCCTGATCTCCACTGAGGCTGGGAAGAATCTGGTCCACACAGCCTGGGGAGGGCAGGAGGCTTTAGTGCTAGCTTTGTGTAATCTTATTTAGTAGTTGACTTACATTAGAAAGTTTTAATGTTAAGTTTGATTTTGCATGTGAAAAGTGGAGGAGACTACGGTGGCCGTCAGGTGCAAACGCGGAACACCGGCCAAAAACGCACACATAAGCGGGAAACACCTGCAAATAATGAAATGAAAAACAAACAAACCCTGAAAACAAATACAACAACAAAATGCTAAATGTACAGAAATGATGCAAACTAAATACAACACACAAACCCCAAAAACAAACGCAACAGAAAAATGCTGCAAATACAAAAACTATATGCAAAGTCAAAAACACATAGCTACAAACCCAAAAACAAATGCAAAACATACCGGAAGTGCTCCAGGCCTCTAGGGGGCTCGTTACGTGGAACGCGTTTGCACCTGGCGGCCACCGTAGGAGACAGACTAAAGCTATTGCAAATTGTATACATGTATTTGTGTGGACTGACTCCATCCTTACCTCCATGAGAAAGACATCATTCCTCTTGGCAGAGGACAGGATCTCCTTCACCTCCTTGGTGTTCATGGCCAGCGGCTTCTCACACAGCACGTTCTTCTTGGCATTTGTGAAGAGCAGGCAAGTGCTCAGATGGTAGGGGTGGATAACTCCAATGTACACAACATCTGCATTCACAAAAAGAGACAAACCAGAGATCATGCTGTGATGTTTTTCAATGTCAAAATATATATTACAGAAAGAAAAAAAACAGGAAATCAAGACAGTTGTGGTTCAAACTGAATACAAGAGTAGTAAAAGCGCCATCAAACAATCTGATGTGACCCAGGTCTGAAAGAAACCAACCTATGTCTGGATCTCTGGCCAGCTCCTCATAGCTGCCGTAAACTCGGGAGATGCTGTGCTTTGTGGCAAACTCCTGTGCATCCTCTAATTTACGAGCTGCCACAGCCACAACCTGTAAATCCAGTTTATAATATTATTCACCACAACAAGGTAATCTTGTTCCACCTTAATGAAAAGCCCCCAGAAAAAAAATGTGCTTGCAGAAACATGATAACACTGACTACTGGAAATGTGAATTTATTATTTCCATATTCAATTTTCTGTGTAAACTTAATAACTTAATGTTTCTCTTGCTAAAACTGTGCATTTCTCAGTGTTTGGAGGCAGCTATACTTTACAATAGTAACCCATCTATAGTCAGTTTAAAGATTCAATGAATATAGTCTTTATAGCAAAATGTTGTTTTTAAGTGGTAGGCTACGCAGCTATTTAATATTTTGCATTAATGTTTTCATTGTTGGGTACCGTAATTACTTGGTTATAGAGTACAAATAAAATGTAGGTGACCATTTAGTGTGTACTTTACGGTAAAAAAACAAAGCGTGCCAAAGTGTTAAAAAATGCTGCAGACTGTCGTTTGAAATGTCTATAAACTCTTTAAAGCTGCATGTTGCACATCATCAACACTGGATTAGGACTTTACTTTAACCATAGACTGTAAGAAATGCGTGTGAACTGTCCGCGGATACACACACTCAGCACGGAGCGAAAAGCCTCGCTGGGTTCTGTGTGTGTAGTCGAGAAACTAAAGATGTAAATGTGTGTGCGCTTCTGCTTCTGCTGGTACCTGGTGGTCTTCATGAGGAAGGGTCTTCAGAGCCACAGTGAAGTCATGACTGATCCTCCCCGCGCTGCAGATTCCCCACCTGGTTGCCATGTTGGACGAGTAGCATGTTCCTGGCTGCAGCCCCGGACAATAGGCTTGTTTGAGACGAGCTGCGGCTCGCCTCGAAAGTAGACGAGAATAGCCGATCGCAGCCGGGGGAGGTCTCAAAAAGCTCGCCTGAAGTCGGACAGCTCGGAGTCGGCTTCTTCTTCTTCTTCTTCTTCTTCTTCTCTCGGTTTTTTGGCGGATTTCAAACAACTTTAAGGTGCATACTGCCACCTCCGGAGTCGGCTTGACTCGGTTTGCATTTATAAATGCACACGGCATCTATTGCACGTCTGTCCGTCCTGGGAGAGGGATCCCTCCTCTGTTGCTCTCCCTGAGGTTTCTCCCATTTCCCCTTTAAACTGTGGGTTTTTCTCTGGAAGTGTTTCCTTGTATGATGTGAAACGTAAGGACAGAGGGTGTCGTATTGTCATACTGATATTCTGTACAAACTGTGAAGTCCACTGAGACAAATGTAACATTTGTGATATTGGGCTATATAAATAAACATTGATTGATTGATTGATAAAGAATGGACAAATGTGTTTAATCGTTAATGTCAGATATGTACTAAGTAAATACATTTGTTCCTGCTCAAGATTAGATTCAACTTTATTGTTATTGCACAGATTACAGGTACTGAGACAACGAAATGCAGTTTAGCTTCTAACCAGGAGTGCATAAAGCAGTAAAGTGAAAAGTAATGTACACAATCTACAGAATAAAATATAGAATGAATTGAATGATGAAAAAACAGTGAGGGGTATGAATACACTATATACACAGTAGCCTAGCCTAGTATGAACAGTGTGTTGTATGAATATGCTAAGATATATAAAGTATGACAACGGTAAGCAGTGCAAGTATAGTATAAAATATATAGATATTAATGTCATGATGATAAACATTGTGGAACAATGATGAAAAATGTGAATGGAAGTGGCGACGTAAAACTGACACAAAACAACAACACACTTTTGCCGAGCCAATGGAGAGTTTCATCTCCAGCACGGGGTAAAACCAAGCGGCAAACTCTGGGGAAGAGCCGGGACGCCAATACGGAAGTGCCACAAACTGCAGTTCATATATTGGCCGATAGGCGATGACTGCAGAAAGGAGCAATTTCCATAGACCCCAATGTTAAAATGCCCATTTTCACAGCAGAAAAAAAACGTTTCTAGCCCTGGCTCCAATACATTTTATTATGTATATAGTTAGATTCCACCTTCGTGATTATGAATCTGTGAGTGAATTGTTTTCTAACGCGACCCTTTTATTTATATTAGGTCTTAAAGTTTTTGCATAAATTAGGGCGTGGTCACATTGAGTGACAGCTCTGTCAGGTGACTGCTGCTGTTAGCTTTTTGTCTCTCTGCTAGCTGCTCCGTCCGTGAAGCTACAGGGACTGTGCCTGGTCAGTTCATCCAGGGAACACAACTTGATCCCGGCCGTGTTTGTTTGTTCTTCATGCTTATATATCGGACTATTGTGACTCGCTCTGCGGTTAAAACAGACGGTGCATGAATGCCGTTTTGCGGTAAGTGAAATTCGAGTACTTTATTTATGTGTTTATGATACGTAATGAATGTTAAGGCTTGGGTTTGCGTGTAAGCGAGTGGTAGCTATGCTCAAGTATGTAGACAAGCTAACGTCGAAGTAGTGTATGTGAAATCAACCTCACAATAAGATGTGTGTATATTACAATTATTAATGTCATATTTTCAAGATGATTACTTAGATATTACAATATGGTTGGTTGAGCTGGAGTTCATTATTGAGTTTACACGTTAACGTCACAGTCATCTGAAGAACGAACCCAAACGTTGTTGTTTTTATTAATTGCATTACCAAATTGGTATCAAATAAACAGTAACACAACAGCATTGGTAACACAACTTCCAAAGTTACAGTAAAATAAAAAGAACCCTGACTCGGACAATACACAATCCAACATGTTCAACAGAAGAGAATAAGTTATATTGTTTGTACACATGGTTCTTTACATATATATCTGTTTGTTTAAAGTTTCCAGGTGATGCAGACAGGATGGACCAGAGAGTGAGAGACAGAACTGGACTCCTCACAGCAGTGAACTTCAGCACAGGTACAAATACTCTTTTTTCATACTGTACAAAGAATCAAGAAAGATATTGGTTTAAATAAATGAAGTATTGACTTTAATACACTGATATACATTCCATTAAACAATACTAAATACTAGATCACCTACACATCAGTGAAGTTGAGGGTTTTTTCCATGCAAAGGGTTACATTTAGATGTTAACAAGCAAGTCAGCTTTCTAATTTAAGGTATTGAAGGCAAAGCTATTAGTGAGAACTGCTACTATTTATCTCTCAATATTGTCTGTAAAAAACGTGGTAAAAGTTATGATTTCAGTGAGAGAACAGAGCAAGCTTCTACAGTTGCACTAAGTTTTGATAACAGTTCAATATTATTTTGATAATAAAATATATTTCAATGTTGATGAATTTCATACTGTTCATTCATAATCTGATTGTCTTTGTAGCTCACTGTTGAAATAAAATAAAACATTACAATTACAAAATAATTATATCTACAGCCCCTAAACACAAACACACCTCTTTCATAAATAACACACTTGTTCTGCAATAATATGCTTTATGTTTCCTGTAATTTTTGTTAGGAAAGGACATGCCTGAAAGACACGACTCAACATGTTCTCCTTCTCTGAGGGTCAAGAAGAACATCCAAGAGGAAAATTAAAAGCTGATGTTATGAGATTTTAAGACCAGTACAGGACATTCACTAAGAAACTACTTTTATTGTGAAGTCAGCTGATCGAATGCACCTATTTCCACATCTACACTCCATCAGCTGATTAATTCTATTTGCCTCACTTTATGAGCTTCACAACATGTACCTTGTACCGCAGAGTTTGCAACGCAAATAAATGGGGCCAATCTTCAGTCGGATGTGAATGTGTAATCTAACATTTTCAGTAAGAATAATGGACAAAAGGAGTGCAAATACAAATTCAATTTATTGAAATCTGAACCAAAAGTTAATCAAACATGTTTTAAATAAAAAAGCACATATGGACAGAAGGTGTAAACCTATTAAATGTATAAGTAAACACATTTAGTCAAATAAAGTGACAGACAAGGCCTGATCAGGTGGTATCAGCTATGCATGGGCTCCTCCATCAGGCCTGATCCTCCTCACAGAGGAAAGACCCTCAGTCCTCTCCAAACCAACAGACAGGACGTCCATCACACGGAGGTTTCTCCCTGAAGTCTCTGCAGCTCTCTGGACACCACGCTGTCTCAATCCGTCCACACTGAATATGAGAGGGGAAAATGAAAATAATAAATGCTTTAGACAATAAGAAATATAAAGTTGACTGTTGAGTTGCTCAGTTTTTTTAGATTGTCAATACTATTACTGTATAACTAATATCTCAGGTTAAGAGGCACCTTATAGTTTTAATGATACAGTCTGGTTATAATGCGGTTTGGAGGAGGCCTCACAGGTAAGAGCACTAACTAGCTACCATCACATGCACCTTAGCTTAACTTAAATGTATTAAACGTATAATTAAGTGATAGCAAAATATAAATAACTAATGTCATGCAAACATATTAATATTTGCTTGATTCCAGTGTTGCATTTAGCACATTGCATACAAACGTTAAGGGATTTTAAGATTCTGAAGTATTATGCTAATAACTCAATAACTTAGATTATTATTTATAGTTTTGCTGAATAGTTTCATGTCCGCTTACCTTAGAAACGTAAAATGTGACGGCAGTGTGCTGATGGGGAAGCATGTTAGCTTAGCTTCTTAGCTTGAGCTAGCTCTGTTACTTCCCAGCTGGAGGCAGAAGGTCCCGCCTCGGCTCCGCCTCTTTGCCCTTATTTGGAGCAGGCTGGAGCAGGCGGGAGTTAGACTCAGACGTCACTGTCGAGCCGTTAGTGGCCGACTCCGCCTACTAAGGGCTTCTCGGCAACTCTGCAGAATCCTATGGGTGACGTCACGGACCCTACGTCCATTTATATATACAGTCTATGGCCGTGTCTCAATTCAGGGGTTTCATCCTTCGAAGGGTGCATTCGTAGACCGCATACGTCACTTCCGCCGAAAGAAGGCTGTCCCAATTTAAAAAAAAGACGAGACTCCTCCGAATGCGGCCCACGAATGCAGCCTACTTTTCCCCAATTTGAAGGATACATCTGATGTACACTCCGCGGCCTACCATATCCCAGGGTGCAATACGCGCAGGGAAGAGTGAGTTTTTTTCAAATGAAATGGCTTCCGGTCTCCCCAGCAGAGTGGATTTAAAGGGCCCATGTCATGTAGTGATGGGAATTCCGGCTCTTCTTGGTGAGCCGGATCATTTGGCTCGGCTCACCAAGAAGAGCCGGCTCTTTCGGCTCCCAAACGGCTCTTCAGTTTACCACATATTATACCTTTTATAATTCAATCAAATGTAGCCTTGTTTTGACTAATGATTTATATGTGTACACATATCACTTAAATTATTCAATACATCCTTTGTACGGAAGTATTCAAAAGTAAAAATGACATGTTTAATATCAATTATTTGCTGTGGCCAATTGTTTTCATTGCATTTACAGACCCTTGTATCTCTCTGATACCACCCAATGAATGCACAGACTTGCTTGTCGAACCACGCTACACAAAGCAGATAGCAACACCTATAACAAAACCCGAGGTGACAGGGCTTTCAGTGTTGCAGCTCCTAGACTGTGGAACAGCCTCCCAGTACATATCCGGACTGCTGAGTCTATTGAACTTTTTAAATCTCAGCTAAAAACTCACCTCTTTGCACTGGCTTTTAATACTAGTTGAACATTACATTTTTACATTTGTATGTGTTTTTTAAAAAATATTTTTCTAGTTATTGTGCTTTTTATCATGTTTTTAATTATTGTTTTATTATTGTACTCCCATTGTGTTATTTAATATGTATTGCCTGTACAGCACTTTGGTCAACTGAAGGTTGTTTTAAATGTGCTATATAAATAAATAAAGATTGAGATTGAGATAAAAACTTAAGCATAGACATTTTAAAAAATGGGCTACTCTATCGACATTTTAAAATTATATTTAAAGAAAAGGCCCTGACTAAACAGCAGGGCTCTATTTCAGTATTAACTATAGAAAAAAAGACAGCAACAGCTGACATCAAATCTTTGCCGAGCCCAAGGATAATCATAAATAAATAACATAGTGAAAATAAATATATTGCAATGCTCAGTACAGCAGCATCCAACCGTCTCTAATCATAAAAAAACATAATAAAAATAAATGTATTGCAATGCTCAAAACAGCAGCATCCAACAGTCTCTAATCCTTGGATATTACATGTCACTGCATGCATGCACGGAGCAGCTGTAGCGCGGAGATCATCATATCATTCTGTCTTGTATTACTTAACAACAACAAAATAACAAAAAAAAACGGCTCGTTCGCGGGCGCGAGCCGGCTCCCGTCGTTCACTTAAAAGAGCCGGCTCTTTGAGCCGGCTCGTTCGCGACCGACACATCACTAATGTCATGGCCATTTCCACTGATCATAATTACATTGTTGAGGTATACTAAAATAGATTTATACTGTGCAATTTTCCAAACTCACATTGGTTTCGCATACAGCATCTCTGTCAAGCATGTGAATTCAGCAGTATTCACTTTCTCCACTAAACGACTCGTTGGAGCTCTTGCCCCCCCCTCCCTGTGAGCCTAGTGTGCTCCGATTGGTCAGCTCGGCCACTCGTTCTGATTAGTCAACCACCAGAGAGGCTGCGCCCATGTCAGTGCTTTTCCCGGCTGCTCTCAGCGTAACATCAGTCTTATCATGGCGTCGGTACAGCGGTATATTTTATATACATATATATTTTTAACTGTTGTTATAGAAGAGTGTGACGGCCTCAGGGCCTTTGTCTTACGGTGGGGTGGAGCTGAAGAGGGTAATCAGCGCGATCACGGACACCTCCGTAGCCGGTGCTATTAATCCCAGCGGCCCGGAGTCTCTCTCCAAAGCGGCTGCAGAAGGACGAACTGAGCGACCCTCTCCCCTCGACCACCTGTCTCTGCATTTACTACAATAAATGTGCCGTGGTTTTGTAAACTCGTGTATGTCTCCTTGCCTTTCCGTTGTGGCCTACGAGCTACTCTCATAACAAAGAGTAAGTTATTTTTACCCGTTATAAACTACTACTGTTTGATGAGAAATCAAATCATGGTTTGCTATATATGAATTCAGGGAAGAAAGGATAGGCCTACTAAGTATTTCCATTAAACTTTATTTTAGAAATGTACAAAATGAACATAAATATACATATATACAGGGTATATCATCCATTCCTCCTCCTCGCATCTTGCCTGCGCACAGTCGGTGCGGTGCCTTTTAGCACCCTCAGTAGTAGTAGAATCCCTTCCCCGTCATGGATTGTCCGCCAGGATCTGGCTGGACGAAATCAAATGCAAATCACAAAATATTAGAGAAACTTAGTTGTTTTAGATTCGTTAGTAGTAGTTGTGTAATGAACAGCTTGCCTGCTAATATGCTAACCTAGCTTTGTTTACCTTGGTAGCTAACACGATATGAACGTTAGCTTGGAGGAAAGGCAACTATAATGCAGTGTAATAAAACTACTATGAACAAAAGCTAGTGGTTCATATTAGGCTAGCAATAACGTGTTTATAATTGCAATCGTATACGGGTATTCTGCTACGTTCGATCATACAATGTAACTTGCATGAATACATTGTTTTGCGCTAGCATACAGCTAGCCTCGTTAGCTACATGCAGTATATGTACGGTCACAATGTACGGTAAATCACAGTACAGTATACTGTATGAGTATTCCGTGTGTGTGACTGCAGACATTCTCCTGCCATGACAAACATGTAAGGCCATCTGCTGACATTGTAGTTGATATATTTAAACGCTAGCAACGTAGCATCACAAAAATGTTTTTCTGACCGAAACTAGCTCTAGCTCCGTGTGTTAGATCGCTACGCCAGCTATAATGTAATTACGTTTCGCGACTGACCGGCAAATCACCCGGAGTATACTGTCAATAGGTATTTTGTGTGTGAATGCAGACATTCTCCTGCTATGAGATACATGTATGCAAGGCCATCTGCTGATATTAGAGTTGATATATGGAAACTCTAGCACTTAGTTAGCACTGTGTCAATGGCTTAGCAGTCCAACACAGTTTACACATTTAAACAGTCTTGTTTGATAAATACACAAATAACAATGCAAACTTACAGGTTGTATACCCAGATCTTCCCCTGCTCCAAACGGTCCAAACAAGCTGTGCATATCCGGCCTCAAACTGGGCAATGTTTTGGAAGCTTTCGTCTGTGAAATGCCGGTTCTTCGAACCTCTGGAGGAGGAACACGACGCTGCTGGTGTGGCCATAGCTCTTCGGGATTGGTCCATTTCGTTCCGGGTACCGCATGACATCAGGCGGTACCCGGAACTAAATGGAAGACTCAAATGGGCAGTGACGTATCTCCAACGAGGCGTTTTGGGGAGGTATTTTCTGTGTTAGAGTTTTACTCGCTACAGGGTGTACTTTGAGGGTTTTGACTCTGCACACCGTTTACATGCATAAAAACCTTCATAACACACAAGGGGACGGGTAATAACCGGAAAAGCATGACATGGGAGCTTTAAAAGCAGCAGCAAGCGGAGGAATCACTAATAAATGTGAGTATTGGGTTTTAACTTACTTTAAATTAACTAACGTCACACACGTCAAACCCAAGGGGCATTAAAACGTACATTTTCGTTAAATAATACGGATAAATATGTGACGCTAACTAGCTAGCTGGACGTACTGCACTGTTGTTTACACTTATTTTTAATTCAATTCAGAAGTTTACTAAAGTCATACAGAGATCGTGGCTCTGTTATAGATAAGTTATACTTTATATTGCATAAATAGACCAAAGTGAAAACATTTAGACCGGTATAGCCTACAGTACGGTGGGATTTATAAAAGGCTACCCTGACGTGTAGCTGCTGTTAGCTTTATGTATTTCTCTGACATGTTGCAATGTTTTACTGTTTATTAAACTTTGGGACAACATTACAACCTTTGTGTTCAGCTCATGCTGCTTTGAGGTAGGGCTAAAAGAAAAGCCTATTTTAAATATTTCCACCAGATTTGATCATCTTTTATAAGGTTAAAGTTTATTTAATGTATCCTAATCCCATAATAATAAGACAATCAAAAATAGACAGCAGCCTTTTGCTTGATGTTAGTTTGTGCAGTGCTGTCAAAGGGATGCACGTGTGACTGTCATTTCATCTCTTTAGTTTTTTAAAAACCAGAACAGTACATCATTTTAAATGATCCTTTAGGGATTGTTTGTCTGACTCTGAAATGCTTAGTTACATTTTGCAATAATACTTCTGCAACCCTGTGTTTAATATGATTAATTCACTTTTTAATTTTTCTCTTGTTTTTCTCTGTAATTAGTAAAATTCTGGAGAAATGGATCTGCTGGAGAAGGACCCCTAATCTGAAAAGTGCCCAGCGGATCATCAGGACAGAGCTGCCATCCACCTGGACACCCCGTGGTGCTGAAGAAAGCAAAACGGCGATCAGGAACATCCTCCACCCAGACCTCTGCTTACTGCCGTCCTACATACTTGTGTGTCTTAGTTTCAGAATATGATTTTGTATGTGTCCTTTCTTTGAATAGATATGTAACGATTATAGCTTGAGTCTGTCTGATTCCCCAAACAACTGCTTCTATATACTTGCTGCACATATAATTCAAATAAACAACTGCATAAACACACTTTTGCTGATATTTGTTTTACTGCTGGTGATGTTAAATAACATGATTGATTTGCTCTGTCTCAATGATGAAAGTTATAATAATAGAAGACATGAAGCTGCAGAGAGAGGATGGATATATTCTTACCTCTACTTTGTGATAAGATGAAAATACAATATTAAATTGTAATTGTTAAACACATTGTTTATTTCATTTACTGAGGTTTTAACCATTATTTACAACATGTGTACATAAGCAGTGGAATAATAGGATATCTCTAGGTCATTAAACTGTCTTCAGTTTAATTTTATTAATACAAAAAATAGGTCATAGAAAATGTTTAATTGTGTATTTCAGCAGAGCGGGGGATCACGGTGCTGCTGGACCTGGAGGTGCTGACCTGGGGTCAGTGGGACATCATCTGGGCAGGTTTAGGGGAAGAAGGAGAATATAAACTGTTATGATCACAGCTATTAAGATTAGAACACTAATATTGTTAAGAATCAATCTATACAACATGCTTTGGTTCATTTAAAAAACATATTGTTTTATTAGTACAGAACAATTAAGACTTATTTTAAATAAATAATATGATTAAATTACATCAGCTATATATAATTTACTTGTTAACTTACTAATGTAACATTACTGGGGGCTAAAGGAACAGCTTCATCTTATTTACCTGGCCATGGTCCTCTTTAATTCATCGCCGACGGTGATCTCCAAAAAATGTAAAAGTAAAAGTAACATTTCTGGATCCTTTTCAGCTGAGTTAGCTTGTAAGCTAATTTGCTAGCAGGCTGCTGGAGCAGCGCAACCGAACAGCGCGTATCACGTGACATAAATACGAAGCGCTCCGTAGGCTAGACCGTCTCATTTCGTAGGCCGCTCGGTCCAGCCTACCCGGTCTACGTGGGCTTGGTCCTCCGTGGACCGCGTAGGCTGCGTACTCCGAAGGGTGCAGCCCCTGAATTGAGACACGGCCTATGGGTAAAACCCACCAATGAGCGCTCAGCTCGAGATACCAGCGAGTCGTTTCCCATCAAGCATTTCGCTTCCGCAGCCCGGGGAGAGAAACTGCGCCGCCTCGCTGCGCCTCGCTCTCAAGTCTGCGGGCGTCTTTGTCCCGCGAGATTTCAACGTCTCATGTAGGCGAGCCTCCTGAGCAAGTCGGACAAAATGACTAACCATCATGCAACGCACGAGCAAGACGTTGATCGCAATTGCGCAGGTCTGCGCAGGTCTCGCTTGTCTCAAACAAGCCTAACATCACCCAGCAGCCGGTGCAAGACGGACACGACACGCCCACCGACACTACGGTGGCTGAGAGACATTGATACCGTACATGGCAGATTAAAAACGAATTGCAAATGTTATTGTAGCATTTTAAGAAACTATTAGGCCAATAAATTAATAACCTAGTCTATCCGTTTGAGACACAACAGTATATGACTTTCACCACAAATCATTTTGTCTAATTAATAAATTAAAGGTCCCATGTCATGCTTTTCCGGTTATTACCCGTCCCCTTGTGTGTTATGAAGGTTTTTATGCATGTGAACGGTCTGCAGAGTCAAAAACCCTCAAAGTACACCCTGTAGGGAGTACAACTCTAACACAGTACCTCCCCAAAACGCCTCGTTGGAGATTCCTCATTTTCCAATGTTTTCTTCCTGGGTATCGTAACGTATCCCAGTAGCCACGCCCAGAGCTATGGCCGCACCCTCTGCCAGCCGAACATATAAGGCTTGTTTGAGACAAGCGAGACCTGCGCAATTGCGATCAACGTCTTGCTAGTGCGTTGCATGCATGGATGTATAATAAGAACTGGATACAGCGTGGGATGCGGGGCCTCATTCATTCCTATGAGAGTTGCTCATTCGCGCATGATGATAAAATGGCCCAACTTTTGAGAGAGCGAAACGTCACAGATTACCCGGCATGCCTGAGAAGTACCCGTATGTGCGCTCATAGCGCATGCGCAACTTTAACCATGCCCCCCAAAATGCTCGTTCACATCAAGCACGTCAATTCGCGTACACGTAACAGCACCGCACGTTCATGACAGCATGGTAATGGTTTGTTATTATGATAGATTTGATATTAACGAGGCGGCAGTTAGCAGCTAGCGGTTAGCTAGTAATTATGCTAATTTACACATCAATCGTTATGTACTTTTATATTACGCTGTAACAGGATCTAGTGATATCCAAGCAACAGAGCTTCATTTAGCATGAAAGAATTATTGCACTGTATATATATATTAGGGCTGTCAAGTTAACGCGTTAATAACGACAGCGTTATTATGCTGTTCGTCTGACAGCAGCTCTGTCCCCGTTATTTTCCCCCGCCTCTGTTAGTACACATTTACTGACACAAACATTTGTATCATCTGTTGTAGACCCAAATACATTAAATAAAATAAGAACTCATTCTCAAAAAAGTTATAGTTCTTATTATACATCCATGGGAGGCTCGCCTACATGAGACGTTGAAATCTCGCGGGACAAAGACGCCCGCAGACTTGAGAGCGAGGCGCGGCGAGGCGGCGCAGTTTCTCTCCACGGGCTGCGGAAGCGAAATGCTTGATGGGAAACGACTCGCTGGTATCTCGAGCTGAGCGCTCATTGGTGGTTTTTACCCCGTGCTGGGGATGAAACTCTCCATTGGCTCGGCAAAAGTTTGTTGTTGTTTTGTGTCAGTTTTACGTCGCCACTTCCATTCACATTTTTCATCATAGTTCCACAATGTTTATCATCATGAAATTAATATCTATATATTTTATACTATACTTGCACTGCTTACCGTTTTCATACTTTATATATCTTAGCATTCATACACACTGTTAATGCTGTTCATACTGCTCATAGGCTACTGTGTATATCTAGTGTATTCATACCCCTCACTGTGTATTCATCATTCAATTCATTCTATATTTTATTCTGTAGATTGTGCACATTACTTTTCACTTTACTGCTTTTTGCACTCCTGGTTAGAAGCTAAACTGCATTTCGTTGTCTCAGTACCTGTAATCTGTGCAATAACAATAAAGTTGAATCTAATCTTGAGCAGGAACAAATGTATTTACTTAGTACATATCTGACATTAACGATTAAACACATTTGTGCATTCTTTAGAAGAGAGAAACTTGCTCTTTCATAGGCCTACTGGGTCAGGCTACAAGGAAGTGGAGAGGCAAATATCACAAACAGAATACTACAGGATTGCTGGGAATATACAAAGTTCCAGGGGCGTGGGTTTGGCTGGACAAGTAAGGAGAGAACGAGGACATATGGAGTGGAGACCATAAAGTTTGCCAAAGCAAGCCCATTTAGCAGTGTTCCCCCATGGCTTTTCCCAGAAGCTAATATAGATGTGAGTATCATAGAAAGGAAAAAAAAAGTGGCAAATAAATGAAGTGGGAATTAAAACGAGTATGTACCTGAACGAAAAGTATTACAATTACCTCAAAATGTATACAGATGGATCTAAGAAGCAAGAATGCGTGGGGATAGGCGTGTATATCCCAGAATTCAAAATATCAATCTCAAAACGAGTGTCACATAACTTATCAGTTTATACAGCAGAAATACTCACAGCAATTATTGGGCTACAATAGGTTGAAGAGGTCAGACCTGATAGGTTAGTGATATGCACAGACTCACTATCTGCTTTGAAAAGCATACAGTCGACAATAACACAGAAAGGAACAGACGGGGAGGAGATCATCATCACTAGACTCAGACTGGATCATACAGGATTAAATGGCACGATGTTTATAATGGGAAAAAGCGAAGTTGAAGAATGCAGGGGGTGTGGAGTGAAAGAAAATGTGGAACACATCATATTACACTGCAACATGTACAAAACAGAGAGGGAAAAACTAAGAGACAGGGTCAGAGAGGCAGGAAGGGAGTGGAGCCTGATGGGGATACTGGGAACAGAAGGTGAGGGGGTAGGAGCTACCAGGAAGGCCATTTTTAAGTATTTCAGTGAAACAGGATTGATTGGAAGAATTTAAAACAACGTAAATACGGTGGTATAATTCCACAAGTGGTGATAGGATGATATGGTGATACACACTCTTGTACAGTAGGTGGCGGTATGCACCTTAAAGTTGTTTGCAATCCGCCAAAAACCGAGAGAAGAAGAAGAAGAAGCCGACTCCGAGCTGTCCGACTTCAGGCGAGCTTTTTGAGACCTCCCCCGGCTGCAATCGGCTATTCTCGTCTACTTTCGAGGCGAGCCGCAGCTCATCTCAAACAAGCCTATCTGGAAGCTCAGGTTCAGTTCAAAACTGTATCCAGTCATGCCAAGGAGGGTCTGTTTCCTGTCTTGTGAGGGGAAATCTTCAATGTATGCCTTACCGAGGGCAGAACCACGACGAAGTCAGTGGTTGACATTTCTTGTTGACACTGTTCCTTCAGATGTTCGAGGTATTGTACTGTGTGCGCGGCATTTCACGGACCAAAGCTTCGGAAACATTGCAGCGTTTTATGCCGGATATGCACAGCGTAGGACACTGAAGGACGATGCTGTTCCTACTTTGTTTGGACCAGCGGGAGATTCGGGTACACAACCTGTAAGTATGCATTGTTGTTTGTGTATTTATGATGTTTAAAACAAACAAGGTATCTACCACGACTGTTTAAATACTGCGGTCAAGCCAGTTTCCACTTGGGAAAACGCAGTCAAGCCAGCCCGCACGTTATATTGCGGTGCGCGAATATCCTATGGGTCGATGCCTGGAAAAACTGCCTTCAAAATAAAAGCGCTTACTCGGTCATATACTGGAGATTAAATTAAGAAATATGTACTATATAATGTGATCAATAATAATTTAAAACAAACTACGTATAACTACCACATTATAACTGAGTGAATTTAAAACTTAAGGAGTTTAAAAATAAAATACTTTTGAAATCTCATATGGGCCTTCTGTTTTTAGATAAGAATAAAACAAAAACTCTCCAGTATCAAATACGTATTTCACTCCAGGGTGATGGCAGGACACCCCATCTAGTCACTCAGAGAAAATCAGGACATTATGATGTAGAGTTTCAAAATAAAAGACCTTTGAAATCTCTATTATATGAGCTGTCGTCCCGCTGTTTTTAGATAAGAATACAACAAAAGCTCTCCAATATCAAATACTTATTTCACTCCAGGGTGATAGCAGGACACCACAACTAGTCACTCAGAAAAAATCAGGACATTCTGATGTAGAGTTTCAAAATAAAAGACCTTTGAAATCTCTATTATATGAGCTATCATCCCTCTGTTTTTAGATAAGAATAAAACAAAAACTCTCCAGTATCAAAGACTTATTTCACTCCAGGGTGATAGCAGGACACCCCAAATAGTCACTGTTTTTATGCCAGCTACAATGAATGACCGAACGTAGCAGACTACCCGTATAAGATTGCAATTGTAAACATGTTCTTGCTAGCCTAATATGAACCACTAGCTTTTGTTCATAGTAGGTTGGCATATTACACTGAACAACTAGCAAATGTAGGTTAGCATATTAATCTAGGTGGCAAGCCAACGAACATAAAACAACTAAGTTTCTCTAATATTTTGTGATTTGCACTTGATTTCGTTAGGAATGTGTCCCAGAAAGTGTTGCTTTTAGGAAATTGACTGTTTTCATCGGATACAAAATTAATTGTATGAATGTTATGTGTATCTTTCTTAGAGTACATCACAGCAGGACCCCGGTACCCCCCACCGCTCCAGTACAGTCGGATGCCAAACAGACCGTAAAAAGACTGTTTCTGTGGGAACTCGGAGGGTTGAGACACCGTCTGTGGGAACACAGACAGTGAAATGTAAAGTGTCCGCCGTTTCAGTTGCTACACAGTTGTCCTGGGGAACACTGAAATCGGCACACATGAGAAGCAAAGGTAGACTATAACACTGACATTGACTGTTTTTTAGTGGGAATGCTGACACAGCATTCCAACTATCTGTTATGCTATGCACGAAATTCTTTATTATTCCGCCGGGTTATTTTGCGCTGCTTCTTCTCTCACATTGAACATCGCAGAAACTCAGTTCGAACATCAAAACGTTCAGCTCGGTCGGGAATCAATGGCTATTACTTTTGTCATTCATAACTTTCATAATTCCAGAGATACATCCCATAATACATCCCATTTTTAACATGGAAGTCAATGGAGAACTCTTCAGACTTCAACAATCTTCATGCAACTTCAACTGCTAACTGCGCCTTCTTCAACTGCTAACTGCTTCTTCATACTTTCACTCAGAAACGTCATTCCAACTTTAAAATGTCACACATTTTTCTGACATTATTCGTGTAACACAACTTTTAAATCTGATTCTTACTTTTACAGATATTAAACATTGTTCAGACCTTGGTAAAGAGGCCTTCTTCAGATTTTAGAGTGTGTGATGTCACAGCTAGAGGAGGACAGATTTAATTTTGCCTTCATATTTTCTTTTAAACCTGCCATAATTCCCAAACCCTACATTCCTGAGACATAATTTTTCATGACAAACATAGGAAAACATCTCGTAGCTTGAAAGATAAAAAAAAATTAAGCAAAATAATTGAACAAAATGCCTCTTGAGGGCATGAAGTGACAAACGCTTTCAACATGTCTCCATTAAAGCCAATTGTAAATTCAAGCTGATCTTTACTCACAGCAGCAGCCGCACACCTTTAGTTACCTGACAAAAAGGCCACATTATTAACCCGAAAGTACACAAAAAGTACACTTCAGATGTATGGAGCTAATTTCCTGCCATAACTCCACAAACAAACTAAACAGGTTTTACAAATGCCTTATGATTCACTAACAAACACAATGTGGTTTGCAAATACAAAACACCATCTACAAACTAATGAATTTAGTTTTGCAAAGAAAAAACGTATCTATCAAACAAACACATAACATTATTCTAATAAATCATGTTTCAGAGACAAATTCAGCTTAGGTTTTACTTAGTACACAACTTTTTTTTACAAGTGCACAAATTTGTTTTACAACTACAACACTTTGTTTTACAACTACAAAACTTTTTTTTACAAGTACACAAATTTGTTTTACAACTACAACACTTTGTTTTACAACTACAAAACTTTTTTTACAAGTACAAAACTTTTTCTTCTCACGGCGGAATATTACTGCCAAAAGTCACGTGACTGGAATATTACTGCCAAAAGTCACGTGACTGAGACTTTTGGCAGTAATATTCCGCCGTGGCTGGCTCATACACAGTCACACATGCTCACTCACACATGCTACACGGCAGCAGGGGGCGCTACTGAGTCCATTGGGAAGACGGGAGGTTGAGCAGAGCATGGAACAGCTCTTGCCAGTCTGATGACAGGTGTTATAGTGATAATATTATAAACAAGGTGAATTTAGCGATCACAACGAAAACAGCCAAGACACATATTGAGCCCAGAAAATAAATGTTATTAGGGGCTGTAAATATAATAAGCCTTTGTCTAAAATGGACAACATTGTAACTAAAGAGATTTAAACTATATATACAGCCAGGGGACGTTCGGGACGAATCCCGATGGGCCGGTACTGAAGTGGGCCGGTCGGATAAGTCACTGCTCACCCCCCCTTCCCCCCCGTCGACAATTTCCTCGCGGTATTTACTTGCGGCACCACCGAGGTGGGCCGCTTACTTGCGGTACCGAGGTGGGCCGGCGGTACCGAAGTGGGCCGGTCGAGAGTCCCGGGCTGATTTGTTGTCCCAGTCCGCCCCTGTATACAGCGATTCTGCACTCGGTCAATCAGCTGCTTTTCATTTTTATTCCTGCTATATTCAATGAGTGATACAAATATTTTTTACCACAAGTTCTTAATAAAACTGACACTGTTGGACTTGGTACTAGTTGACTGCAACCAGAAATAAAATGAAGTACTTTACTGTGTACTTTGTGAGTAATCCTCTGTCAGAGTCCCCTCCATAGTACATAATGCATGTTTTTTGCTATCTTTGATGAATGATAAAAATAAAATGTTACCATTAGTTCTTAATGAAATTGATACGGTTTGACTTTGTATTAGTAAGCCTACTACTAACAATACATTGAAGTACTTTTACTGTGTATTTTTTGAGAAATACTCTGTCAAAGTCCCCTCCTGTGAACAAAATCAAGCCACTTCTGCTAAGTTTGATGAGGGAATTCTTTTTTGTTGCCATTAGTTCTTCGTGAGATTGATCCTGTTGGACTCAGTACTACTGAAACTACCCCCACAAGTACTATGAAGTACTTATTGTGTACTTTTCCAGTAATCCTCTGTCAATGTCCCCTCCTGAGTACAAGAATGCATGTTTTTCTTTTAATAAGCGTTAAAAAACATTTCTTCCTGAGACTGATATTGTTGGACAGAGTATTTTAAGAGGATGGTAGACATGATATCAGCAATACTTCCAGTCAGTACTCCGGCAGCAGCATTTTCACACCTTGGAAAGTCTTTAGAGTCTGGCCTGGAATGGATAGCTGGTCACAAATATCCTTCAGCAAAGTAACACACTCTGTCACATGGTTGCCCTCTTATGATGCTGCTGTCTTTTAATATATAATTAATCCTCTGCCGCTAGTTCGTTCCTCGCAGATTCTTCAGTCTCATCAGTCCCAGTTAACGCCTCCAGCCCACTTCCAGTATCTGACTCCATATGATATTGTCCTGATGCTGTAAGGGTGATGCCCCATGATCACAAAATGACCCCTCTAGAGTGCCAAGGACCTCATATTATGTCTGTCATTAATGTTACATCACCCATTAAATCACCCAAAAAATATTTTTTTCCCTCATCAAACTTAGAAGAAGTGGCTTGATTTTGTTCTCAGGAGGGGACTTTGACAGAGTATTTCTCAAAAAAATACACAGTAAAAGTACTTCAATGTATTGTTAGTAGTAGGCTTACTAATACAAAGTCAAACCGTATCAATTTCATTAAGAACTAATGGTAACATTTTATTTTTGGGTCATTCCAGAATTGGAGGACATTTCATGTCCCCCATATAAAAAATCTAATAATCCATGCCCAAAAAGCTAAGACATGCACTTGTTGTGTTAAATATACTTGTCTTGAGACAAGATGCATATAAAGTTGTAGAAAAAGTAGTTTCAAAATATTATTTAAAATATCAAATAGCTCTCGAACACCCCCTAAAATTGCCCTTTTCTCTTGTCCCAGCTTCTTGGTGACCAACTTGCATGTCAACTATAACATTTAAAATAGGGTTTTTATTTACTTTTTGGTATTATTCTATTGATATATGTGTCTTGTAATGGTAAAATCAATTTGTTAAATCATAAACACATTTTAAATAACAGTAATTTTGCACAGAAGGTGTGTCCCTCAACATGCGCGCAACCCTGTTACCGAAACCTTTTTAGCTTGGCAGAGGAAGTGAAAAAACTGTTTGTCGCATGACACAGTGGAAAGGACATCAGCAAGCCATGTGCTACTACCATGGGTAGACCAAAACTAAGTCCTCTCTTTTATTTGTAATATATTTCCAATCTTGTCACTCTTGAAGGAGTGTGGCACTCATACAAACGCAACCCTGTTACTCAAATTATGAGACAAAAACAAATTAATTTCAAATGTATCTTTCTTTTGTTAAATATATATAAATATAAATATAATATAAAGTGTGTCCATTCCTTGACAATAGCATTACATTGTGCAGCTAGCATTAATTCCTGAGGTAAAAGCTAAAATTAGCATTGATTTTCAACCCTGTTACTATAATTAGAGTAACAGGGTTAATTCTTCATTGGAAAATATACATTTGATGCCTTAGCTGGGCAAATCACTTTTTTTTATGGTTTATTATCTGTTTTTCCTAAATACATAACAAAAAATAATCAAATGAAAGGTTCATTTTTCAAAAATGTTGGTGTCTAAATTGTCCTCCAATTCTGGAATGACCCTTTTATCATTCATCAAAGATAGCAAAAAACATGCATTATGTACTATGGAGGGGACTCTGACAGAGGATTACTCACAAAGTACACAGTAAAGTACTTCCTTTTATTTCTGGTAGCAGTCAACTAGTACCGAGTCCAACAGTATCAGTTTTATTCAGAACGTATGGTAAAAAATATTTGTATCACTCATTGAATATAGCAGGAAAGAAAATGAAGAGCAGCTGATTGACCGAGTGCAGAATCGCTGTATAGTTTAAATCTCCTTAGTTACAATGTTGTCTATTTTAGACAAAGGCTTATTATATTTACAGCCCTAAGAACATTCATTTTCTGGGCTCAATATGTGTCTTGGCTGTTTTCGTTGTGATCGCTAAATTCAGATGCTGGATCGCTAGAAACACCGCTGTCATGATCAGGCTGGCAAGAGCTGTTCCATGCTCTGCTCAACCTCCCGCCTTCCCAATGGACTCAGTAGTGCCCCCTGCTGCCGTGGAGCATGTGTGAGTGAGCATGTGTGAGTGTGTATGAGCACAACCACGGCGGAATATTACTGCCAAAAGTCACGTGACTGAGTCACGTGACTTTTGGCAGTAATATTCCGCCGTGAGAAGAAAAAGTTTTGTACTTGTAAAAAAAAAGTTTTGTAGTTGTAAAACAAAGTGTTGTAGTTGTAAAACAAATTTGTGCACTTGTAAAAAAAAAGTTTTGTAGTTGTAAAACAAAGTGTTGTAGTTGTAAAACAAATTTGTGCACTTGTAAAAAAAAGTTGTGTACTTGTAAAACCTAAGCTGAATTTGTCTCTGAAACATGATTTATTAGAAAAATGTTATGTGTTTGTTTGATAGATACGTTTTTTCTTTGCAAAACTAAATTCATTAGTTTGTAGATGGTGTTTTGTATTTGCAAACCACATTGTGTTTGTTAGTGAATCATAAGGCATTTGTAAAACCTGTTTAGTTTGTTTGTGGAGTTATGGCAGGAAATTAGCTCCATACAGATGCTCAAGTTCCTTGACATGCTTCACGCTTTGAAATTTCACCGATATCTGTTACGGTTCTTCAACAAAACGTTCACATGTAACAGGTTTATCTCTCATTCAGAACAATGAAAATGCTTTCCTCTCACTAATCACCATGGAAACCTTTGATCTCTGGACACGTCGTTAGCTCAAATATAAACACCTGTGTCATGGAACACGATGATGTCATAACTCCAATTGACATAATTAGAGCAGCAGACTAATGACGTGGTCACTGGAGTTTAACAAACTGTCTCAGTCTATTCTTTTCCGTCTGATGGAGACTTCATACTGACTTCAACATGTTCCACATATTTTAGACATTATTGGTGACGTATGCTTTTAGTTCTAAAGTTTTCAGTTCAAATATTCTGCTACTTTTTCATGCATTTAGACTTTTATTTTCTTGTTCTTATTTAGTGGGAATGCTGATACAGTTTTGAGATTTCTTCAAATGCCGTTGCCATGGCAACACAATGCTCGCCATGAAAAACGGTTTTCTCATAACTTCAGTGAAAATGCTCCAAACAGCCCAAAACTTCACAGGTTTGGTAACGATGCAGCCATCAACATATCTAAGCGTATTATGGGGTGTCATCAAATACCGTTGCCATGGCGACAGATCATTCGCCATCAAGTTAGTTCACAAGTTTGCAGTTCAAATATTCTGCTGCTTTTCCAAGCTTTTTTACTTTCTTTTCTTCTCTTATCACACATTCAAGCCCCCAGTGTTCATGTATCATTTCAATCTAAATTCTTCACTTTCTTCTTACACATTACATTTCAGCGTCAGCTTTTCAGCATAAAGCTGGCCACTAGCAATTTCTTCAGGAATTGCATTCTCTAGTTTTATTTGAGATACATTACCTTCATTGTGCTTTTATTACATGTACAGCACTTTGGCTCGACCAAAAATCGTTTTTAAATGTGCTCTATAAATAAAACTGTATTTGATATTATTGTATCCCTCTGTTTTTTTATATCACAGAAATACTGTTATGTGGACTACAGGATATACAGTGCTGTTTGTAGTTTTTTTCTAAATATTTCATGAATTAATCTGTCAGATGTACACAAGTTGTTGGCCTTTTACAATGTATTAGTGTATTATATAATGTACAACGTATTTATGCACTTTTCCCTTTTTATTAACAGGCATCCAGGCCACGGTGTCTTTCAAAAATGTTGGCACTACAACTTCCACCTACCCAGAATTCCCCTTAGCCTCTACACCAATAAAGGGCCCAGGATTGGGACCTAGCAAGAGACCTCGACTGGAGTTGGAGGAGGAACAAGGAGAGACTTCGACTGAATTTGAAGAGACTCTGGATTCGAGTTACTACCCTGATGATACTGTAGAAGAATCTGACGTATCGTAAGTTTGGTATATTTGGTACACATTACTATTACTGTTTTTCAGAGTTGAAATCTAACATGTATTGTTAATTTTGTTTTGTTACATTAGACTTCAGACAACGATCAAACACACAGTGACGCAAATTACATTGTTTTTGAAAGCTGCCTCGGACAGCTGTTTGAAAAATGTCCGGTGTGTAAGACAGACTGTGATGTCCAAAGACGAAAAATGGGGGACTTTTGTGGCGTTCACACACAGCGTTGTCCAAACTTGCTGTTACTTCAGACAATGGGAGAGCCAGCCCATCATCGGAAGTACCCCGGTTGGCAACTTACAATGATCCGCTGCTACATACTTCACTGGTGCTTCCTTCTTCCAACTACAAAAGGTATTTTACCATCTAATATCCATAGCATATGAAAATTGACAGCAGTGGAATTTTTCAAAAACGTTTCCTGTTTTTCTATTTATTCATAGATATGCAGAGCCATGCAGCTGGAGATCTTCCAGTATGAGACCTTCAGGAGGCATGCTAGGAATTACCTGGAGCCTGCTATTATCCACAAGTGGAAGACTGATCAGCTGCATTTTTTCCAGCAACTACAACACCAGGGGGGAAAGGTCACAGTTGGAGGAGATATGAGAGCAGACTCTCCAGGTAAGCAGAAACAGACAAGTCTAGTGCCAGAGTTACTGGTGTATATTACAATTCATCTAACTTATCCATTGAAATTCTGTTGAAAAGCCTTGAAACCTCCTGTATTATATTTTCTTCAGGGCACTCAGCCAAGTTCGGGAGCTACACACTCATGCACCTGGGAAGCAACACCATTGTGGACTTCCAGCTTGTTCAGGTGTGATTCTCTTTCTGGGTGTTATAATTTTAGGCTTGCTGGCTGTTGATGCATGCTTCAGTGTATTTACAGTATGCCCTATTTCTTATTCACCAACAGAGCAATGAAGTAGGTGGTAGTTACAACATGGAAAAGGAGGGACTCAAAAGATCATCTGGAGTCAAACGATTTGGCGGTTGAGTACATTGTGACTGACCGTCATCCACAGATCCAGAAGTTTCTGAGGGAACGCAACATAGAACAATTCTATGATGTGTGGCACTTTGAAAAAGGTATTTATCCCTATATGTTGTAATGGAAGAATACCAAATCAGAGACACTGTCCTTTGTTAAGATATTCCTTTGTTTTACTATGCAATTTATCCTGAGCTTCTAATCAGCAGCAGACATGACATCATGTCTGGATACATTAATGATATCCCCTACAATTTGGCCCTCTAATCTGCTCTTTACTCTGTTATTGTAAACTGTCTGCCAGACCACTTGATCACAGCACCTTTTGTCATTGTAAATTACATTTCACTCACTAATCTTAGGATAATGTGAGTGCTCTTTAGAATGGGAATTTACAGTGATGTGTATATGAATATGTATTGGGTTTCCTGGCTATGAAATGTTTTCAGACAGAAGGGTGTCGTGTTTTCAGACAGAAGGGCGTCTCACTGACCATTGTCAGGCAATTATCATATGTATGTTATGGTTGATGATATTAAGTGTGGAATTTCCACCACACCCTTGAATGTTGAATGTTGTCCATCACAGCATTTCATTTCCACACTATGGCTTGAATATTCACTTGTGCATGTGCTTTTTTTTATCAGGTTTGTCCAAGAAACTTTTGAAACTTTCACAGAACAAGGACTGCAAGGTGTTGAAGAGGTGGCTGCACAGCATAAAAAAACCATGTATACTGGAGTGCGACGAGCACAACCTCGGGGCCGGAGAAGGTGGCAAGGTGGACGTCAGTGGTCAACCACCTACAAAACATTCACGTGCATGACGACCCCCTATTCCCCAAGTGTTCACATCCTGAAAGAGCCTCAAGCGATGCAAATAAATGGCTAAAACCTGGTAAGTTCAATATTTATAAAACAATTGGAAATAACAAGTGAAAATTTTAAAAACACTTCACTTCCTTCATAAGATCAACAATATTGAATGTAAATACCACATTGTTGTTATGGCAAATTATTGTTGTAATGTTCTAATGGGCTGGTGATTTACCTAATGTTTTTCTAATTTTACTCAAGGGTCAATAACACTCGCCAAAGTTGAAAGAATACTCAACAACAAGAGAGTTCTCAAAGATGTGCAAAAGCTAAGCCATCACTACCAGACCTCATCCCAGAGGCCTGTACTACGAAGCTGGTTCAACCTAACCTGGATATGTTTGAGTTAGCCGGTTGGCCCAATCCAAAACATACACGCTCTCGCTAAACTGTACTACGACGCTGGGTTATCAAGTGGATCGCTCAAGCCAGCCATGTCCTATCTAGTTAGGTGCGCGTTCACATAAAAGGGGTGGTATTTGGAGCATTCGACCAATCTCAAACATGGACAAGCGTACTGACAGCGCAGCATCATACTTCCTGAATGAAAAGTGAACTTTAATATTAGTCAAATATGAAGAAGTTAAACTTTAAACATCCATGACTTAAACACTTTATCCAGGATAAAAGCCACATAGCTGCACCTGCAAGGTGAATACAGCTGGTAAAAGAAAAAGCGTTTGAATGCGTACATTAACAGGTTTATGATATCACTGCCACTGCCCGTCCAAGACACGAGTGGATCTGACTTTAATTACATTTGACTCGAGTGTTTCGTCAACTTAATGTGTTGCTTAAAATAATACTTCTGCATACAGTATGTGACACTGTGAGTGTTGCACGGCCAGTTACGGCTCAAGAAGCTGACTCAGATAAGGAAATATATGATACATTATGATGTGATATGATATGAATGATAATGGGACACATCGACGTCTGCACTCACAGTGCCGCGGACTGTACTTAATGTTACTCTGATCCGGTTACTTATGTTGTGGCAGATATTTAAGTAAGCTTTCTTAACGCTAATGTTATAATAGTCAGATTGCTCTGAAGATGGGAGGGGATATTCTATTAATTTTCACGTTCACACAATCAGTTGATTTTTGCCGGCCGTCTTTCCTGCAACGGCAGTTTTTCTGTATTTCCTCTATCCTGTAATATGACTTGATCGCTTTAAACTCCGCACACGGAGCTCTGATTGGTCAGCAGGCCGGTGCTTTCACTGAGTTGATCTCTTAGCCTGCAACCTAACTCCTCTCCTCCCGAGGAGGTTAGCCGCTCAGCATAAGTTACCATGGAGATCTAGCCCGCTAAAAAGAGAAACCAGCGTCGTAGGACCGGAAAGCCCGAGTTTTCCCTGAAGTCAGCCGGCTAAAGCGAAAATCCGGCTTCGTAGTAGTACAGGCCTTCTGGAGTCCTTCCACAGCTTAATTCTGCGTTTTGCCCCCAAAAATGTGATTTTCCCCCTTCATGGGAATGTTTGTGCAGGTAATACACTGTATAATTTATTCTGTAGCATCTTATAACACAGTCACTGTTTAGTGGCATGAGGGTTTTATTCTGTCATAACACAAAGTCTCATTTTATTTTGCTATTCTATAGGTTGTGTCTAGCAGCCATGCATCACAATGAAAATGCTGACCGTGAGCAAGCCACAACAGCTGCAGGAGAACATGTGTTCAAAGTGGCCTATCCAAAATCAAAGAGAGGATAATGTACTGCAAAGCCTGAAAAGAACGACCCTACATACAGTAAGTTGTGAAATATTTTTGTTTTTATTACAAACATAACTTACATTTTAAATGATTATAGCCACACTGAATTATATGTACAATGAAAAGTGTTACATGAAATTAGGGATGTCCCGATCCACCTTTTTTTTGCTCCCGATCCGATTCCGATCATTTTGATTTAGACAATCTGCCGATACCCGATTTTCCCGATCCGATCTTTATGCAATGCATTAAGAGGAAAAAAAAGGTAACAGATAACGGCTGGTCATCCAACGCGATGAATTCAGCTATCTTGGCTGTTATTTTTTGGCCTTTTCACTGTTCTGGGGTAGTTTCTCTTTCCTTTTAAAAAGTCTCTGAAAGTGTCGGTTGTTTCAGTGCCGTTACCTGAGTGGCCCGCTGTGTACTCGTCGTGTTGTTGTTGGTGGTGTTTGTATTAGATTGGTCATGTTGAACGTAGCTCTGTTCTTTCCAACCATGCGGAACCTCCGCCTTGCAAACATTGCCATCTGGCTGTTACACTGCCTTCGCTTTCAATTTTATAATACTTCCAAACTCCTGACATTTTCTCTGTCCCGACTCCCGAGTCACCAGCTGAACGTAGCCTCTTGTTAGCTTACTGCTACTATTAGACCCTGCGCCCACTCTGTTGCCAGATTTGAGAGAAATAAGCAACCAGGTCTATGAAAACAAGCCCAAAAGAAGCAACACATACATGATGTTGTGTAATTTTAACCCAAAACTAAGGCCTCAGGATGACTTTAAGACGTGAACATGGTCATTTTTGTTTTGTAACATTAAATAAAATGTATAAAAATATTTTATAAAAAAAAAAAAAAAAAAATCCGATCCCCGATTTTTTTCTCCCGATCCCCGATCACGTGAAAATCACGTGATCGGATCGGGACATCCCTACATGAAATAGAATAAGTGAATTAAAATAATAAATTATTATATGAATGCTATATTTTTCAGTGTACGTGGATGAGCTGATGAGGCTTGTGTTTGAGGAAGTCTTTGAGGACCCAACACCCTTTGTGGATGAGATGAATAAAATCCCCATCCCAAAGGACCTGTCCACTCAATTTGACAGGCCCCTCGATCAGGAAACTCCCTGGCGTATTCCGGCGGACAACACATGATGGGATGACCACTCTGATGCCTCGTCCTAAAAAGCCCCAGCACCAGCTTACAAAGCTGCGATAGGCAAGATGCCGAAAACGCCTATAAGGGGAGGAATGGATGATATACGTATATGTATATTTACACCACATGTTCATTTTGTACATTTCTAAAAATAAAGTTTGATGGAAATACTTAGTAGCCTTTCTTCCCTGAATTATTTGCTCCTATAACATATCATCATATATAGCAAAACCATGATTTGATTTTTCATCAAACACAGTAGTAGTTTTATTACAGGTAAGAATAAATTAACTCTTCTTTCCGTTCTACGCCTCAAAGGTCCATAATCAAATCTGTAAATATTAAGGAGGTTCTGCAGGGTGTATGGGTTGAGACAGTTTGGCTCTAGTCCTGGGTGGTGTACCATGCACATAATAGGTGCTGGGACTTGGTTCATTCGTGTTACAACCTATAGGAAGGTAAGATATTTGTTACATAACACGTTTAGCAATCAAACCAACTATGGCAAGGTTTACAAAATAAACATTCATTATATGTCATTTGTTAAGATGCTTTTATCCAAAGCGACTTACATATATTCAGTACTGTGGACAATCCCCTCAGGAGCAATTTGGGGTGAAGTGTCTTGGCCAGGGACACAATGACATGCTGACTGCAGTGGGACTCGAACTTGCTATCCCCTGATTCAAAGTTCAGCGCACTAAGTTCAGCACACTATTCCACTGAGCCACAGCCTCCCATTCAATTACTAGGGAAGAAATAAAAGGGCATATAATAGTCTATTGACTTGACAAATATGTATGGTGTATATCTTGGCATATAATGCTGTGTGCTACTGTTGGTGTTTTCAACTAGCTGGCTACATAATGTTGTAACTGTCAGCTATGCTACCTTTCTAATTTCTTTGCAGCAGATGTTTTCCACTTCGGTAGGCATCATGGCGCAGTTTCCACAAGTGCACCTAATAACAACAGTTGTAGGTACAGTTTGGTTAGTTAGCGGACAAACTTGTTACTGTGATGTAGATAAATAATGCAGTTCTAACATCTGAAATGTAAGAGGCGAGCGATACTAAATAAAAACTTTCCACTGTGAAACCGTCTGCTCTAGTATAGTTTGGGACGGTGGATCAGGTCTATCACGTTGGTCTGTCTCACTTTCAGGATCGGACTCCGGCTCAAACATATACGGCTGTACCGACGCCATTGTAAAACCGATGTTCCGCTCAGAGCCGAAAAAAGCACTGTGTTAGACATGGGCGGAGCCTCTCTGGTGGTTGACTAATCAGAACAGAGTGGCCAAGCTGACCAATCGGAGCACACTGGGCTCACAGGGAGGGGGGGGGCAGGAGCTCCAACAAGCCGTTTAGGACAGAGAGTGAATACACATACTTTACAGAGATGCTGTATGAGAAACCAATGTGAGTTTGGAAAATTGCACAGTATAAATCTATTTTAGTATACCTCAACAATGGAATTATGATCAGTAGAAATGGCCATGACATGGGACCTTTAAAACAAAAAGGTGGCTTACTAAACTTTATTTTAATTTGTTAGTACATATAAAATAGGTATTAATGAGATCATCTATTAATTATGTTTGTCTAACTGCTACACATGTATTTATACATAAATGTAGATATTTATGAACATCTAAATATAGTTGTTAAAGGTTTTAAGATATAAATAATCACATCATGGGGTCATTAAAGTTTCAAACAGGTTCATGTAAGGTAGGCCTACTATAACATGAAAACATGATTTTTAAAACTAATTTCTGAATCTCACATTAGCCTGTACTTTGGTATATTATTGATATGGGCTGGACACCCCTTCACAATGATCATCATTGACCTTTTTTTAGACCAAAACTAGGAGGGCCAGTCAGGCCACTAATGAGCTCAATCATTCACATTTATTATTATAAAATATCAACTCTGAACAGAAGGGTTTAAAAACACGTTTTTAATGCAAATAAACTTGAAACATAAACCATCAATTTGTCATTTCAAAATTCACTTTTATTGTCTGTGTGAAAGGCACAGTAGGCTATGAGCGAATACATATCAACATCCGAAAATTACAAAGTTGTACAATATATACCATGTGCTACTGTCTAGGATTAAGTATGATGAGAGGATTTTGTGTTTTGAATATGTAAGAGAAAAGTTACATTTACATCAATTAAAATAAATGTATGGCAAGTATGATAAAATGAACATAATGTCAAGATATAGCCAATATACAATCAACATGCTTGAATATAAAGGCAAGAAGAACAATAAACAGATGAACATTTAGGTTTTATGTGTAAATTGTGACACCTTAATACATGTAGCAGCCTAAGACAGCAAACTAAGCTTCTTTAACTGCTGCTAGAACACAGTTTTACCATGGGGTATTTCTAACAAGACCAAAAAGATATAGGCCTACAAGGCTTCCAAAACAGAAGAAACCAACTCAATACAGTATTTTAATTTCCTTCAAAACGACAAAAGCACAAATAAAAACGAAATAACAACATAACATGTGATGTTAGAAATATGAATATAATAATATTAATATAATATTGAAGTCAATGGAGAGAGAAAACTTATCTTTCGATCCCGTTTGAATTGTGCCATGAATATGATGTTTGTCAATCAATGTGGGGTGTTGAGAGGGTGTCCCACATTGTCCCACACAAACATACTCCTTGTCCCACATTTGGTTTGTTGGGACCTGGTCACCCTAGGTGTGTGTGAGACAAGTGAACTGAGTCAGCCTGCCAACAACCAGCAGTCTGCTGTCATTTTAAACATGTTCCCCGACTTTTTAACACACTTTTACCCATGTTTTGAGCACTTATTCCTGGGTCAATGTGTTATCTTTTCCCCCCTGGGTGTGTGTATGTCTGCCTTTGAGTGTGATATGCTGCTTAAAGCAGTGATTCTGCTGTTTTTAGTTTCTTGTACATTTAATAAATGAAATATGATTAATATGTACATTGTTCTGTCTATACTGACAGGTTTATGTCCATAGCTCTGTCTGTTTGTTGACTCCAATGTACACCGTCTAAAAATGACAATTATGACTGAATTAAAACAGTTTGACCTGATTTTAACACTCATGTAGCCATGTTTGCAGCGCAGCTCACCGGGTAACACTTGAAATACACTCTCCTGTTGAATTAAAACAGTTCCCCCGACTTTAAACACTACTACTACTACTTTACTCGTTACTTTACTCGTTACTTTACTCGTTACTTTACTTTACTCGTTACTTTACTCGTTACTTTACTCGCTGTTAGTAGTGCGTGAGGCCATATGTACAGATATGTACATGGGACATGAAAACAGTGCATCTCATATTGACAAAAATAAACCTCGCTAACCGAGTTTTCCAAATCACTCTAAAAAATAAGCCGTTGTGATACACGTGTAGACAACATCTGCAGAATCATAAATGATCATTACATTGGGGTCATTAAAACCATTATTTCGCCAAGATAAAAAACATTAATGTTTTGGATTTTAGTGTAATTCACAAATGTTCCACCAGATTGTGCCACACACACACACACACACACACCCAGGGGGAAAATATAATATATTAACCCAGCAATAAGTGGGCAAAATGTGGGTACATTAGTGTTTAAAGTCGGGGGAACTGTTTTAATTCAACAGGAGAGTGTATTTCAAGTGTTACCCGGTGAGCTGCGCTGCAAACATGGCTACATGAGTGTTAAAATCAGGTCAAACTGTTTTAATTCAGTCATAATTGTCATTTTTAGACGGTGTACATTGGAGTCAACAAACAGACAGAGCTATGGACATAAACCTGTCAGTATAGACAGAACAATGTACATATTAATCATATTTAGTTTATTTAAAGTACAATAAACTAAAAACAGCTTCCAGGCAGAGGACGGCCTAGAGACCTCCAAGAGGTGTCCCTGAAATGGGGACTTAGTTTATTTCACACTTCCAGGAGAGACAACGGGAAAATCACTTCTCTTTGCCTGCTCACAGACCCCCAAAGGACGGCCTAGAGACCTCCAGCACCAGTCCCTAACAGTGGGACTCTGTTTATTTCACACCTCCAGGACAGAGACCGGGAAAATCACCTCTCTCTGCCCGCTCACAGACCCCCAAAGGACGGACTAATGACCCCCAGCATATGTCCCTGACTTGTGCATTCCTCCATAACCTTGCACACCGTGAGTCCCCGGGCCCCCGCAGTTAAGCACTCCCCCACGGACTAAACCCAGATATTCACACCCTCAAGAACCTCGTGCCCCTGGTAATACTAACAAGGGGGTGGATTTTGTGGTGGTCTACCGTCCGCCCTTAAGCATTCAACTGCGAACTCCTGACCCCCAGACACTTTTCATAGTTTTAGCTTACCAGGGGCACGCTTGTCTGGCAGTTATTCACATAGGGGTTTTGTCCTAGGCATTGTGCTTAAGTCAAGGGGTCAGGGGACTCACGGTGCACATGGAGGTGCAAGCACTTTAGCTTTTTAGCACTGGTAGACAGCGTCTCAATGGTGCTGATGGAAAGCAGCACCGGGGACAGCGCCACACCGGTGCTGAAGGAAAGAATCCATGTTGGTGCATTCCACGGGTGGGTGCGCCTGGCAAAGCTGTGTACTCAAACTTCAGCACTCTGACTAAACACATATGGACATTCCGGTAAGAACTTCCTGCCCCTGGTAACCTTGCAAATAGGGAAAAATGAGCCATATAATGTCAACAAACATCAAGTGAGATAGCTATGTATTTCATCCCGGAAAATATACACATTTCACTGGCTCTGCTCCAGGAGCTTCGAAAAGCAGACTCCCGGGCTCCGTCAAGTCCTGTAAAGTATCATTCTTTATTCATAGTTCATTTCCGTCATTCAGGCAAATACACATATATATATATGTCCGCTCCAGCAGAAGAATCGAATCCACAGTACAGACGACATACAACCAGACACCAGCCAAGGCCGGACCGGCGGAGACCCTCCAATGGTGGGTTCGACCCTGAGAAGAATCAAACTCACAGTACAGAAGACGTACCGCCGGCCACAGGCACGAGTCCGGGCTGGCAGAAGCCCCCCAATGGTGGGTTCGACCCTGAGAAGAATCGAACCCACAGTACAGAACACTTACACCAGACACCGGCGGACGCCCTCCGAGTGGGTTCGACCCTGAGAAGAATCGAACTCACAGTACAGAAGACGTACCGCCGGGCTGGCAGAAGCCCCCCAATGGTGAGTTCGAGACTCCCCACTTAGAGACAAGCATATGTTACTGGCAACACCAACCAGTTGGCCATTGAAGCCACCGAGCCACCGATCCATTGTCCGTGACCGGCGGAGGCCCTTCGATCGCCGGTTCGACTCTGCCCACTTATAGACAAGCATATGTTACTGGCACCACCAACCAGTTGGCCATTGAAGCCACCGAGCCACCGATCCATTGGAGCCTCCTGTATGGCCACCGTCCGGGCGTGTACGCAAACATGAAAAACACTGAGGTCTTAGAGGCGGCCAAAAGGGGAACTGCTGAGGGCTACATCATCCATGTGCAGGATCACAAGACGGCCAAGACATATGGCGAAGCACAGCTGGCGCTTACAGTAGAGGAGTTTAGCTGGGTCATGCGGTGGATGGGGATTAAAGAGGCATTGCTGGGTCCTCAGAATGAATTCTTCCTTTTCACAAGGGGGATTTGGGCCTCCAAGAACCTGAACGCTCACTTGAAGAGGGCATGGGCTGATGCTGGGCTAGAAACAGCCGTCACCTTCACAATCCTGCGCACTGCCCTTGCTGACAATATCAAGCATCACCAAGATCCAGAAAGCCGGTCGATTCTCGCCAGGTTTATGTGTCACGACGTAACCACGGTGGACCGGTTCTACGCGAATGCGCCTGGAATAAAGGAGGCATTGAAAATCCGCTCCATGTTCAGGGCGTCATCGGTTGCGGCAGAAGCTGCATCAGCATCAGAAGGATGTCTACCGCTGTCAGATGGGGAGACCTCCGAAGAGGGCTCCGGGGCTGAGAGCAGCAGACAAGACCCCAACGATACCTCTTCTTCAGAGCACGAGCAACCTGATGGGTCATCAGATGCGGCAGCAGCAGCGGAAGCGGAAGCGGGAGGGAAAGAGGCCAATGAAGTCGGGACCGGGGCTGGTTGACACTCCTGATGATGGGGCAGGGGCCATGGACTCAACCTGTTTGCCCTGGTGCACCGTACGAATTAGACGCCTAATATGGTCCCCGGAACCCCGCTAAACATTGTGAATATGTATACCGTGTATATAGTTTTTGTTCAAATAAATAGTTATAATTATTATTATAATCCTGGGTATACATTTTGTAAATAGTACAATACCTCCAGGGCGCATAACTGCACTTTACAAGCCAGGGAAGGTGCCTGAATCCTGGGTATACATTTTGTAAATAGTACAATACCTCCAGGGCGCATAACTGCACTTTACAAGCCAGGGAAGGTGACTGAATCCTGGGTATACATTTTGTTAATAGTGCAACACCTCCAGGGCGCATAACTGCACTTTACAACCCAGGGTAAACAATGTAGTAGTATTAGTAATAGTAGTAGTGCAACGTGTAAATAGTTCATGTTTTTGGCTGTGTGTACTGTTTTTGTTCAAATAAAAAAAAAAAAAACAATAACCTTGATGGTTCCCAGGGGCAGATAAAGTGCCACTTTCCATCAGCACCGGGGAGGCACTCTCCTTGGTGCTGAACCCTGTGATGAGCGCTCAAGTGTTGGCGGAGGAGGTGTAAGCCAGAGGAGGGTGAAAAAAAGTTAAAGTGTTTGAACCTCCAGCCCAGAAGGGGGGTGGTGGTGCCAATAAGAAGGCCGAATTTGGATGCTGATGGGCGGACATAAAAGCACCACAAAATCCACCCCCCTTTAGGGTCACCAGGGGCACGAGGTTCTGGTGGGTGTGAATACCTGGGTTTAGTCCGTGGGGGAGTGCTTAACTGCGGGGGCCCGGGGACTCACGGTGTGCAAGGTTATGGAGGTGCCACTGTTATGGGGACATGCTGGGGGTCATTAGTCCGTCCTTTGGGGGTCTGTGAGCGGGCAAAGAGAGGTGATTTTCCCGGTCTCTGTCCTGGAGGTGTGAAATAAACAGAGTCCCACTGTTAGGGACTGGTGCTGGAGGTCTCTAGGCCGTCCTTTGGGGGTCTGTGAGCGGCCAGAGAGAGGGGACTTTCCCGGTCTCTGTCCTGGAGGTGTGAAATAAACAGAGTGCCACTGTTAGGGACTGGTGCTGGAGGTCTCTAGGCCGTCCTTTGGGGGTCCGTGAGCGGGCAGAGAGAGGGGACTTTGCCGGACTCTCTCCTGGAGGTGTGAAATAAACAGAGTCCCACTGTTAGGGACTGGTGCTGGAGGTCTCTAGGCCGTCCTTTGGGGGTCTGTGAGCGGGCAGAGAGAGGGGACTTTGCCGGACTCTCTCCTGGAGGTGTGAAATAAACAGAGTGCCACTGTTAGGGACTGGTGCTGGAGGTCTCTAGGCCGTCCTTTGGGGGTCTGTGAGCGGGCAGAGAGAGGGGACTTTGCCGGATTCTGTCCTGGAGGTGTGAAATAAACAGAGTGCCACTGTTAGGGACTGGTGCTGGAGGTCTCTAGGCCGTCCTTTGGGGGTCTGTGAGCGGGCAGAGAGAGGGGACTTTGCCGGACTCTGTCCTGGAGGTGTGAAATAAACAGAGTGCCACTGTTAGGGACTGGTGCTGGAGGTCTCTAGGCCGTCCTTTGGGGGTCTGTGAGCGGGCAGAGAGAGGGGACTTTGCCGGACTCTCTCCTGGAGGTGTGAAATAAACAGAGTGCCACTGTTAGGGACTGGTGCTGGAGGTCTCTAGGCCGTCCTTTGGGGGTCTGTGAGCGGGCAGAGAGAGGGGACTTTCCCGGTCTCTGTCCTGGAGGTGTGAAATAAACAGAGTCCCACTGTTAAGGACTGGTGCTGGAGGTCTCTAGGCCGTCCTTTGGGGGTCCGTGAGCGGGCAGAGAGAGGGGACTTTGCCGGACTCTCTCCTGGAGGTGTGAAATAAACAGAGTGTCACTGTTAGGGACTGGTGCTGGAGGTCTCTAGGCCGTCCTTTGGGGGTCTGTGAGCGGGCAGAGAGAGGGGATTTTCCCGGACTCTCTCCTGGAGGTGTGAAATAAACAGAGTCCCACTGTTAGGGACTGGTGCTGGAGGTCTCTAGGCCGTCCTTTGGGGGTCTGTGAGCGGGCAGAGAGAGGGGACTTTGCCGGACTCTCTCCTGGAGGTGTGAAATAAACAGAGTGCCACTGTTAGGGACTGGTGCTGGAGGTCTCTAGGCCGTCCTTTGGGGGTCTGTGAGCGGGCAGAGAGAGGGGACTTTCCCGGTCTCTGTCCTGGAGGTGTGAAATAAACAGAGTCCCACTGTTAGGGACTGGTGCTGGAGGTCTCTAGGCCGTCCTTTGGGGGTCTGTGAGCGGGCAAAGAGAGGTGATTTTCCTGTTGTCTCTCCTGGAAGTGTGAAATAAACTAAGTCCCCAGACCTCTTGTTTACCGGACCCGGGGAACCCCCCCGAGACCCCCGATGCGTCCCCCTATTTTAGAAACCCGAGTAAGGTTGTGTAACTCACCACAGTAAATGTATGTATAAATGCATAATATAGCCGGTGGCTGTATATTATATGCGGAGAGGGATCTGGGGGCTAACTATTGGGAAGCAGCATGGCTTCCTGCGCATCCCACTTCCCTTCAGCGCTGTCCGTGGTGCTGAAAGTGCTACATTTTGTAAATAGTACAATACCTCCAGGGCGCATAACTGCACTTTACAAGCCAGGGAAGGTGCTTGAATCCTGGGTATACATCTTGTAAATAGTGCAATACCTCCAGGGCGCATAACTGCACTTTACAAGGCAGGGAAGGTGCCTGAATCCTGGGTATACATTTTGTAAATAGTGCAATACCTCCAGGGCGCATAACTGCACTTTACAAGCCAGGGAAGGTGCCTGAATCCTGGGGTAAACATTGTTTAATTGTTTAAGTGTTTTTAAATGTATGGAACAGTGTTTTGTCTCTTTCAAAACTCTCCCGTCATTGGCCGGATACATGGGGACGATTTTATATTCACTATGACCGTTAATATTCCAGTGAGACGAAGTACGTCCGGTGACGGGAGTGATCCCATGTTAATTTTGTCCGAAAACCAGAGCATTCCCTTATCCATAATTACTCGTGACATATTGCATAGTTATGATATACCCCTGTTCTTTGGAAACAATATACATAAGAAACAAGACTTTAAATCCATATTTATTATATAAGAACTGCAGTGAGTGCATATTTGAGTTGTGTTGTATTTGTTAACACGACTAAAGTACACATTTTAATTATTGTTGTAGATTCACATATACACACACCAAGTATAAAGTCCAGTCGTTGTTCTAATCAGTATTTACATATAAGTGCTTTGTTATTGTTTAACCTTTTATACACTGCAATAAAACAACACAATGATTTGCTTCTGAATATGAAATAGAAACCTTGCAGACAGGTGTTTGCCCCTCTTTGCTCTTCTCTTCACCACCAGATGGCGACAGGAGCCTGGATATCTTTTTCTTTCTCATAACCTGTTAAGACCTGAGCCTGTTTTTCAGGTCTCAGGCTCGAAAATGACATTCCCAGAACAAATGACCATATCTTCCCTTCTAAAAGGGTTAAATTAATAATCTTTGTTCTCAAAGTAATGATAAACCTGTGAGTTGGATGTAGAAAAGTCAGAATCAATATAGATGTTTTTTATTTTAATGAAAATTCAGATTGAACATAGTAAAAAACTGTAAATTATAGTGTCCGTCCAAAAATTATTTTTTACTTATAGTGAAAACTACCCTTGGATGATGGGTTAGTAGACTAAAAGCTTTAGGAATCCAAAGTACAACATATAATAAGTACCCTGTATCAAGATTGATGCAAAACAAGTGACATTTGACCTTTTTAGAGAGATTTAGCCAAAAAACCCCACTTCTGGGGTCATTTGGGTGGATTTTCCATATCTCTGGCCCCCCTTGGTCGATTTTGATGAATGAAATCTCTTTATAACCGCTAGAGCCAATGGAATCGAGGGGAAGTTCTACACACATCAACACGTTAACAAATAAGGAGTGAGAGTGACGCGTGGCCAAAACCAGAAGCTGCATACACTCTGGTGGCTACCATTAGCAGCTAACTTATTTGCTCTGAATTTTACATAAAAATGGAAATTATGGATTATAAATAATTTTTTCAAACCGACAGTCACATTATCAACCCATGGATCAACCTATACAGCCTCGTTTTTTCTCGTTTTAATGCCATTGAACACGTCTTTTGATCTAATTGACAGCTACGGTGAGACGATCTGCCGTAAAAGCTCCGTAAAGGTACGTGTTGTGATGTCTGTGTTTGCTTCCCATGTTGCAAATTCGGATCGCTCAGTGATGATAATACCTATATAATCTGTGGAGTCTCAGCTTTAATCGGATATATTGTATGTGCAGTTACGATAAGTAATAAGGGTATCTTTATCTGTGCCGCAGTGCGTTAGAATTGTTTCGCTCAGGGGTCATTTAGATGCTTCTTATGAGACTTGTGTTTTGTTTTGGTAAAAATGGTTCGTATCTTCAGTTAGCTGAGATTCTTCCCATTAATCTGGTGCTACACATTAATAGTTTCATAAATGTTAAGAAGCCCTGAGACACAGTCCCCAACAAAACTTAAACGTTTTTAAGTTGTACCAAAGCCCTATAACTGAAAGAGTTGCGACAGCGGAAGTCCAAAATGGTTGATCGTCTTGTGGTGGTCTCTTTATAGGGCTTTGCTTCAGTCATACTCATACATGGGCTGTTTCTCAAAGTCGAGGGCGCTTCCTTGGTAGGACATGTCCTTCCGAGTCAGGTCCTTCAGAGGCTATAGGCAAGAATCCTTCCTAGCATTCGGAGAACAAAGAATGGAACAGGCTAGCAAGTGTGCAGGTGTGCGTCATATGAGAGGCCCCGCCTTAAATTGAGCGCGATTTGTTTGAAGACTCATAACTGATTTGTGAAGATCGAAGATGTACTTGAGTAACTGTATTTTGTAAAAGGATCATCTCTCCAGGAGAGAACCACTAAACTAACATAACACGTTCTCCTTCTGTTTGCAGCCTTGAAAAAGTCCTGGAGGATAAGCAGCCATAAGAAAATCATAAAATCACCATCACCAATCAATAATACAATGTGTATTCATATATCATAGGCTACTTGATGTCTGCAAATGAACATTTTTATTTTTGTGGAAATACTGTAGGCTAACACATGTAATATAAAAAAAAAACAAGATACTTTTTCTTAATTATTGTGAGTCTTAGCTTCTAATTATGAAGTATTTCAAAATAAAACTTCTAATATAATCTTTTAAACATTTTTTCCATTTATCAACTTAACTTTCTCCTTGTTTTGGAGATGCTAAGTTAACATAGTTTTGTTTCTCATTGTAATGACTACAGAGATGGGAAAAGTACTCAGATCTTGTATTTGAGTGAAAGTAGAAGTACTCAGATATTGTTCTTGAGTAAAAGGAGAAGTACTCAGATCTTGTAATAAAAGTAGAAGTATTCAGATCTTGTACTTGAGTAAAAGTAGAAGTACTCAGATCTTGTACTTGAGTAAAAGTAGAAGTACTCAGGTCTTGTTCTTGAGTAAGAGTAGAAGTACTCAGATCTGGTTCTTGAGTAAAAGTAGAAGTACCAGAGTGTAGGAATACTCTGTTACAGTAAAAGTCCTGCATTCAAAATGTTCCTCAAGTAAAAGTAGAAAAGTATTAGCATCAAAATATAGTTAAAGTACCGACAGTAAAAGTAGTCATTGTGCAGATTGGTCCATTTCAGAATAATATATATGATATGTTTTATAATGATTGATCATTAAAGTGTTCTCAAAGCTGGTAAAGGTGCAGCTAGTTTGAATGACTTTGTATACTGCAGGGTAGCTTGTGAATTTACTCCAGGTGGAACTAAAGTCTGATTTAACACTTGATTATATTTCACATCATTCATCCAAATCTGTAAAGTAACTAAAAGTATTACATACATGTAGTGCAGTAGAAGTACAAAGTACCATACAATTGCAATACTGAAGTAACGTATGAGTATCTCAGGTAACAAAACAGAGGACTAGGACTTCAACTGTCACACACACTCCACAAGGTTTTGCCTCAGCTCAAATTGAGCTCTTCGTAAAGATACGGGTCCAGCTCACGGAGAGCATTGATCAGAACCCTGCTGGCTGCAGCTCCTTTTCTCCGCACCGCGTCCACCACCTCTCGTGCTCCGTCATTTTGGGGTTTGGTTCTGGCCGACGTCATTTCAGATTCACTGATCACTTCAGACTCAAAGAGTTTATCCAGAAGGTCGATCAGGACAGTTGGAGTCACTCTTTGAATGAACTCTGTCCGAACTGAGCGCAGCCTCTGGTCTGCTGGGACTCTGCTCTCTGCTGGGACTCTGCTCTCTGCTGAGACTCTGCTCTCTGATGGGACTCTGCTCTCTGCTGGGACGCTGCTCTCTGCTCGGACATTTCTCCGGGACAATTCACGCCTTGGAACTGGAAGATAAACAGGGAAATACTTTTGTTAACGAACAATCACATTAAACAGATCTCTTAAAAATTACTCAACATTCCCAGAGGGGGATTTCTGTTCACTTAAAGTTATAATATGTAACATTTCCTCATTAAAATGTATAAAAACTCCTACAACTGTATTATTTATATTTTGTTGAGTTGTGTACAAACATTATCGCAAATGGTTCAGAGAGATGTGTAATTTTAATCAAGGTAACAGTACGTTCATCACGGTCTCCTGTAATGGCGGCGTATCCACTTAAGCATTAGAAGCTGAAGACTCCAACTCCCATAATGCCACGCTGTTTCACCACTGCACAACACTAGTTTTTATTATGGTTTTAGAATATAACAGGTTGTGTGTTTAGTAATGATGCGCTGCCATGGAGCCTTAATGGAGAATGCTATGAGATGGAGCTTTAGAGTTATCCAGTCTATCACTGGGTCTGAGCTCAGGTGGAGTCTTTACCTTCCAGTGACACGCGATAATACCAGACTACGTTTCCACCTTGGTCCTTGACCTTCAAAACCACTCTCTCTGTGCTCGTCGTCAGGGAAACTTGAAATGTCGGGTGGTAGTTTGGTCCAAACCTGGAATCAAATGTTTTACTCTGGAAACCAGAAGCAGAAGTTAAATGTTTATCTGGATCTTTCCTGATTGTGAATCCACATGCAGATAAATGTGTGTTAATGATCATTGTGTTTCTTTAGAGGAGTATCAGTGACTCACCTCAGGCTGAATGAAGAAGCCCTCAGGTTCACAGTGCACACTGTAACTGTGATCAATGTCCAGCTCACAGTCGGAGGAGATTGGGATGTTCACAGCACGTCTGTGTTTTTTAACAACCTTCAGAAACAGGACATTTTTGATCAATTTAAAACAACCTGTTGACAGACCTGCTCTACAGAGATATAAGAATTACAATCAATTAAGAATAACATCATGAGGACATATGTGAGTAGATTAATTAAAGTGTATAGGTTAGATTTCTTTTTTTGCGTTTATGAAGAAGATGTCCGGTCGCCAGGGCGCGCGCGTGTGTGTGTGTGTGTGTGTGTGTGTGTGTGTGTGTGTGTGTGTGTGTGTGTGTGTGTGTGTGTGTGTGTGTGTGTGTGTGTGTGTGTGTGTGTGTGTGTGTGTGTGTGTCAATGGCATTTGTTTTCAGAAGATATTGTGATAGTGTTGTTCGTTCCGGTGCACTCCGACAGGACTAAGCACTACATTGACCACCATCACTGCGACAATGAAAGTGGTGAATGGTATTGCTAATATCTTAGACAAACAGAGTTGTGCAGCTCTGTTTATTGATCTTTCCAAAGCGTTTGATACCGTCGATCATCATATCATGAAGCAGAGGCTGGCCAGTATTGGCATATCCAGCCATGCAGTGGGGTGGTTTGTGAACTACCTCTCTGAAAGGTCCCAATGTGTTCAGTTTGATGGGCTGTCTTCTGAGTGGTTAAACATTACAAATGGTGTACCACAAGGTTCTGTTTTAGGTCCACTTTTATTCTCCATCTATATCAACAGCTTAGGTCAAAATGTGGATGAAGCAACTTTACATTTTTATGCGGACGATACCGTGATGTATTGTGCAGGTCCCTCCATTAAGGAGGCTGTTGTTAAATTGCAGGCAGTTTTTAATATTATTCAGACTCAGCTCTCTGAACTTAAGCTTATTTTAAATGTTGATAAAAACTAAGGTAATGCTATTTTCAAAAGCCAAAAAGACACCGGAGACAACTTTGGATATTGTTACTACGCAAGGATAAGTACTTGAAGTGGTTGCCTGCTATAAATACCTTGGTATCTGGGTTGATGATTGTCTCTCTTTTAACCTGTTAAGCCTGAGAGACACCGGTACCGGGGCACTGCTGCAACATCTTGCAGGAAACAGTGTCTGAGGGCATATTCATTTAATAAACTATGAATGTTTTATATCCATGTAACGGGAAGAAACTCATCTAACTGATCATTTTTATTTATTTTTCAAAAGAAAACCCACAATGCTAACACTGAGCCTCTGAATTAGCAACGAGCGAAAAATGCTAACAGATTACTGCACCGAAAATCACTCACAAAACCTTATTATTTATATTTTCTCCACATCCATGACATCGTTTCACATCGTGAGGTGACACAGAATCGATGGGTACCCTCATTATCACTGAATTATACAAAATCGCGACGTTATAAGCAAAAACAGACATCAAAACATTTGACACTAGGTAGCTAAAAATGCTAACAAGGTTACCGTGGCTCTGTAGTCTCTCCAAAGTGGTCTTCAATGGCATTAAAACGATAAAAACGCTGCTGAAGTTAATCCATAGGTTAATCCAATGTGTCTGTGTCCCTTTGAAATGATTTCTGATAAACCATGAGCAATGAGACGGATAATCCATGCTTTTCCGTTTCTAGATGTCAGAGCTAGAGTGTAGCTTCACTCTAATGCGAAATTACATGCGCAAAGCCCCCACCTTTTTGTTTCACAATGAGTGTGTGTGGGGGACTCCCCCTTCGATTCTATTGGCTCTAACGGTCAGAAAGAGGTGTCAACCATCAAAATCGACCAATGGGTTCCAGAGATATGGAAAAGAAACCATTTCCACCCAAATCACCTCAGAGGTGGAGTGTTTTTGGCTAAACCTCTCTAAAAAGGTCAAATGTCACTTGTTTTGCATCAATCTTGATACAGGGTACTTATTATATGTTGTACTTTGGATTCCTAAAGCTTTTAGTCTACCTTACCATCATCCAAGGGTAGTTTTCACTATAAGTAAAAAAGAATCTTTGGACGGACACTATAATTTACAGTTTTTTACTATGTAAAATCTGAATTTTCTTTCAAATAAAAAACATCTATATTGATTCTGACTTTTCTACATCCAACTCACAGGTTTATCATTACTTTGAGAAAAAAGATTATTAATTTAACCCTTTTAGAAGGGAAGATATGGTCATTTGTTCTGGGAATGTCATTTTCGAGCCTGAGACCTGAAAAACAGGCCCAGGGCTTAACAGGTTAAACCTCAGGTCAATAATCTGCTTAGAAAGCTGAGGGTGAAGCTAGGTTTCTTTTTCAGAAACAAGTCCTGTTTCTCACTTGAGGCCAGGAAAAGGCTAGTCTCTGTGACCTTTTTACCTGTGCTGGACTATGGTGATCTGATCTATATGAATGCACCTGCCCATTACCTGATCAAGTTAGATGCCGCCTATCACAGTGCACTGAGATTTGTGACTAACTGTAAAGTATTAACTCATCACTGTACCCTGTATGCCAGGGCAGGTTTGCCTTCACTCACTGTACGGAGGCTCAGTCACTGGTACATGTTCATCTACAGAGTTGTTGGGTAAACTACCATCTTACATCTGCTCTCTGATCACACGGCAAATTGAAAGTAGCTATTGCCTGAGATCTCATGCTGTGGTTTTGTTAAATGTGCCAAGTGCTAGGACTGTCTTAGGGACGAAAGCTTTTTGTTTTTCTGTTGTTTTATGTCTTCATGTGGAACCTACTTGCAGCAGGTCTCCCTTGAAAAAGAGATCGATGATCTCAATGGGATTCACCTGGTTAAATAAAGGTTTGAAATCAAGATTAAGATTAAATAAACTTCTTTCACTTGGGAACACACACAAATACCTATGGAGTTGGCCAGATGTGTGTAAATTACTGTTCATGGTAATTTGAAAACAAATGCCGGTGTCGGACACACACCGAACACACAAACACAGAGCGCAGCAGAGCAGAGCACAAACACACACACACACATCATGTGCCCTGGTGACCGGACATGTCCTTCATAAAACGAGTAATAGGGGGAATAATCAGGCAGTTCGATGTGTGTAGAGGTGTGTGTGTGTGTGTAGAGGTGTGTGTGGTTCAAACGTAGCAGCCTCGTCTCTCTTCAGCTGTTCTAATGAAGTGAAGGCGGTGCATAGAAGGCACATCTCTTCATTCATAGATCAAGGCAGACTGGTCCACAGACTCTCCTGTTTTGTGAATCCGGTGCTTAAACAAATATCTCCCTGGCCGAAATGTCCCTAAAATGAAGTCAAAGTTCGAAATATATCTCAAATAATATATATATATGATATATCCAATGCCATTTCCCCACATAAACATAACAGAAACGGTCGTCTCCTGTGGGCTCCACTTCCTACTTGGGGCACCGGTAACTTTCTCGTGCGGACGAGAAAGTATATCGTGCGCACAAGATACTTTTTTTTTTCCATGACCCTTTAGGGCTCCGTAGTTGTCAACATTAACGTGTCAAAACTCGCGATTAATCTGGAAACTTTGACACGTTAAAAGAATGAATGCATATTAATCACATGACCAATTCCTGTAACGCGATCACACGTGATGCCGGCTCTAATCCCTAAAAACTACCAGAGGGTTGGCTAGCCATGGCTAACATCACTATGACAGTCTAATGGAAGATCAAGGACAAAACTCCTCAGTTTGAATACTTAATGTCCGGCTCTGACCTGAGGACAAGCAAAGGACTTTTTGCTCCACTGATCTAAACAAACACTAGAGTTAGATATTTGAAACAATTACTATTTATTTCAGATAGGAAAGTTTAAATTTAGCCAGAAGGTTTATTACCTGGGCGGGTTACTATACCCATCCCCCTACCTGAGGAAGACAAAAGGACATAGGAGACGCCAACTCCTCTCTTTTCCTCTCATCCCTGTAACCCCCTTTTTGTATTCTCTCAAATCCTTATCACCTTAGCGTTTTCCTCTCTTTACTTTTATTTTATTAGTTCTCAGTTAGTATTAAACATTTCACTTAAATGACATTTTTTTTTGTAACTAGTATATCCTCCAGCCACCTCCCCCAGGTCCACCGCTGTGTTCCCTCCTTTATCCAGCACAGCAGCCACCCGCTCATCGGTTCAGTAAGACAATGCGATCCGTATGCTTGGTTATGGTCATTTTCAGTTATTGATTTAAAGGTCACCTGTTAAGCCCTGACCCTGTTTTTCAGGTCTCAGGCTCGAAAATGACATTCCCAAAACAAATGACCATATCTTCCCTTCTAAAAGGGTTAAATTAATAATATTTTTTATCAAAGTAATGATAAACCTGTGAGTTGGATGTAGAAAAGTCAGAATCAATATAGATGTTTTTTATTTGAAAGAAAATTCAGATTGAACATAGTAAAAAACTGTAAATTATAGTGTCCGTCCAAAGATTCTTTTTTACTTATAGTGAAAACTACCCTTGGATGATGGTAAGGTAGACTAAAAGCTTTAGGAATCCAAAGTACAACATATAATAAGTACCCTGTATCAAGATTGATGCAAAACAAGTGACATTTGACCTTTTTAGAGAGGTTTAGCCAAAAACACTCCACCTCTGAGGTGATTTGGGTGGAAATGGTTTCTTTTCCATATCTCTGGAACCCATTGGTCGATTTTGATGGTTGACACCTCTTTCTGACCGTTAGAGCCAATAGAATCGAAGGGGGAGTCCCCCACACACACTCATTGTGAAACAAAAAGGTGGGGGCTTTGCGCATGTAATTTTGCATTAGAGTGAAGCTACACTCTAGCTCTGACATCTAGAAACGGAAAAGCATGGATTATCCGTCTCATTGCTCATGGTTTATCAGAAATCATTTCAAAGGGACACAGACACATTGGATTAACCTATGGATTAACTTCAGCAGCGTTTTTATCGTTTTAATGCCATTGAAGACCACTTTGGAGAGACTACAGAGCCAAGGTAACCTTGTTAGCATTTTTAGCTACCTAGCGTCAAATGTTTTGATGTCTGTTTTTGCTTATAACGTCGCGATTTCGTATAATTCAGTGATAACGAGGGTACCCATCGATTCTGTGTCACCTCACGATGTGAAACGATGTCATGGATGTGGAGAAAATATAAATAATAAGGTTTTGTGAGTGATTTTCGGTGCAGTAATCTGTTAGCATTTTTCGCTCGTTGCTAATTCAGAGGCTCAGTGTTAGCATTGTGGGTTTTCTTTTGAAAAATAAATAAAAATGATCAGTTAGATGAGTTTCTTCCCGTTACATGGATATAAAACATTCATAGTTTATTATATGAGAGGTTTAGCAAAAAAAACTCCACCTCTGAGGTGATTTGGGTGGAAATGGGGGTTTTACCGTTTCTCTGGAACCCATTGGTCGATTTTGGTGATTGACATCTCTTTCTGACCGTTAGAGCCAATAGAATCAAAGGGGAATTTCCCCACACACCGGTACCGGGGTCTCTCGGGCTTAACAGGTTAAGCAAAATCCACTTCTTCATGTCTTTTCTACATCAACATGTGTCCCCTCTGTGTAAAAAAAAAAAGATTCTTCTTTTTGTCCTGATCCATTTAAATAAAAACCTGTCTGAAAATGAGCTGATCAGATTTTGGCCACTTTATGATGTCATAACAAGGTTTCCAGATTAATCGCGAGTTTTGACACGTTAATGTTGACAACTACGGAGCTCCTAAAGCAGGGATGGGCAAATGGCCCACCTCCTCTTTTTGCAGCCCTCAGATTATAGGTGGGGTAGGTAATTTTGGAGAAACCAGCTCGAGATCGCTAGAATTTGAAAATACACAACCGGAGAAAATCTGCCACTTCCTTACAGAGCCCCTCCTCCAACACACACGAACGCGCACATGACCAATGAGGGCACGAGATAAGTTTGTGCACAGATGGAAGGCTGACAGGCAGGTAGGCCATCCAGTTACTTTAGCCGGGCCGGCTAAAATGATTGGTCGTGCTTTTTACAGTACTACGGCTTCCACAGATGACATTTTTTTATGGATTTTTTGTCAAAGCACTTAAGATATTCATTGCTATCGGGATGTTAAGAGCATTCCATGGAATATAACAACAAGTGTATCTCGAGCCGGTTTCTCAAACTTACCTACCCCACCTTTAATTTATAAACAACGTAATTAATTAAAAAAAGAATTTATTTTTTATTTATTTACTTGTAGTACTGATACCATCCACTAGACTCCTAGTTACGTCGCGAGCTGCGTACATGATTTCGCCAAATACCGCGAAATAATCTGTGACGAGTTTGTGTGTATTGTGTTTGTTTCCCGGTGAAACACTCACAAGAAACACCGGCTGTTGTTATGCCTGCTGTGAATTTAAGTTACCATTTGTAATTATGCCTTAAGCTTGAAAGTTGTATTTATCATCTGAATTTGGCGAAACAAGTTTAATATTCTAAAAACCAAGACTTTGTTTATTTGAAATCAGATGAAAACAAAATGTCACGGACCCTGCCGTGTTATCTATGATTACTATACGCTTTTCATTCATAATTTCAGCGGGACGGAGGGGAAGCGGTGCTGAGGAACAGCAGAGTGCGGGTTGACAGGTGTCTGTGTTGACATTCCCCTTATTGTGCGTCAGCAGAGAGAGGCTACAAAGTGTCTTAGGTTCAAGTTAGACAACTAATGTCTGGGTAGTGTTCATGACTTCATGTTTATGTCATCTTAATGGTTAATCTCAATGCACACACATTTTCCTAGCTTTCCAATAGTTTAAAATAGTTTTATTCCACTGTTAAATAACCTGTTCAATACAAACATGCCACTTGTAAAAATGAAATAACATTTCTGTGAACTGATATTTGTTTAGTGAGCTTATTAGAGGATGTTCCCTGAAAGATTGTAAAATGTCAATGAAGATGTCCGACTTAGTATATTTGTTAATAATTACATACAATACATGGAATTTGTGTGTGTGTGTTCCAAGTGAATCTGCGGCCCCCTGGTGGCCAGTACATACATTATGTGGCCCACACCACCATCCAATTTGCCCATCCCTGCCTAAAGGGTCATGGAAAAAAAAAAAAAGTATCTCATGCGCACAATATACTTTTCTCGTTCGCACAAGGTAATTTCTCGTTCGCACGAGAAAGTTACCGGTGCCCCAAGTAGGAAGTGGAGCACACAGGAGACGACCGTTTTCTGTTCTCACAACCAAGAAAGTTTGAAAAGAGGAGCAGTGGCTCTATCAGTAGGGGTTAGTGAGCTGTAGGGTCGCCGGTTCAAGTCCCCGAACAGACGTAAAATATGGAGTGTGGACTGCTACTTGGAGAGGTCCCAGTTCACCTACTGCCCTGCCGTGGTGCCCTTGAGCAAGGCACCGTACCACCCCCCACCCTCCCACTCCCATTGCTCTCCGGGCGCTGTACACTAGCTGCCCACTGCTCCTAGTACTAGACTCCTGGTACTAGGATGGGTTAAAGCAGAGAACACATTTCACTGTGTGTGCATTTATGTGTGACCATTAAAGAGGGTTTCATCCCTCCAATTCTATTCAGTAGGGAGCCTGGGGCCACAACTTCTCTGTGGAAACAGCTGTGGTTTAAAACAAGCATATAGGCTGATGGTGAGCACATTACCTCCTCCTCAAGGACGTTGTTCTGCAGCAGAAATACATCCAGTATTTGTTCCTCTCGGCCCGGGGGTCGTAGGAACAGCAGAATTTGGCCCTTTATTCGCCACTTTAGAAGCCTTTTCAATGTATCGATGATAAGGCCAAAGGAAGAGAGGTGAAGCACCTTCACCACCACATGAGTGTGTGTGACCTCCAGCGGCTCCAAGATGCTCAGGCCTTCATCAGTGATGTGGACGACAGACAACAGGCCGTCCAGGAGCAGCGCTGTGGAGCAAAGAGCTGGTCATGTGTTGCATAAAACAGCTTCATCATCTTCAATGTCACACCACTTTAGCTCAGAGCTAATGTTCATCTAATGTCATTCACTTTGGAGCCTCACTGGGATGTACCAGTTTATATCCTTCACCTTTTATTTGTAATGTTTAATTATTGTTCCGTCCCCCTGTGATCTTTCTGGATGTGAGCATGCGTAATTATTTTCTAATTTACAAGACTGCTGAAATGTTTGTAATCTGCAGCCAGAACAGCTTGACTCATGTCTGAGTGATTCTCTAGATGTGTGAAGAGTTCTCTAAAGCTTTTAGGGCGTATAAAGTCTAACTTATAAATGTTGTTGTCTGTTGTTTTGTTTTGTACATGCTTCAGCCAGACTGACAATGTAAAGAGCAGAAAGAGCAAGAGATGGATAACAAAGTAATAACTAGAGAATGCAATTCCTGAAGAAATTGCTAGTGGGAATGCTTTATGCTGAAAAGCTGACGCTAAACTGCAATGCTGAAATGTAATGTGTAAGAAGAAAGTGAAGAATTTAGATTGAAATGATACATGAACACTGGGGGCTTGAATGTGTGATGAGTGAAGAAAAGAAATTAAAAAGGCTTGGAAAAGCGGCAGAATATTTGAACTGCAACCTTTTGAACTAACTTGATGGCGAATGATCTGTCGCCATGGCAACGGCATTTGATGACACCCCATAATACGCTTAGATGCGTTGATGGCTGCGTCGTTACCAAACCTGTGAAGTTTTGGGCCATTTAGAACATTTTCACTGAAGTTATGAGAAAACCGTGTTTCATGGCGAGCATTGTGTTGCCATGGCAACGGCATTTGAAGAAACCCCATAATTGACGTAGAGCTGTTGAGGGCTGGACCGGTGATATACAAGTGAAGTTTGGGGGACGATCGGACCGTTTCCATTGGACTTACAGCGACATCGTGCTTCATGGCGAGTTGTCTGTCGCCATGGCAACGGCATTTGATGACACCCCATAATACACTTAGATGCGTTGATGGCTGCATCGTTACCAAACCTGTGAAGTTTTGGGCCGTTTGAAGCATTTTCACTGAAGTTATGAGAAAACCGTGTTTCATGGCGAGCATTGTGTTGCCATGGCAACGGCATTTGAAGAAATCTCAAAACTGTCCCGTAGATATCTTCATGGCTGGACTGTTAGCACACATGTGAAGTTTGAGCACTTTTTGAACATTTTCATAGGAGTTATAGCGACATCATGTTTTATGGCGAGGGATGCGTTTCCATGGAAACGGCATATGGTGAGATCTCAGATTTGGCGTAGAGCTGTTGAGGCATGGACCGGTGATATACAAGTGAAGATTGGGGGACGATTGGACCGCGTCGATTGGACTTACAGCGACATCGTGTTTCATGGCGAGTGGTCTGTCGCCATGGCAACGGCATTTGAAGAAATCTCAAAACTGTCCCGTAGATGTCTTCACGGCTGGACCGTTAGCACACATGTGAAGTTTTAGCACTTTTTGACAATAGGAGTTATAGCAATATCGTGTTTTAATGCAAGGGATGCGTTGCCATGGCAACAGCTTTTGAGGAAAACTCACTAATGGTATATAGACATGTTGAGGGCTGGACCATTAACTGTCATCTGAAGACTGGTGGTGTTTGGATCATTTGCATAGGTATCACGACAACATCGTGTTTTATGGCGAGGGATGCGTTTCCATGGAAACAGCCTATGGTGAGATCTCAGATTTGGCGTAGAGCTGTTGAGGCATGGACCGGTGATATACAAGCGAAGTTTGGGGACGATCGGACCGTGTCCATTGGAGTTACAGCGACATCGTGTTTCATGGCGAGCATTGTGTTGCCATGGCAACGGCATTTGAAGAAATCTCAAAACTGTCTCGTAGATGTCTTCACGGCTGGACTGTTAGCACAAATGTGAATTTTGAGCACTTTTTGAACATTTTCATAGGAGTTAAAGGGACATTGTGTTTTATGGCGAGGGATGCGTTTCCATGGAAACGGCATATGGTGAGATTTCAGATTTGGCGTAGAGCTGTTGAGGCATGGACCGGTGTGGCAGAGAGAGAGAGAGAGAGAGAGAGAGAGAGAGAGAGAGAGAGAGAGAGAGAGAGAGAGAGAGAGAGAGAGAGAGAGAGAGAGACAGATAAACCTCTTACATGTGAATGTTTTGTGGAAGAACGATAACAGATATCTGTGAAATTTCAAAACGTGAAGCATGTCAAGGAAGTTGAGTATCTGAAGTGTAATTTTTGTGTACTTTCGGGTTAATAATGTGGCCTTTTTGGCAGTTTAACTAAAGGTGTGCGGCTGCTGCTGTGAGGAAATATCTGCCTGAAATTACAATGGGCTTTAATGGAGACATGTTGAACATTTTTGTCACTTCATGCCCTCAAGAGGCATTTTGTTTAATTATTTTTGCTTAATTATTTGTCATTTTTCAAACTACGAGATGTTTTCCTACGTTTGTCATGAAAAATTATGTCTCAAGAATGTAGGGTTTGGGAATTATGGCAGTTTTAAAAAAAAATATGAAGGCACATTTCAAGATTTCTTACCCTTTAGCTGTGACATCACGCACTCTAGTTAATGTTAAAATCTGAAGAAAACCTCTTTAACAAGGTCTGAACAATGTTTAATATCTCTAAAAGTAAGAATCAGATTTAAAAGTTGTGTTACACGAATAATGTCAGAAAGATGTGTAACATTTTAAAGTTGGAATGAGGTTTCTGAGAGAAAGTATGAATGAACAGTTAGCAGTTGAAGTCGCATGAAGATTTGTTGAAGTCTGAAGAATATCTCCATTGACTTCAATGTTAAAAATGTGATGAATTATGGGATGTATCTCTGGAATTATGAAAGTTATGAATAGTTGGAATGCTGTATCAGCATTCCCACTAAATAATAATAATAATAATACATTTAATTTCAAAGCGCTTTTTCAGGTGCTCAAAGACGCTTTACAGTGGTGATAAAACAAGATAAAATAGAATTAAACAAAATATATATATATTAAAAACAGCAACACAACATAATTCACAAATTAAAAGCCAGTCTGAAGAGGTGTGTTTTGGTCAGTGTTTTGAAAGTGGGGGGGTCGGTGCAGTCTCTGATGTGTTGTGGAAGGGAATTCCAGAGGGTGGGGGCAGCGATGGAGAAGGCTCTGTCCCCCCAGGTTCGGAGCTTGGTTCGTGTGGGGATAGAGAGGAGGTTCGCTTCTGATGAACGAAGGCTGCGGGAAGGGGTGTAGTGGTGGATCAGGTCAGTGAGGTAGGGGGTGTGTTAGCAGAAGGATGTTGAAGTGTATTCGTTGACGGACAGGGAGCCAGTGCAGGTTTTGAAGGACTGGGGTGATGTGGTCTCTGGAGCGGGTGTGGGTGAGGAGGTGGGCATCGCAGTTCTGGATGTATTGTAGTTTATTTAGAATTTTGGATGATGAACGATACAGGATGCTGTTGCAGTAGTCCAGTCTTGAAGTGATAAATGCGTGGATGAGGGTTTCAGCAGCCGGGAAGGAGAGTGAGGGGCGGAGGCGGGCAATTTTTTTTTAGATGGAAGAAGGCAGTCCTGGTGATATGGTTTGTGTGTTTGTCGAATTTGAGCTGGCTGTCAAAGATTACTCCAAGGTTGCGAATGTGAGGAGAGGGGGTTAGAGTGGTGTTGTCAAGGGTGAGGTTGAAGTTCTGGGTGGTGTTGGTGCGGGATGTGGGTCCGATTATGATGATATCTGATTTGTCGCTGTTCAGTTGAAGGTAGACAGTTGGTGAGTGTGGAGTGAGTTGTGGCAGTGATGGTTTTTGTGGAAATGTAGAGTTGGATGTCATCCGCGTAGCAGTGATACTGGAGGTTGTGGCGGCGGATGATTTTTCCAAGGGGGAGCATATAGAGGATAAAGAGGAGAGGACCAAGCACCGAACCCTGGGGGACGCCTTGGGACAGAGGGGCAGTGGAGGAAGTGCAGTTATTTATGTGGATGAACTGGTGTCTGTTGGTGAGGTATGATTTCAGCCAGGAGAGTGCAGTGTCAGTGATGTTAAGTGATGATGTGGTTGATGGTGTCGAACGCTGCTGTGAGGTCGAGGAGGATGAGGATGTTGAGATTGCCGGAGTCTGAGGAGAGGAGGAGGTCGTTAGTGATTCTGAGGAGGGCTGTTTCTGTGCTGTGCTTTGTGCGGAATCCTGATTGAAAGGGTTCAAACAGGTTATTGGAGCTGAGGTGGGATTTCAGTTGGGAGTAGTTTTGATAGGAAGGGGAGATTGGAGATGGGCCGGAAGTTGGACATGATGTCAGGTGTGAGTCCAGGTTTGTTCAGTATGGGTGTAACAGCAGCCAGTTTGAGTGAGGGGGGGACTGATCCAGAGCAGAGGGAGGAGTTAATGATTGTGGTTATGAGTTGGGAGATGGGAGGGAGGCATTCCCTGACAAATGTAGTTGGTATGGGGTCCAGAGTGCAGGTGGAGTTCATTCCAGCCACAGTTGCATTGGGGTCACAGGGGAGAACCGGGATAGGGGCTGTGAGGTGAAGGGGGGGAGCCAGGAGGGGAGATGGGGAGGGCTGTTGAGGTCAGGTTTCTATAGATGCTGTCGATTTTGGATTGAAAGAATGAGAGGAAAGAATTGCACTGTGCGGTTGTGAAGGATGGGGTGGCGTTGTCACAGGGTTTAAGGAGTGTGCTGATGGTGGAGAACAGAGCCTTGGGGTTGCTGGAGCCGGAGTGTATCAGTTGTGAGTAGTAGTTGGACCGGGCTGCTTTGAGTGCGTTATTGTACTGATGTAGGTAGTCGGTGTAGGCATGGAGATTAACTGTTAGAGTGGTTTTCTTATGAAGGCGTTCCAGTTGGTGTTTTGTGATTTCATTTGGCGGAGTTCGGGGGTGTACCAGGGAGCTGAATGTGTGAAAGAGACAGTTTTGGTTTTTTGGGTGGCCAGTTCATTAAGACAGGAGGAGAGGGTGGTGTTGTAGTAGTCCACCAGTTGACATGGATTGTCAGGTGGGGGGGAGGGAAGGCGGACATCTTGCAGGTGATGCAGGCTGAGAGTGCTGAGGGAGACAGGGATTTAAGGTTTCTGAAGATTATTGTGCGCTTGAGGATGGGAATATTAATGTCCATGGTGATGGCCAGATGGTCGGTGATGTGAAGGTCGAGGCTGGATAGGTGGTGGGCGGTGAGACCAGTGGAGCAGACTAGGTCCAGGATGTGTCCACGGCTGTGTGTGGGGAAGTTGATGTGCTGTGTAAAGTTGAAGCATTGTAGAGTTTCCAGAAATTCGATGGCATGGGTCATGGTTGGGTCATCAATGTGGATATTGAAATCCCCTACGAGCAGCACAGATGGAGATATTGCGCTTAGCTGGGTTAGAAGGTCAGAGAGGTTGGAGAAAAAGGTGGGATTTTGTTTTGGAGGGCGGTAAATGATGGCTGTGACCAGGGGAGTGGGACCAGAGAGCTTTAATACCAGGTGCTCGAATGAGGGAATATCAGGGATGGAGATGGTGGTGGCTTTCACATCCTTCCTAAAAATAGCAGCAATACCACCACCCCGTCCTTGTGGACGCGGTTTATCAAAATAGGTGAATCCTGATGGAGTGACTTGGTTTAATGAGAAATAGTCCAGAGGTTTTTGCCAGGTCTCAGTGAGAAAGAGGAAATCCAGGTTATTGTCCGTTATGAATTCGTTTAGAATGTCGCTTTTATTGTTCATGGAGCGGGTGTTGAGGAGGGCCGCTTTTAGAGGGCGTTGCGCTGTGATTAGATGGCTGGACCGGGGAAGTGGTCGGAGATTGGTCAGATTCACGTGTTGTTTGTTGTTGTTGTGGCATAATGCGGAAGTGCAGCACGACCAGATGGACGGGATGGAGTGTGGAGACGTAGAGTGGGAGAAAAACGTATGGCCTGAGCCTCTGTGTGGAGGCCGTCGTCCGCGGAGTAAACCCGTCTCCTTGAGGATGTCCATACAATCGGGAGGCAGGTGGTTATTCAGAGAGTGGAGGTCTGAAGCGGAGAAAAGCGGTGGCATGATCAGGGGGTGTGGGGCTAGCACAGAGCTAGCTGTTGCCGGAAACCAGGGGCCGGATGACTGTGGCAGAAGGAGTGGTGTGAGCCCGGGTGAAAGCCACAGGATAATCCACAGCATCACAGGAGGACGATGTCTGCGGTTTGCGGAGGAGAGGTGGGAAGGAGTGACTGACGTCCGTGCGGAGAATGGATGCCGGGCGACGAGCCCGCTAGCTTGCTAGCTAGCCTGATAGCCACTGGCCGATGACCGCCTGGGAGGGAAAACGTCAGCGGGGGAAGCCCGAGTAGGGGACGAGAGCAGGTAGGCTGACCACACCGGGATGGAGAGACTCCAGTGAGACAAGCCGTGGAGCTCAGGTAGAGACGAGAGTATTCTGTTTATCGTTGTAGCCACCGGATGGCTAAGGGTCTGCTAGCTAGCGAGCTAGGAACCGATGAGCCAGCAGGTTGGTGACAGCAGCGTCAAGCAACAAAAGTAGCGATTCGGTATATAGATGAATACAAAAAGATACTGATGTTAATTAACATTTAACTGTTGTTTTAGCCAGACAAAAAATGTTTTCAAATCTGGACTGGAAACAATAAAACAAATAGGACTTAGGTGGTGGAGCGGCGGACAAGCAACGCCAGCGTCCATCCAATCTAAATCAGAAAGTAATTGTGTGAGAATATTAGGGATGTTGTTTCAACTGTTCAGGTGTTTAACAGATGTTGCTTCAACAGTTCTGGTGGTTAACAGTCTTATTGTCTTTGTTAAACTAGTTAACTTTTGAACAGTAGTGGATGGTATAAGGTGCTAAACATTATATAAGTGTATTTGTTAACACTGCAGATGTCTTTACCATCCTCTGTCTCGCTGTGTGGCAGGTGGAGCTGGCAGACGGCAGCTTCATCAGAACTCTTCACATCGAACAGCGGCCCTGCTGCCTGCTTGCCAGCTGATTGGAGGAGGCTCTCATCCCAAGTGGCCGCCCTGTACAAAAGCTCCGCCTCCTGAGCCATGACGAACACCAGGCCAGTCGAAGCACACTGGAACATACCTGGACCAGGACACCTGAACCTGTAGACACACAAGAGACAAGTTACTACAACAAGCCTTCACTGGCCTGTGTTCTGACTGACAGGTGTTCATCCAGCTGGAGTCTGACCTGGAGGAGGGTTTGTTGAAAGATCTGAAACACCTGATGATTACAGGAGCATCACTGAAGATGTGTCCACATGCATCAGAATGTGTGTAAACACATTTTCATTAAATTAACAAAATGTCTAGTCCAGCGAGGATCTAGACTGGTACAAGAAAACAATCCTACACACAGAGGCATTATTTTATTTATGTCTGTTGGAAAGAGATTGGATGCAATACCTCAAGCTGAAAGACTTGAAATGAAACAAAATTAAATTAATATATATTTTTAATGTGTTTAAAATAAAATGTGGTCATGTTATAGGATTACCTGTATGAAGACTCAGTTGTGTGTTCAGGTGAGAAGGATTCAGGAGCCTGGAACAAACAAAGTTATTTATTTGATTAGAAATCAAGTTAAGTTCTTGCTTCAACTCTCAACTGCTCCTCTCTCACCTTTCTGTCTGTCTTCACTTCCTGTTCCACATTGGAGTCACCTGATGGAGAGAAGAGGTGACAGAGAAAAATAAGAATAAAACAATAATAATTCTTGTACTATAAATACCTTTTAAGATCAGATGTATTGTAAAATATCTTGATGAATGGAGGATATGGTTCAGTACTCACAGTTCTTCTGTATCTTGGCTGTGATTGTCTCGTCATTGATCCTGCAGGGATGAACACAATCCAACAGTTTTAGATCAAGTTAAAATAATAGTTTGTTCTTTGAGTTAGTCAGCTTCAGAGTCCAGACTGATCCAATGCTTTACATCACATCATATCTTCTCTGCAAACACTACGACTGACTGCTGTTACGTGCCGTAGTGTTTGTGTGTGTGTGTGTGTGTGTGTGTCTTTCTCTCTCTCCCTCTGATTCCCCAGGTGCAGCCTCTCCCCAAGTGCTCCTAATTCCCAATCAGGGCCTCCATATAGGACCGGAGGAAGACTGCAGTGATTCCCCATTTTCCTCCTCTGGCTGCATGCGTACAACCTGTGTTCTGTAGATCAATAAGAGATGTGCTCCTGGATATGGGACACTAGTTTAATGTGCAAGTTAGCTGGTGAGCAGCCTGTGTTCTTTTTTTGACTATTAAAAGGCCTGTTCGTGACTCCAGAGAACGGTTTCCTCTCTTTTTTCTCGTGCCTGGTCAACGTTGTGTTTTGTTACTTCCCTTGGTACCCCTAGATTTGGAGGGAACGTAACACTGCCCACAGCTCTCAGCTGCATTAGAGAATTAACTAGGCATTAGTCCAGGAACATAGAAAAACAAACAGACTACCTTTTTAACTGTAACATCCCATTCGTCTGTTAATGAGTTGCACCTGAATGAAATGTGGCGTTGCATTGTCAGCTTGTATTATATTGCTTGATAATAATGAAAGAAAAGAAACATTAGATAAACAAAAGGAGAAACTGCAGACAAATGGTAACGTCCATGATTTGTTGTGCTAAGCTAGGCTACGCCTGGAAGGTGGAACTGGAGAGATTCCCCAGTGAGAGGAACAAATCCACCTCCCTGTGTTTAATACAATACTGCTGAACCAGCAGAGAGTCGACCCCTTACTGACCCGAGAGTCTCCAGTCTGCAGTCTGGACTCTCCAGAAGATCTCTCAGCAGCTCCACTCCTGAATCCTGCAGATCGTTGTTACTCAGGTCCAGATGTCTCAGATAGGAGGGGTTGGACTTCAGAGCTGAGGCCAGAGCAGAACAGCTGATCTCTGACAACCTACAGCTCCTCAGTCTGAATAAAGAACACATGATCACATGGTCAGTTTAAACTATTCAGTCAGTATAAGCATCTTTTAGCTTCATAAAAATGTTGGAAGAAGCAAATACTGAATATATGTTTTTGTGTTTGATTGGAAATACTTATTAATTGTACTAATTTGTCTTTTATATAATGTAGTAAAATGAAGCTTGATGGAGGTTCAGTGTGAATTATGCAGAGTATAATTCTTATTGTAATATTTACATTTAAAGCTTAATATTGCTCTGCCACTGTCAGGGAAAGAAACCACTGAAGAAGAAAATAGACTTCAGTATTAAGATACTCAGTGAGGATCAGGATAATATCAGCCTGATGTCTGCAGCTCAGAGTCAACACAACTCTCACATATTAATCTCAGCACAGAAGTAAAATATGGAGAACTGACATGAGACTCTCCAGTTTGCAGTCTGGACCCTCCAGAAGATCTCTCAGCAGCTCCACTCCTGAATCCTGCAGATTGTTGAAACTCAGGTCCAGATATCTCAGATGGGATGGGTTGGACTTCAGAGCTGAGATCAGAGTAGAACAGCTGATCTCTGACAAACTGCAGCTCCACAGACTGAATAAAGAAAACATGATGTGAGTTTAGAAAAACAAACTTTAGAACTAAAAGCATACGTCACCAATAATGTCTAAAATATGTGGAACATGTTGAAGTCAGTATGAAGTCTCCATCAGACGGAAAAAAATAGGCTGAGCCAGTCTAAACTCCAGTGACCACGTCATTAGTCTGCTGCTCTAATTATGTCAATTGGAGTTATGACATCATCGTGTTCCATGACACAGGTGTTTATATTTGAGCTAACGACGTGTCCAGAGATCAAAGGTCGGTCGGAGAATGATGCTGGAGCACAAGAAGAAAACAAGTTAGACGGTAAAACATCCAGGTATGAGTAAATGGCTATAATGCTAAGTAGCCTTGAAGTTATACCACTATGGTTTTACAACAATCTGGCGCAGAAAGGTTGTGGAGCCTCCGTTGATATGCCGTTGTAAATGGCTTGATGGGAAGCAGGTGTGTAGTCGGGGAGGGTGCACAGCTGATTGCAGCAGGTGAGTGGAGGTTGAGCCAGGAGCCAGGAGTGACAGCCACCACGCTCACACAAACACAGACAGGGGAAAAGAAAACAAACACAAAGGAGACGGCTGGGGAAGTACAGCCACCACAGAAGTTGCATGAAGATTGTTGAAGTCTGAAGAGTTCTCCATTGACTTCCATGTTAAAAATGGGATGTATTATGGGATGTATCTCTGGAATTATGAAAGTTATGAATGATAAAAGTAATAGCCATTGATTCCCGACCGAGCTGAACGTTTTGATGTTTGAACGGAGTTTCTGCGATGTTCAATGTGGGAGAAGAAGCAGCGCAAAATAACCCGGCGGAATAATAGAGAATTTCGTGCGTAGCATAACAGATAGTTGGAATGCTGTGTCAGCATTCTCACTAAATTATGCAGAGTTTGATTTTTCCTTAACATTGCTCTGCCAGAGTCAGGGAAAGAAACCACAGAAGAAGAAAACATACTTTAGCATTAAGATACTCAGTGAGGATCAGGATAATATCAGCCTGATGTCTGCAGCTCAGAGTCAACACAACTCTCACATATTCATCTCAGCACAGAAGTAAAAAATGGAGAACTGACGTGAGATCCTCCAGTCTGCAGTCTGGACTCTCCAGAAGATCACTCAGCAGCTTCACTGAATCTTGCAGATCGTTGTCACTCAGGTACAGCTCTCTCAGGTGGGATGGGTTGGACTTCAGAGCTGAGATCAGAGCAGCACAGCTGATCTCTGACAAACTGCAGCCAATCAGTCTGAATAAAGAAAACATGATGTAAGTTTAGAAAAGTTTCAGCTTAAAATATTCAAGGTTCAATAATCTGTTTATAGCTGGAGAAGTAGAGAATTTAGGAGTTTATAAAGTGGAAAGTGGATTTTTTTGTTATATTTTAATTTAAAGCTCAACATTAGTCTGCCACAGTTAACACATTTTCTGTAGAATCCCATATGTCTGGTAACAAGTTGCACTGACTAAGGTGCTTGCCCCACGGGAACGCATACGGCAAAACGCATAGGATTAACGCAATCGCAAAAAAGCTTCCGTCCACACCAAGCGGCAAACTCTGGGGAAGAGCCGGGACGCCAATGCGGAAGTGCCACAAACTGCAGTTCATATATTGGCCGATAGGCGCTGACTGCAGAAAGGAGCAATTTCCATAGAGCCCAATGTTAAAATGCCCAATTTCACAGCCTAAAAAAACATGTTTCTACCTATGGATCCAATAAATATTATTATGAATATAGTTAGATTCCACCTTCATGATTATGGATCTGTGAGTGAATTGTTTTCTAACACGACCCTTTTATTTATATTAGGTCTTAAAGTTTTTGCATAAATTAGGGCGTGGTCACTTTGATGGACAGGTACGTGCCTCACTGTCAGCTAACAGCAATTTGTCCACTCTGCTAGGCTACAACGTTAGTTAGTTGTAGTTGCTGTACTTGACCCTTTAGCCGTGTTCGTGGTGATTGTGCCTTTTAGGGAATATTGTTACAAATACCAGACAATTGAAATGTAGTGCTGTGCGCTTGAATGTACTAACAGACCTTCCAAGAAGTCTACTCTCAGCTTTTTTCGGTGAGTAAAATGATAATATTATACATGTTAATCCCGTTAGCAGGTGTTTGTGTGCTTGTTAGTTTAGCTTGTTATGTAGCTTATTATGTAGCTTATTAGCCAGCTAAGGACGTAACCCTTTATACATGTGTATATATATATATATACAGTTTAGTTTATGATTCAGCCTTTTATAGTATATGGCTGTGACGCCCATAATGCTAAACGGGAGCAAATGTTAAAAGGGGACCCAATTATCCCAGTGGTGGCCGCCGGAGTCCACGCCGGCCGAAGCTAACGGAGCCGCAGGGGGCTAGCTCGCTAGCGCGTCCCGGCGGCTCCGTTAGCTTCGGCCGGCGGCGGAGTCCGGCATTATAACTGGAGATCAAGGAATGCAGCGAAACGCAGACTTGGTTCGCCTGCAGCCCGCTGTAGTATTAGCTAAATAAATTATGTTGAACAAGGCTTATTAAGCTGAACATCGCCACAATTGTTCTGCTATGTATCGGTACTTATTTTATTTGATTAACGTGTGAAGGACACGCATTAAAAATAACAACAAATAGCTCATTATCTTGCAGATTGTTTCGTTTGATTATGAATGTAACGTTTATATAGTGGAACTACACTGTTTTATCAAAACCAAAGTGCCACGCAGTAACTTGGTATGCATGTATTTCAGCAGGAAATGTGCATTACCAAATTGGTATCAAATAAACAGTAACACAACAGCATTGGTAACACAACTTCCAAAGTTACAGTAAAATAAAAAGAACCCTGACTCGGACAATACACAATCCAACATGTTCAACAGAAGAGAATAAGTTATATTGTTTGTACACATGGTTCTTTACATATATATCTGTTTGTTTAAAGTTTCCAGGTGATGCAGACAGGATGGACCAGAGAGTGAGAGACAGAACTGGACTCCTCACAGCAGTGAACTTCAGCACAGGTACAAATACTCTTTTTTCATACTGTACAAAGAATCAAGAAAGATATTGGTTTAAATAAATGAAGTATTGACTTTAATACACTGATATACATTCCATTAAACAATACTAAATACTAGATCACCTACACATCAGTGAAGTTGAGGGTTTTTTCCATGCAAAGGGTTACATTTAGATGTTAACAAGCAATATGACTGTCAGCTTTCTAATTTAAGGTATTGAAGGCAAAGCTATTAGTGACAACTGCTATTTATCTCTCAATATTGTCTGTAAAAAACGTGGTAAAAGTTATGATTTCAGTGAGAGAACAGAGCAAGCTTCTACAGTTGCACTAAGTTTTGATAACAGTTAAATATTATTTTGATAATAAAATATATTTCAATGTTGATGAATGTCATACTGTTCATTCATAATCTGATTGTCTTTGTAGCTCACTGTTGAAATAAAATAAAACATTACAATTACAAAATAATTATATCTACAGCCCCTAAACACAAGCACACCTCTTTCATAAATAACACACTTGTTCTGCAATAATATGTTTTATGTTTCCTGTAATTTTTGTTAGGAAAGGACATGCCTGAAAGACACGACTCAACATTTTCTCCTTCTCTGAGGGTCAAGAAGAACATCCAAGAGGAAAATTAAAAGCTGATGTCATGAGATGTTAAGACCAGTACAGGACATTCACTAAGAAACTACTTTTATTGTGAAGTCAGCTGATCGAATGCACCTATTTCCACATCTACACTCCATCAGCTGATTAATTCTATTTGCCTCACTTTATGAGCTTCACAACATGTGCCTTGTACCGCAGAGTTTGCAACGCAAATAAATGGGGCCAATCTTCAGTCGGATGTGAATGTGTAATCTAACATTTTCAGTAAGAATAATGGACAAAAGGAGTGCAAATACAAATTCAATTTATTGAAATGTGAACCAAAAGTTAATCAAACATGTTTTAAATAAAAAGCACATATGGACAGAAGGTGTAAACCTATTAAATGTATAAGTAAACACATTTAGTCAAATAAAGTGACAGACTAGGCCTGATCAGGTGGTATCAGCTATGAATGGGCTCCTCCATCAGGCCTGGTCCTCCTCACAGAGGAAAGACCCTCAGTCCTCTCCAAACCATCAGACAGGACGTCCATCATACGGAGGTTTCTCCCTGAAGTCTCTGCAGCTCTCTGGACACCACGCTGTCTCAATCCGTCCACACTGAATATGAGAGGGGAAAATGAAAATAATAAATGCTTTAGACAATAAGAAATATAAAGTTGACTGTTGAGTTGCTCAGTTTTTTTAGATTGTCAATACTATTACTGTATAACTAATATCTCAGGTTAAGAGGCACCTTCAAATAAAGATTGGTCTTTAAATACATTTTGTCTTTTGAATTGTTTGTCTAAAGTCAAGGATCTAGAACTGGTACTTATAGTTGTAATGATACAGTCTGGTTATAATGCTGTTTGGAGGAGGCCTCACAGGTAAGAGCACTAACTAGCTATCATCACATGCACCTTAGCTTAACTTAAATGTATTAAACGTATAATTAAGTGATAGCAAAATATAAATAACTAATGTCATGCAAACATATTAATATTTGCTTGATTCCAGTGTTGCATTTAGCACATTGCATACAAATGTTAAGGGATTTTAAGATTCTGAAGTATTATGCTAAAAACTCAATAACTTAGATTATTATTTATAGTTTTGCTGAATAGTTTCATGTCCGCTTACCTTAGAAACGTAAAATGTGACGGCAGTGTGCTGATGGGGAAGCATGTTAGCTTAGCTTCTTAGCTTGAGCTAGCTCTGTTACTTCCCAGCTGGAGGCAGAAGGTCCCGCCTCGGCTCCGCCTCTTTGCCCTTATTTGGAGCAGGCTGGAGCAGGCGGGAGTTAGACTCAGACGTCACTGTCGAGCCGTTAGTGGCCGACTCCGCCTACTAAGGGCTTCTCGGCAACTCTGCAGAATCCTATGGGTGACGTCACGGACCCTACGTCCATTTATATATACAGTCTATGGTCCACACGCAATATACACCGGATAGTGTCTGTTCACACGAGACAGCTCCGTTTAGCTGTAACTTCCTCCACAAAAGCAGCGAAGAAGCATGGTTGCCCTTCTGCTTATTCACCGTGGTGGGGGCCGAGGGAACCGGGCAGAGTTTTTCGCCGGTAAACGTGTGTAAAAGTTTAAATCTTCCGGACAAAATTATAAAAGTGCCGGTCAAAGGTCTTCTTTGTTATTTATTAAGCTTTAAAACAAATGAATAACGACTATATATAATAATAAAATACAGAGCCTGTCCTCTCTTTTTCCTCTCTTCTGACAGCGTCAGTGTCAGTCTCATGCAGCAGCTGATCCAGTAATGAGTGACCCGGCCGACAGTAAAAAATAAACATATTTATAACTAGTTTAGGTAGTTTGAGAGATAGGCTAATTAAAATAGCTAAGGGTGATGATCTGACTTGAAGTCTGTGTTTTGTTGTTCCTGCTGCATCACAGCGGGAGGAGCTGCGTGTCTCCGTCCTGTCAGATTAGACTTCACTCGCGTTTATGTCCATATCGAGATAAAGATAAATAATCTGAATTCAGTGTGCAGTTTACTTTTGCAGGGGTGAGCAGCAGAGGTGGGGGAGGCAGGGCTATTGCGTCATCATTATCACAAAATGATCGTATAGAGGCGATCACACACGTATGACCCCCCAGAGCGCTCCGTTCCCAGATCTATCCACCTTTGGACCCGTTATCGTTTGCGGGGTCCGTTTCTATCGTTTAGTTACGGCCTCGTGTGGCAAAAAGGGCTATACGCAAGAGAAATATGCGGATACAACCCATTTTCGTCCTCGTGGGGCACCAGCCTAACATGTGGCTTTGCATTGTCAGCTTGCATTATATTGTTCTTGGGAGAATGAAAGTAAAGAAACATAAGATGAACAAAAGGAGAAACTGCAGACAAATGGTAACATCCATGATTTGTTGTGCTAAGCTAGGCTACGCCTGGAAGGTGGAACTGGAGAGATTCCCCAGTGAGAGGAACAAATCCACCTCCCTGTGTTTAATACAATACTGCTGAACCAGCAGAGAGTCGACCCCTTACTGACCCGAGATCCTCCAGTCTGCAGTCTGGACTCTCCAGAAGATCTCTCAGCAGCTCCACTCCTGAATCCTGCAGCTTGTTGAGACTCAGGTTCAGAAGTCTCAGATGTGAAGGGTTGGACTTCAGAGCTGAGATGAGAGCAGAACAGCTGATCTCTGACAACCTGCAGCGCTCCAGACTGAATAAAGAAAACATGATGTAACTTTAGAAAGCAATAGCCGCTTTCACACCAAGTACTTTGCCGTACTTAGTGCCCCGGCACTTAGTGCTCCGGCACTTTCATTAGAGCGAAGTGGAAAATGATAGTGTCTTCATGTCTTAAAGCTGCTGAGTCATATACTGCACCTCAAACAACAAATACATCCAGAGTTACAGGGTCTTTACTTCCTCTACAGAAAAAATGACAGTAAAAGAAACTCAGAAATCTCAGTTTCAGTGTAAACCTGCTGCAAACCCACCGGACATCCATCCCATAATTATTCAGAGTCAAAACAAAGCTGTCTCTGCCGTCTGATGCTCTATTTGACACCATTTTCATATTTTTGGAGGAATTATACAGTTTTTGACAAACAGAAATATGGTTTTCTGGCATCACTTTAACAATTTATGAGGAAAATCAACATTTTGGTATGCGGGCGCACGCTGACAGAAAAAGGGTGCAGCGCCCCTGTTACCCGGTTTAGACTAAACCCTGGTAAGGTTTAATAATCGGTTCAGAGCTCAAAATGGTTTTAATGTCAGCAATGATGTGGAAAACCCCTCTCCCACTCTGGCCTCCCTCTACCTGCTCCCTCCTCCAGCTCACCTGTGGCAAATCCTTTCCCCCATGAACAAAGAAGCTGGCTGGCCTCATGCAACTCCTGAGAACCAATTGTTTGTCTGAGTAAATAATCAGTACGTGTTCCTTTCCTTTGTATTGTATGTTCATAGCAGCTCGAGTAGTTTACCTCCCTATTTTCTGTACCGTTTAGATTTGGTTACTTTATTTCTACATTACATATAATAATGTAAAAAAATAACTGCTTTGCTGGAATATAATTTGAAGTATGAATGTTAAGTTTGAACTAACTAAGATGTGTTGTACTTTCCTACCAGATCAACCAGACAACAATTAAGACAAACAAGAATCAACAAATTACAATACAAACAATGATCTGGAACTCCTGCCTCCATGTGCTCATCTTTAAATCCACTGCGTTGACTGTTTAGTCCTTGAACCAACCACCCTCACCACTAGGGCTGCACGATATTGGAAAAAACTGATATTGCGATATTTCAAAACAATTGATGAGCTCAAATTCTCTGCAGCAGTTTTTCTCAGCAACATCTTTGACCTCATTCATCTCATTCAGCTCATCAGTACTGAGAACATCTTCACTTACTCATGGAGCACAGTGAGAGTGAAGGCTGAAAGGATATCTCAGATGAGAGCGGTTGGACTTCAGAGTCACACATTTACATTCTCTGCTTTTTGTTATTCTTTAAAATATTCAGCCATTTAGAAAGAAATATAAAATAATTTAAATGTCTTTGAACTCTTAGTACTAAACTCTGGAATTAGAAATAATATAAATGATAAATAAATAAAAATCCACATGAACTACAGCCAGTGATCTGACCTGAGAGTCTCCAGTTTACAGTTTGGACTCTTTAGTCCAGAACTCAGCATCTCCACTCCTGAATCCTGCAGCTTGTTGGCACTCAGGTCCAGCTTTCTCAGGTGGGAGGGGTCGCACTTCAGAGCAGAGGCCACGACTTCACAGTCAGAGTCTGAGATTCCACAGTTAGGAAATCTGCAATGACACATATATTACAGCATATGTTATTATAAACCAAGGGGAAACATTACATTTACTTCATGCATTTGTTGAAAAAACATTTTGAATATAATGTTTTGAATAACTCTGATGTTAGTACAATTAATATTTTATTGAGTTTGTTGTAAGCATTTTCAGTGTGATCTGATCCCATGTTTGTCCCGTCGGACCTACCTTCTGCTGTCAGTGAACAGAAATTAAACAAATCGACAATATAAGAGATGTCCATCATGAAAAGTTCATATATTTGGATGTGCATGACACTGAATGCATCATGTGTTGGCTTCTCAAAGTATCTAATAATGTATAATGCACACAAACATATTGAACAAACCAATAAGTTTACATTATTTTCAACAAAACACCATGAAAAAGATGTTATCTGTGTATCAGTGTTAAAACACAATCTGACCTCTGTTATTGGTGGGATTATGTAGGTCTTGTTTTAAAAGAGTCAACATAAATCAGATATTACTCTGTGTCTGATTTAACTATTAAGAAACTGCAGTAATGTAATAATAACTTTACTGCATTCACTGATATCTGTGAAATACTGCTGTATGTTGTGATCACATGTTGCTGTGATAAATCATAAGTCCTTAAGAAAAATGAAGAAAAGAAAGAACTGAAATATTTTTAATTATTAGAATAATTAAATGTTGCTGTCACAGTATTTGAAACAGCAAAAAGTTGTATAGTGTTTATTCGAAAACAAAACTTAATATCTACATTAGTTTATAAAGTTAATCACATCTGGACTCACACAGCCTTGCTGCAGTTCCTCAAAGCTGGAATCAGTCTCCGTCGTCCCTCCTCTGATGTTTCGTACTTCTCGTGGTCCAACTCATCTAGAACCTCCTCTGACATCTGCAGCATGTAGGCTAGAGAAGACAAGTAGATCCCTGATCGGTTCTCTGACTTCAGTAAATCTGTGATCTCCTGATGGACTGAGTGGTCCTTCATCTCTGTCAGACAGTGGAAGATGTTGATGCTCCTGTCAAGAGAGATTTCACGATTTCTTGCCTTCTTCAGGTTGTTGATGGCTCTCTGGATGGTTTCTGGACGGTTGTCCGTGTGACCCGGCTGGCCTCTGAGGGCTCTCTGGATGGTTTCTGGACGGTTGTCTGTGCGACCCAGCAGGCCTCTGATGGCTCTCTGGATGAATGTTGGTCTGTTGTCTGTGCGACCCAGCAGGCCTCCTAACAGTCTCTGGTTGGACTCCAGAGAGAGGCCATGGAGAAAGCGGACAAACAGGTCCAGGTGGCCATTTTCACTTCTGAGGGATTTCTCCATGGCTCCCTCCAGGAAGACATCCAGGGATGGATAATCCTGATCACTGTTATACCTGTTGCTATAGTCTCCCTGCAGGAAGTCCTTCAGTACCTCTGTGTTCCTGTTGGTGTAACAGTGCAGCATGTAGACTGCAGCCAGAAACTCCTGAATGCTCAGATGAACAAAGCAGTAGACTGTTTTCTGGAAGATCACTCTCTCTCTTTTGAAGATCTGTGTACAAACTCCTGAGTGCACCAAGGCCTCGGTGGTATCAAGACCACAGCGCTGCAGGTCTTCTTGGTAGAACATGATGTCTCCTTTCTCCAGATGTTCAAACGCCAGCCTCCCCAGCTTCAGAAGAACCTCCCTGTCAGCCTTCGTCAGCTGCTGTGGACTCGTCTCATGTCCCTCACCATACTTCTGCTTCTTCCTCTTTGTCAGGACCAGCAGGAAGTGTGAGTACATGTCAGTGAGGGTCTTGGGCAGCTGTCCTAGCTGGTCTGTAGTCAACATGTGGTCCAGAACTGCAGCAGTGATCCAGCAGAAGACTGGGATCAGACACATGATGTGGAGGCTCCTGGAGCTCTTGATGTGAGAGATGATTCTGCTGGACCGGTCTTCATCACTCGATCTCCTCCTGAAGTACTCCTCCTTCTGGGCGTCAGTGAAGCCTCGTACTTCTGTTACCCTGTCCACACACTCAGGAGGGATCTGATTGGATGCTGCAGGTCTGGAAGTTATCCAGACGAGAGCCGAGGGAAGCAGCTTCCCCCTGATGAGGTTTGTCAGCAGCACGTTGACTGAGGACTGCTGTGAGACATCAGACACAACCTCATTGTTTCTGAAGTCCAGAGAAAGTCTGCTTTCATCCAGGCCGTCAAAGATGAACAGCACTTTACAGACAGCCAGCTGCTCTGCTGTGACCTTCTGTAAGGTCGGATGGAAAACATGGAGCAGCCTGAGAAGACTGTACTGCTCATCTTTGATCAGGTTCATCTCCCTGAAGGAGAGCGGGATCACCAGACTGACATCTTGGTTTTCCAAACCCTCGGCCCAGTCCAGAGTGAACTTCTGCACTGAGAAGGTTTTTCCAACTCCAGCGATACCGTTGGTCAGGACCGCTCTGATGAGAGTCTGTTGGTCAGGTAAGGCTTTAAAGATGTCCTGGCACTTGATTGGAGTTTCATGGAGGGGCTTTTTCTTGGAAGCTGTCTCCAGCTGCCTCACCTCATGTTGGGTATTAACCTCTTCACTCAGGCCTTGTGTGATGTAGAGCTCAGTGAAGATGCTGTTGAGGAGGGTTTCACTTTCATCAGTTCCTTCAGTCACATGTTCACATCTCCTCCCCAGACTGATCCGATGTTCATCTAAAACCTCCTGCAGACCACTATCTGCTGAAGGAGAAGGAAACGTGTGAGTAATACAAATAAAACAAATAAATAAAAGGGTTCAGAATGAATGTGTCTTTGCTGTAACAAATAAACCAGGAAGAATCCTGTTTTCAGACATGAAGACCCCAGCAGACAGATATTTAGACTTACTTTGAACAGTGCTGGTCTCACTGTCTCTCTGCACTCCAGCTCTTGATCTGGATTTGTTCCTCTTCCCTCTGTTGAGATGAACACATCCTTTATAGCGCAGGTATATGTACATAATAAAAACATCTTCCTGTCTGGATTCATAACATAATTCAAAGTTGGACACAGCAAGTTCATCGTATATAGCAACTCCACGTCATCAAAACTAGGGCTGGGCGATACGGCCTTAAAATAATATTGCAATATTTTGAACCTGTATCGCGATACACAATATAAATTTAGATATTTAGAAATCCCGTTCCATACCCAACACACCAGTATGAGGATTGTTACATTAAGACATTAAGGGCTATTCATGATCATTTGCATCTCGTCTTCATCTATTGTACATCGTGGATCACGTAGAAACTTTCAAAACACCAAACACAGTAGCCACACAAATACTCGCTCAGTCTGGTCCACAAAGCCCTGCTCCCCCTCGGGAATAATGCTGAACCAGACGGGCTCGGAGGTAAAGACGGGTGAGGGTGTTTGCGGACGCAAAGGACAGCCATAGACTGTAGAGGACAGCCCGCTAGGGGAAGCAGTGAGGTCTGTTGTGTGTACCATACAGAGTCTATGGTTCATACACATACATTAAAAACACTGAATTAATATGAGGTACTGTAAAGCTCTGGCTGCTGATGTTTTCCTTTACTGATTCAACGTCAGCAGGTCAGCACGTCAGCACGTCAGCATGTCAGTGACGACAGCACGTCAGCACGTCAGCACGTCAGTGACGACAGTAGCAGAATCTCAACACTGACAGGTTTGTGCGTCAGAGCGTCACACAAATATCTCGATCAAGTTGACATTTTCAAGTTGCGGCTATACGCGGGTACAGGGCCGGCTCGTGGCATAGCGGTATACAGTAGGCGAATCCACCCGCAAATAAGGTGGGAAGAAAAAAATGTATCGATTAATATTCGCCAGGGCTGTCCGATTTTCGAATTTGATCATGGTCAGTTTCTGGCATCCCTAATTTTTATATATTTGTTTTTATATTCGGGATTGTGGGAAACGGTATTTCGATCTCTCTGTACACACAAACTGGGTCAAACATCAAGTTGAGTTTGAGTTCACAGGAGAAACAGACTCTCACTTTGTTTCTGAGGGTCCAGGTTGATCCCTGAAGTCCAGAAGTCTGCCTGTAGACTGGTCACTCTTCAGAGACAGACAGCTGGGGACTGGAGACTCTGCTCTCCGTCTGCAGAAACAGAAAATGTTTTACACACATCATTGGATTTTGAAAAGAGCAGCTGAACCTGATTAAAGATTTTTGGACTTGCTCTGAACTTTCTGTTTTTGAGTCATGCTTGCAGGTTTCAGTCTTTACAATTCATTTGTGAGGATCAATAGTTTGACATGTTTGTATTTTATTCACTTAACTTAACACAAAGTCCTACATTCCGAGTGTCAGAATGATTTCACTAAAGTAGTTTATTTTCTGTCGCTGATGAAGCCAAGGAACCAAGGAAGAAGATCTTCTTTACTTTTCTCTACTGCGTTTCTTTACTGTATGCTTCTCCCTGAGTGTTTAGATAGTTTACATCAGTCTCAGTGATCTCAAACTTATTGGACACCATTAAAACCCTTTAACTGCCGGATCAAGAAAAAAGCTATGGAAAAATTATTTGTTTGCATTTTTTTATCAAATGGGCCACAAACAATTTTAATTTTTTTGACTGACCACACAGTTTTGTTTTTATGAGCCTCTACCAACTGGTCAAGCTGGCCTTTTATGGTAAAAGTGCATTTTCAACAATCATCATATACAGTACAGTATTTGTATGCATCAAACTCAAATATGTAGTCACTGCTTTTTCGTCTTTTGTTTTCTTAGTTATGTTCTCTGTATTTTATATGTTTGTGTTATGTGTTATGTGTAACGTTGCTGCCTTCTTGGCCAGGTCAGCATTGAAAATTAGATTTTATCTCAATGTTTTTTATCTGGTTAAATAAAGGTTAAAGAAAAAGAAAGAAAATAAAACACAAACTGAAATACATTTGTTTCTTTTATGGAAAATGAGCAATATATACAACCAGATATATTCATAAAAGATAATAAATTATAATTGTAAAAAAAGAAAAATGGAAAAAAGTAATGTTAAGGGTTTTTCATAATAAAAAAAATACTTGCTCATCTTACTGTATATGCTGAATTGGCCTAATAAGAAACCACTGGCTTAACAGCAAATGTCTACATCCTGTGTTGGCCTAACTTGCTCATCTGTGTGCAACTTTGGGCTGAATGCCATGCATGAAAGGTGCTATATAAATTATTATCACTCTTTCACTCTGAGACTAATAAGGCAGTACTAGATTTAGTAATATTACCGTGAATCTAGCCATTTATTTACCATATTTTATTGGAAAACATCTCTAAAACTCTAAAAGTAATATTGCTAGTTTACCATAAAAAGCCAATTCGACCGATTGGTTGAGCATATTTTCCAAAAAATAATTACACCCTTGTTAAAACTTTTTTTGTGCATCAAGTTATCTAAATGTGTTCAGTAAGTGCTCTGACACTAAAATATGTCAAAATTGATATGGTTACCTTACATAAGTTGACCAAAAATAGTGATTTCTTCAGCAGTGATTTTTAGCATGCCAACTTCCTCAGTTGAAGCTAGCTGAAGGGCTTTCTGTTCAAACCACAGTGACATCTAGAGGTTGTTTTGTGCATAACACGTCAACCAGATGGTAGAGCTGGCTGAATCAGATGGAGTTCAACTTCTTTATTTTTTTTCAACAAGATATCAAGACACAAAATGTGCTCTACCAAATGGTGGCGCTGGCAGTTAAAGGGTTAACAACATCCTGCCCACCAAGTTCTTACTCTTGTTATTTTCCATCTGAAAAAAATCTATTCAAAAAGATGGTTCTGACCCACACCACAAGGGTTTAACTTTCTTCTTCTTTGTTTCTGTACTGCGCTCATGTAGTTACGAAATAACAGTTTACATGATCAGATAACATAAACACTGAATCCTCTTCAGGTCAGTTCACAGGAGAAACAGACTCTCACTTTGTTTCTGAGGGTCCAGGTTGATCCCTGAAGTCCAGAAATGTGCCTTTAGACCCGTCACTCTTCAGAGACAGAGAGCTGGGGACGGAAGATGTGTCCTCCTTCTCATATTTTGAATCACTCATCTTCTCCAGTCTGACAGATACACCAGTAACACTGCACAGACACACACACACACACACACACACACACACACACACACACACACACACACACACACACACACACACACACACACACACACACACACACACACACACACACACACACACACACACACACACACACACACACACACACACACACACACACACACACACACACACACACACACACATCACACACACAACCACACACACACACACACACACACACACACACACACACACACACACACACACACACACACACACACACACACCACACACACACACACACACACACACACACACACACACACACACACACACACAATTTTACATTACAATTGAATAAAAAACATCATAATGACAAACCTTGGTTTCAATACAACACATAAGTCAGACTTCTCACAGGTTGCTCATGTAACTATCATAGGAGGCTGTGGCTCAGTGAGGGAGTGCGCTGAACTTCTGATTACTGCAGTCAGCATGTCGTGGGTTTGCCCACATACTGTCGCTCTGGATAAAAGCAGAGATTGCAAAAGTACACACATCCTTTACTCAAGTAGAAATACAGATACTCGTGTTTAAAAATACACATCATTTTACATTACAATTTAACTTGTTAAGCCCGAGAAGACCCTAATCGGGGGCCTGCGGGGTGTTCTTTCACGACACTTAAAAGGGCTTCTTAATATTTAAAAACCTATTAATGTGTCATACTCACGTAACCGTTAGAAACTCAGCTAACTGAAGATATGAACCATTTTTACCGAAACAAAGCGCAAGTCTAATGCCGAGCCTCTGAATTAGCCCTGAGCGAAAAAATGCTTACGCACTTAGCACAGAACTCGGTAAAAATACCCTTATTACTGATCGTATATGCACATACAAGACATCGATTAGCATCGTGAGATTCCACAGATTCCAGATATATAAGTCTCATCACTGAGCGATTAGAACTCGCAGCGAAACGACAACAAACAACAACACAAATAAATAGCTTTAGGTAGCCAAAACCGCTAAAAACGTCTTACCTGTGTTGTTTTCTGATCAAAAGTCGTGTACAATGTCATTAAAACGATAAAAAAAACACGGCTGAAGGTTAATCCATAGGTTAATCCAATGTGTCTGTGTCACTTAGAAATGATTACTGATAATCCATCATTCCATTTTTATGTTAAAAACTGACTTTTCATATTAGCTGCTAATGATAGCAACCAGAGTGTATGACAGCTTCCTGTTCCGGGGCATTCTGGATACGTATCACTCTATTCACCAATGGGTAATGTTTAGATGGATTTTAGGAACTTCCCCTCGATTCTGTTGGCTCTAACGGTTAAAAAGAGATTTGTTTTCGAAACCTCTCTAAAAAGATCAAATGTCACTTGTTTTGCATCAATCTTGATACAGGGTACTTATTATATGTTATAGTTTGGATTCCTAAAGCTTTTAGTCTACGATCCCATCTTTCAAGGATGGTTTTCACTATAAGTAATGTTGTTGTTTTTTGGACGGACACTATAATTTACATTTTATTAATATGTTCAATCTGAATTTACTTAAAATAAGAAAATCTATATTGATTCTGACTTCTCTACATCCAACTCACAGGTTTATCATTGCTTTGAGAAAAAAGATTATTAATTTACCCCTTTTTAAAAGTGAAAATATAGTCATTTGTTCTGGGAATGTGATTTTCGAGCCTGAGACCTGAAAAACAGGCTCAGGGCTTAACAGGTTAATAAAAAACATCATAATGACACACTTTGGTTTCAATACAACACATAAATCAGACTTCTCACAGGTTGCTCATGTAACTATCATAGGAGGCTGTGGCTCAGTGAGGTAGTGCGCTGAACATCTGATTACTGCAGTCAGCATGTCGTGGGTTTGCCCACATCCTGTCGCTTTGGATAAAAGCAGAGAGGGAAAAAGTACACACATCCTTTACTCAAGTAGAAGTACAGATACTCGTGTTTAAAAATACTCTGGTAAAAGTAGAAGTACTGACTAAACTTCTTTACTAAAGTAAAAGTAAAGAAGTATGTGCTTTGAAATAAGTAAAAAGTACCCATAACTAGCAGCTGATTTAAAGAGTACCTGACCTCCCTTTATATGAATAGAACAATAATGTCATTGTTAGCTAATGAATGTTTCCATGCTGAACAACGGCAACATGACAAAGTTTTTATTGGTCCCTCTTCTTTAGAGAAGACCAGGAAATTATGGATACACGGATCGTGTTCAAATCAATAGGCACGCAATGACTCTAAATAATAATGATCACGCCACCAAACACACATTCAAACTAAAGGAACCAGCCTGTTTGGAAAATGTAAGAAGTAGAAAGTACAGGTATTTGTGTTCAAAATGTAAGAAGTAGAAAGTACAGGTATTTTTGTTCAAAATGTAAGAAGTAAAAGTAAAAAGTCGTCAGAAAAATAAGTAGTGGAGTAAAGTACTGATACCAGAAAAATGTACTTAAAGGTGGGGTAGGTAAGTTTGAGAAACCGGCTCGAGATACACTTTTTCTTATATTCCATGGAATGCTCTTAACATCCCGATAGCAATGAATATCTTAAGTGCTTTTACAAAAAATCCATAAAAAAATGTCATCTGTGGAAGCCGTAGTACTGTAAAAAGCACGACCAATCATTTTAGCCGGGCCGGCTAAAATAACTGGATGGCCTACCTGCCTGTCAGCCTTTCATCTGTGCACAAACTTATCTCGTGCCCTCATTGGTCATGTGCGCGTTCGTGTGTGTTGGAGGGGCTCTGTAAGGAAGTGGCAGATTTTTTCCGGTTGTGTATTTTCAAATTCTAGCGCACTCGAGCTGGTTTCTCCAAAATTACCTACCCCACCTTTAAGGAGATTAACGATGTATTTGTACTCCACTACTTCCCACCTCTGGATAAAAGCGTGTGATAAGGCAGTGGTCCGCGGCCTGGTACCGTCAGGAAAGATATATTCCGGCTGTCTGTGATTCGGTGTTTGTCGTCACTTCACAAGCGGTGTGCGTTGCTGCTCCAAAGTTAAACTACTTTCAACAAAGGACGTTCACAACAGTTGATTTGAGCACGCAAAAACGGTGCCGGAGCATCAGTACTACAGATGGAGCAGCTTATTTCAGACTCCAGCTTACTGCTTCCTGCCTACTACCTGCCAGCTACCTGCCAAAGACCAGTATCTGGGAATGTTAAGCCCTCCCACTATTTTCCAAGAGGGCGTTGCCAGATTTTCAATTTCAGGATTTAACCAGGAGATGGCGCTTCCTTCACAAAAACAGGAAGACAACTTTCATGGACTTTCAGTTTTGTTTAGAAGAGCATTTGAACACATCAATATTTTAGATCAAATAAAGTATATCTAATCTTGTAATTCAATAATATATAGTCTTTATATATTAAATAACTATGACCAAACTAAGACTTAGTTTTTCAAAAGAGAAAATGCAGATATTATATAAAAAACTAAAGTTAAAATCTTGTTTTTAATGCCCCAAGAGCAATAAAAACACTTGGTAAAAAAATTCAAGCTGTAAAAATACTTATATATATTTAATACTAATAACATAATGATTAATTTCAGATGATAATACTTTTCAGTGTCTGTCTCATGCAGCAGCTGACCCGGCCGACAGTAAAAATAAACATTTATAACTAGTTTAGGTTGTTTGAGAGGTAATTAAAATAGCTAAGGGTGATGATCTGACTTGAAGTGTGTGTTTTTGCTCCTAATTAAATGTGTACAAGATGTGAAGTCAACAGGTATTCACTCAGAGGGGGGTACTGTAGCTACTATTTATTTTCAAATGCATACAGTATAGGCTCAGTCAAGAATTTGAATGGGATGGGGAGACGTGTGTGATTAAAAATGAGAGTCCAAACTATGGCCAAACTAAGACTTAGTTTTTCAAAAGAGAAAAGGCAGATATTATATAAAAAACTAAAGTTAAAATCTTGTTTTTAATGCCCCAAGAGCAATAAAAACACTTGGTAAAAAAATCCTGAGTGAGGCTTTCATAAATTGCATTTTGCTGACGCTTTTATCCAAAGCGACTTACTATTTAATAAATGATAAATGATTATTCATAACAAATATGAGTGATGTGTGATTATTATTCATGCTATATACTGATATAGGGCTAAGTAAGCAATCAATCCTGCAAATGTAGTTGTTCAATATATTTATTCAGACAATGTGAGTAGAAATACAGAAATTCTGCTCCCACCTAAGGCCAACGTTGCAATATTACAACATTTCCCTAAAAACGTACCAAAACGTAAACATTTTTCTCTTTCATTTCTGCTCCAGAGGCCAGGGGTTAAATTGGGATTTGATATGTGGGGGGGCTCTGTTAGAAGGTGCGATGGGGGGGGGGGGGGGAGAGAGTTAGACGCTCGTTAACATCGTTTTTTGTAAACATATGACAAATGTGCGAGGGTGATGACATCAGAGCATCGTCCTATGGGCTTAGCCCCGGACAGCCCCGGCCCAATTTAACCCCTGCCAGAGGCTATACAACAGTGTTAATTTTGGCAGCTGTTTTTGATTTATGGCACATTTCCACTACACGGTCGGCCTCGGCCACGCTCAGTACGGCTCGGTACGGCTTGGCCTTAACAGGGCCGACTCACTTCATGCTGCGCTTCCATTACAGTTTAGGAACTGGGGTAGTTACTATAGTAACGCAGTGTAGGCGGAGCCGTGACGTCATCTTCAATGAGAACTCCAGAAACACAACACAGCCGTTAGCTGTTAGCACTCAGAGCTCACAGCTCCTTATATATGTTCAGAAACTCGACAAAAGTTAAACAAGTACACACCACAGACTGCCTGTGTCATGGCGAATACAGTCGCTGCTTTATTTATGTCTGTATAGGCCGTTGTTGTGAGTGTGGACGGTCGGAGCATATACTGCGTTAGCTTAGCCAATCTCCATCTAGAAAAACACGAATTTTAAAAGGTTTTTCGCCTGCCGTCTGTCTGCAGACTTGACAAAGCATTAATTCATGGTTTTTACTAACCGGTATCAGTATGTTGTTACTTCGGCATCATTTTGAAACGTGTATTACAATTAAATCACGGTCAAATATGTCCATCTTGTTGTAGTTGTAGCCCCCTTGCCAGCGCTCCTCTCTCTAGTTTAGCATACTCAGCCCGACTCAGCCCTGTTTGTTGGCCTCGATAGAACCACAATTTTCTCGGGCCAGAAAAGACGTGAAAAAGTGGCCCCGGGCCGGGCCGGGCCGGAACTAGGCCTAGTGGAAGCGCAACCAAAAACGGGCACGGCACGACACGGCACGCTTAAAGCGAGCTCCGCGCTGTAGTGGAACTGCGCCATTAGTCTTACGGCCCGTCCACACAGCAGCGTTAAAAAAATCTTGGAGGTGGGCGTATCTGAAGCTTGAGGATTTTTTGCGAGCAAGGCACCAACAACCAATCACATAAATCTCCCGCCCCCGACATACGAAGCAAAAAAGCCCGAAGTAAACTGGATATAAACTCCCCAAACAGGCGAAAACCTACCACTGTCTCTGCCACCTCCCTCCATGCCTGGCTCCTCCGGTTTATATCCCGGTAGGTAAATAAGGACTGGTCATAAAGCACCGGTGATTCCCTACCGCTAATTTCTCCTCCATTTTTTGGAATATGAGGAAATGACCTGCGGTATGTCTCTCCCAGCATACACGCGGTTTGATTGGCTAGCACTTGAACTGTCAGATTTGCATACACGGGATTTGATTGGCTGACGCCTCCACCTCAGCTTCAAAAGTTGAACATTGCTCAACTTTGAATCCTGAAAATCCTGAAAATCTCCGCTCGCCTGCCCACAATGCAGTTCGGCGAAAAGTGAGGCAAAGTGACGTCACCCCATTCAAAGTGAATGGGCAGAAACGTTTCAAGATTTTTTAACGCTGCTGTGTGGACGGTCCGTTAGTCTTAGTCTTTAGACGGAAATGGTTATTAGTTTTAGTCACATTTTAGTCATTTCTATCCTTCATAGTTTTAGTCTAGTTTTAGTCGACAAAAACTCAAAACGTTTTAGTCTAGTTTTAGTTGATGAAAAATTACATTTTAGTCAACTTTTAGTCAAAATGTTTTCTCTCTTTAAACCAATTCAGTTAGGCAAATACAGGTTTCTGACATTGTAATCAAGGTGACAGCATCAAGTGTTGAAATTAGTAAAGCAACATTTCACTCTCTTAACACTTTACTTGTGTAATATCTTGGGCTGGGTATCGTTAAGGTTTTCTACGGTACTACTAGTCTTATCGATACTGCTTATCGATCCGGTACTTTAACGGTATTCTTGTATTTACTTTTGTTATTTTTTAAAGGAAAAAACTAACAAATTGTTAACCGACTTAATTGCTTTATTTAAATGTGAAATAAATGAAATATATATAATTATGTTAAAATATTGTACTGTACTTGAGTAAAATGTTGAGGTACTTTTACTTTACTGGAGTATTTAAATGTTTTGCTACTGTGTACTTCTACTCCACTACAGTTCATAGTTAAATGGTGTACTTCTACTCCACTACATGTATTTAATACCTTTAGTTACTTTACAGATGTGGATGAATGATGTGAAATATAATCAAGTGTTAACTCAGACTTTAGTAAATTCACAAGCAGTATACAAAGTCCTTCAAACTAGCTGCACCTTTACTAGCGTTGAGAACACTTTAATGATCAATCATTATAAAACATATCATATATATTATTCTGAAATGGACCAATCTGCACAATGACTACTTTTACTGTCGCTACTTTAAATATATTTTGATGATCATACTTTGACTTCAGGAACTCTTCCTACACTATGGTATTTTTTTACTTAGCTACAAGATCTGAGTACTTCTCCCACCTCTGCACACCTGATGTGATAACGTTACTCGTAATTGGGGCAACAGAGCTACGAGTTAAGGAAGTCGAAAATTGTGCATTTCTCCGACTGAATATGACGCCTTTTGGCCGACTGTTTGGACAGACTACTCTACTCGTATCAACGCGCTAACGCGAACACATGGCAAACGAGCTTTGTCCACATCGAGTCTTGTAGAGTGTCTCTATACTCTCTGAACGCTCCGTCCCCGGCAGATCTCTGCCCGCACACAGAGAGAAAGGGAGATCGCTCTTCTGGAGTGAAGAGAGCGGAAATAATGATATTGCAAGTTAGAAATGTAAGATGCATTTTGACAGACAAGACACTTGGGGGGGAAATACCCTGCATTTTTAATGTCCGATAGTCCACCATTAACACCTTAGTCCCGTCTCGTCTCGTCAACGAAAACTAAATATACATTTCGTCAAATTTTCGTTATCAAGAATCTATTTTTAGCTCGTCATCGTCTCGTCTTAGTCATGTAAAAAAGGTCGTTGACGAACATTTTTCGTCATAGTTTTCGTTGACGAAATTAACACTGCTATACAACAACATCTGAAAGGTCAAAAAAACAAACAGGGCTAGACAGCCATTTGTAGCATATGGGAGAATGGTGATGTGAACTCAACACGTAGTCACTCAGAGGGGGGTACTAATTATTTTCAAATGCGCATAGGAAATGCTATCTATTTACATGTACTGTAGGCTCTTTCACTCAAGAATTTGAATTTGAATGGGATGGGGAGACGCTCTGCCAACACTGACCCAATCTTCTGCTCCTTACAACCCACTCACTGCCTGTGTTTTAACATTCGTACATTTCTGAATGAGGCCTAACATTCCGAGGTTATTCTGTATTTTCTGAGTTCTTGGTCATTTTCCACAGGGGCGTTGGGAGATGGCACATCAGCATAAATACAGCGCTGTGACACCACACCTCAGCAGGAGCCGAGGTAGCGTGCAAACCATAGGCGGCTACCCTGAGTTAGGAATGTCATGCTTAGTCACACTGCAGATGGCCGTTTCCAATTTAAAATCAGATTGTATCACGCTGCAGCATGCACTTCTTGATTCCAAACTGCTATTGAACAGTAAGAAAACCAAAGCAATGCTTTTTGCTCCCAAGTCAGCGTCCTCCTCTTGCCTCTCCATTGACACAAGTTTGTGACAAGATGAGAAGTCAACAGGTATTCACTCAGAGGGGGGTAGGTACTAAATGCCACCCATTTACATGTAGGCAAACAAAGTCAAAAATCAACATACAGTAGGGGGGTGGGGGATGGTGAACGGTATGTGGGACACTGAAAAGTCTATGTTAAAAAGCCTCAGTCACCTTAATTCATGTAATAAAAACATCTCAGGTCAGTAACACTGAAAGCTAAATGTGCAATACCATGTTCAGCTATGTTACTATTTATAATGTTATTGTTGTTACAACAGAAGATGTTTTTCTTTATATTGAAGTTAAATGCATCAATCTGGTGCACTTTGAGGTCAAAATTAAGAGATGTATGGATACCGCTGGAAAAAGCTGCAGTACATATGCCGAGCCTGTACGTAGCGCTGTAACTTCCTCCACAAAAGCAGCCTTCTGTTTATTCAACGTGGTGGGGGCCGAGGGAACCGGGCAGAGTTTTTCGCCGGTCAACCTGTGTGAAAGTTTAAATCTTCCTTATTGAGCTTTAAAACAAATGAATAACGACTATATATAATAATAAAATAAACACCGGCTGTTGTTATGCCCGCTGTAACATTAAATTACTCCGTTCTCCGCTTGTAATTATGCCGTTACAAGCTTCATAGTTGTATTTATCATCTAAATTTGCCGAAACAAGTTTAATATTCTGAAAGCCAAGACTTTGTTTATTTGAAATCAGATGAAAACAAACTGTAACGGACCCTGCCGTGTTATCTATGATTACTATATGCCTTACTGTACATTCATAATTTCAGCCGGAGGGAGGGGGGCGGCGCTGTGGAAGAGCAGATTGCGAGTGAGAGGTGCTTGTCATCTTCCCTTTGCAAGCTTCACAAATGTATTTATCGTGTGATTTTGGAAATAAAAGTTTCATATTCATACGTGGGTAGCTATGACGTCAGAAGGAGTTACCGTAAATGAGAGCTGCCGTAAAAGTGTTTCTAGGATTTCTAAACGAACTATTACAGCTGTTATAAAGCATTAAATAAAAAGTGCAATTCACCTATACTTAACCCCAAATAAAAGAACCCAATAAAAACAGTTGTTAAATAATAGTGAAGTCACGTTGTAATAATAACTCATCTCTCGGTTTGAGTGTTCTTTTTCTGCTTTGCCAAAAGCCACTGTGTCAAGTGTCTAGTGACTATTTCTCTTAGCGGATGCATGTCAATTTAAATCAATACATACAACTATTTTTTAAATCAATAAAAACATTTTCTAAATCCATAAAAGCATTTCAATTAAGATTGGGAGTCATGTCGTTACTTTGTTGAGAATGTGGCCATGTAATAAGCGGGATAATTTGCAGTGACTTGGTCATTGTGGGGAAAAATAACATCCAGTGATCCTGATCGTTTCAATGAAGTTGAATACAGAATATTCATATTTGTCAGTGATTTCATGCCAATTCGGCGAACATAAACATAAATGATCGTGGTGAAGATGATGATTAAATTAGGATTAAAAATCGGGAGAGCCGGCTGCATTTCCTCTCGTTCGTTTTTTTCGACTAAACAACATTATTTTGTTAAATAACAACATGGTGATGTTTTGTAAATGATTACATGCCTTATTTAGCACAGACTATGATCCTATCCGTGACATATGGATCTTAACAAAGATCCGCTATACAGTAGTACCAGACATACTGTACATCCAGCTTACTGTATCGAAGTTGATTTCACATGAGCTCCAGTGTGGAACCCCACTGCACCCCCTGGTGGATCAATGATCCATTGCAGCTGGCTTCACAATAATTAAATGTATTTATCACGGGGGCGGTATCAAGTCAGACTGGGGGCCGGCTCTTCATCACGAACCTTTCACGGGCCGATCACGGACCGTGCACGAGCCAACCACGACCCTCGCGTTTCAAACTGTCCTAAATAAGACGCTCCATCTGTACAGCCCTTTATCCCCCCATACTTTGAAGGCCGGTCCGTGAAAATATTGTCGGTCCAGGCAGGAAATGAAAAAGTTAAATACATTTGAAAAAGTCACACTTGACTCTACGTTGCTGATTTTTTGTCAAGTCTGTAAAAAATGTTTTTTGTGACATAAGCCTACAGTATAACAGAGTAATAATAATGTATTAAAAACCCAGCAGAGCCTGGTTTTAACCAACACTCACCCTGTTGCTCCTGCTCTGTCGAAGTGTAAAATGGAGTCTGGCTTCATCACTTCCACTTCCCTCTCTGCAGCTCCTCCCTCTGTTTATCAGCAGAGGAGAAGTACACAGATCTTCTACTTGAGTAAAAGTAGAAGTACACAGATCTTGTACTTGAGTAAAGTAGAAGTACTCAGATCCTGTACTTGAGTAAAAGTAGAAGTACTCAGGTCTTGTACTTGAGTAAAAGTAGAAGTACTGAGATCTTGTACTTGAGTAAAAGTAGAAGTAGGCCTACTCAGATCTGAGTACTTCTTCCACCTCTGATTGGCTGAAATAATCCTCTTTACAATTCCCTGCTACGTCAGTTATTCTCATATGTGAAGAAGGGACAAAGCTGAAATGTTGCAATTGTGGAGGGGAGCATAGCTCAGCGTACCGTGGATGTGAGGTTAGCAAGAAAGCAGAAGAGGTGCAGTGAGTCAGGGTGACGCAGGAAGTTAGCTATGCAGAGGCAGCAAAGAAAGTTTCAGGAGGAACGCAGGTTACAATGCAAAACAACAATAAGAGCAAAGAAACAGAAAAAGTCCACAACTGTGTTAAGTTGAAGGAGGACACTCTGATAGTGAGTAAAAGAGAGTTTGTACTGTTTATGGCAGAGATTATCAACTGTTGAGCGCAGACTACAAGCCGGAATGAAATAATCTAAATAATTGTCAAATCAGCTGAGAAGTGATGTGAAAGGGTTGCACTGGGAACATGTGAAAGATATCCTAAATGATGACGTCCAACAATCTCAGACATGGCCTGGATCATCCTGATGGTGTTAATTGTACTGCAGTGGAATGCTAGAAGTTTAATTGCAAATGGACAAGAGTTCAAAAAAGATATTGACAATCTGGGAGAGAAACCTAATGTACTTTGTATTCAGGAAACATGGCTGAAACCACAACCCCCTCTGACTCTGGCAGAGGGGGAGGAGTTGCAACATTCATACAGAGTGGTATAAGTTACAAAGTTATGCATGTAAGTACAGATCATGAAGCAATAGTTATAAGGGTATGGAATGATAGAGGACCTATAGATATAGTTAATTATTATAATCCATGTGGGAAATTAAATCTAAGTATATTAGAGGATGCTGGGGGTTCACTGCAAGACAAAGTAATATGGTGTGGGGATTTTAATTCACATAACTGGCTATGGAGAAGCAGTAGCACAGATGCAAATGGTGCAGTAGTTGAGGAATTTATAGATGACCACGGGCTAGTGTGTATTAACACTGGGGAAGGAACACGATATAATTGCACAAAGAATATAGAAACAGTATTCGACCTGACATCTAGTGCTATAGCAGGTATAAGTACATGGAATGTGGTAAAGCATGCTACAGTGCAGCGATCATTATCCGGTAATGACTAAAGTTGGGACCAACATAAGTTTTGAAAAGGAAAAGAAAATTCCTAGATGGAAATTGGGAAAGGCTAATTGGGATGCCTTCCAAGTTGTAAGTACGAATAGATGTGAAACACTTAAAGGTAGGGTAGGTAAGTTTGAGAAACCGGCTCGAGAGACACTTTTTGTTATATTCCATGGAATGCTCTTAACATCCCGATAGCAATGAATATCTTAAGTGCTTTGACAAAAAATCCATTAAAAAATGTCATCTGTGGAAGCCGTAGTACTGTAAAAAGCACAACCAATCATTTTAGCCGGCTCGGCTAAAATGATTGGATGGCCAACCTGCCTGTCAGCCTTCCATCGGGGCACAAACTTATCTCGTGCCCTCATTGGTCATGTGCGCGTTCGTGTGTGTTGGAGGAGGGGCAGATTTTCTCCGGTTGTGTATTTTCAAATTCTAGCGCACTCGAGCTGGTTTCTCAAACTTACCTACCCTACCTTTAAAGAGGAAAATGATGATGATATAAATAAATTAAATGATGAGCTGGTTAAGGTTATCATTCATTCAGCTGAGGAAACAATTCCGGAAATTGCAGGAGCTAGGCGTACCAAGAGTGTACCCTGGTGGAATGGTGAATCTAACAAATCCATTAAAGACAGAAATAAAGCATTCAGGCAACTCAAAAAACTCCATTCTCAGGAAGCTTTGAATCAGTATAAAAGGGCCCAGGCTATAGTAAGGAGAACAATAAGAACGCAAAAACGCACTTTTGGAGGCAATATTGCAATAGTATTGGAAGAGAAGTACAGCTTGCAGATGTTTGGGGCATGATTAGGAGAATGGGGGGGAATTCGAATAAATTATGAGTTACCAGTTTTGAGCAGAGGGGACAATATGGCTGTCACAAACTTAGGAAAGGTCCTAGCTCAAACATTTAGGAAAAGTTCATAGTTCAGATAACCTTACAGAGGAAGCCAGGCAGTGCAAAAATAATAGACTAATGGAAAACCCGAGCATATTGGATAGAGTAGAAGCGTTAGGGCAGGGGTGTCAAACTCAAGGCCCGGGGGCCATATCTGGCCCGCGACTTCATTTTATGTGGCCCCACAAGAGCTTGCAAAGAATAAAATATGTTTATTATACGGTTACATGCTACTTTACAGAAGCACGTTGCCCATAAACGACATGTCCCACAATGCATCTCAAATTTAACTTTTTCAGTATGCATTTTTTCTCAGAATTTGACTTTTTTTGTCCAAATATGCCTTTTTTCTTAAAATGTGCCTTTTTCTCATGAATAGATTTTTTTTTCAAAATGTCACTTCTCTTTTTCAAAATGTCACTTCTTTTTTTCTTTTAATGTGGCTTTTCTTTTAAAATCATATTGTGACATTCTTACTGAAGAGACTTGCAATTATTTGCCCTAGACTTCTGCTTTCAGACGTAGTTAATTATGAAGTTATTACCCTATCCGATAATAATCCAATGCAGAGGCAATAATGTAATATAATACATTATTATATTCAATATTTATATATGTCTTTTTATATAGTCTTAAAGTTACAACCGGCCCTTTGAGTGCAACCATAATGCTGATGTGGCCCGTGATGAAATTGAGTTTGACACCCCTGCGTTAGGGGATCAATTAGACCTGCATTTTAGTATGTTTGAGTTGAGAAGAGCAATTACTAGTGCTCGCCAAACCACTCCTGGGAAAGATGGTGTTTGTTATAAAATGTTGGAACACATGACAGATAACTCTCTAGCCTTTGTGTTAAGATTGTTTAACAGGGTGTGGGATACTGGTCAACTTTACATTACATTACATGTCACTTGTTAGATGCTTTTATCCAAAGCGACTTACATACTCAATACTGACTGCAGTGGGGTTTGAACCTGTGACCCCCTGATCCCAACACCAACGCACAACCCACTGCACCACACGCCTCCACTTCCATCAGTGTGGAAACAAGCAATAATAGTGCCAATCCTAAAGCCAGGGAAAGACCCTTCAGATCCATCCAGCTACAGACCTATTGCCCTGACATCTCATTTGTGCAAAATCATGGAAAGAATGGTTACAGAAAGGTTCACGTATATCTTAGAAAGTAAAGCTCTGTTATCACCATATCAAAGTGGGTGTCGTAGGGGTCGGAAAACAATGGATTCTATATTGTAGAATCCATTGTATATATATTTACATTACAATTTAATAAAAAATATCATAATGACAAACTTTGGTTTCAATACAACACATAAGTCAGACTTCTCACAGGTTGCTCATGTAACTATCATAGGAGGCTGTGGCTCAGTGAGGGAGTGCGCTGAACTTCTGATTACTGCAGTCAGCATGTCGTGGGTTTGCCCACATCCTGTCGCTTTGGATAAAAGCACAGAGAGCAAGAGTACACACACCTTTACTCAAGTAGAAGTACAGATACTCGTGTTTAAAAATACTCTGGTAAAAGTAGAAGTACTGACTAAACTTCTTTACTCAAGTAAAAGTAAAGAAGTAAGGGCTTTGAAATGTACTTAAGTAAAAAGTACCCATAACTAGCAGCTGTTTTAAAGAGTACCTGACCTCCCTTTATATTAATAGAACAATAATGTCATTGTTAGCTAATGAATGTTTCCATGCTGAACAACGGCAACATGACAAAGTTTTCATTGGTCCCTCTTCTTTAGAGAAGACCAGGAAATGATGGATACACGGATCGTGTTCAAATCAATAGGCAAGCAATGACTCTAAATAATAATGATCACACCACCAAACACACATTCAAACTAAAGTAACCAGCCTGTTTGGAAAATGTAAAAAGTCGTCAGAAAAATAATCTGAGACCTGTGTACACCTTCAGACAGCCTCCAAGTGAAGCACACGTAGTTTACTCACAGTTTGAAAGCAGCGTGGAGAAGTCTTCAGCTGTGGAGCTGTGATCCGCTCTGGTTAAACTGTGATACGACTTCTGTGGCTATCTACCAGCGATCATGTTTAATATTAAAGACTATACACATGTATCCCTTATCAAAATGGTATTCTGCACTTTGCAGCACTTTTCCAGATAAGATGTGACTGTTTACTTGGTTAAGTTTTGTTATGCATCGATACAGCGACACCAAATGACAAGGGCACTCACATACGTTGAGAACTAGAAACACAAATCACTTTTTCACACTGTTGTGAACATGTTTTATGCTTTTATCTTTGTGGTCTTTGTTCTCATATGTTTGATCTATTTCTGTATAACTTGGTAATATTCATATGATCGTCGGTGATGATTATAACTACATAACGAAACACATGGCCTGATTTGCATATTTGAACTTAATGTGTGCACTGGAATACATTTATATGTAAAATTACCACTTATCACAACATAATGTGGACTGGCAGGCTGATAAACTAGGATATCTGATCTCGGTGGGTCTTAATGAGGCTTGATACAGACCTCAGTCAGTATACTATTTATAAGCAAATGCCTACTATAATATTTATATTATATGGCTTAAAGTGTACATAAATTCGCTCACATTATAAATGATGGTTGGGTTGCATTTTTCTGAATCTTTTAACAATGTTAATGTGTGAAATTCAGCTGTGATGAATGAAGATGTCGTATTGATCCGTGGCTCACTCATAACGCGCAGGACTCGAGTGATTTTTGCTGTTGGGACTCGGGTTTGAGTCCAGCATGAACTTTTTAATTATTTTCATTTCGATGGACACTGAATTATATTTTTGAATAGAGGATTGGATTGGATTAGTTTTGTGTCATAAAGATAAAGCAACACTTTCTCAGAATCAAGCAAAACTAAGAGTTTAAGAGAAAAAACAACCGAGTCAAGCAAAATTAATTAAAAAAATAAAACTATAAGTTGTAAACAAACCATTTGTGTAATCATGTCAACTATAAGTCTTTTTTTCTTTGTTTTAACATATTTTTGTTCTCTTTCCTTCTTTCTCAATGATCAGACCTTTGCTCTCGCTGCAGCTCTCTCGTTTGCGCTAGTGATGTGTCGGTCACGAACGAGCCGATTCTTTTGAACGGCTCTTTGGTACGAAGGAAGGGAACCGAGTCGTACTTGGTGAGAGCCGTTCTTTTTATTGTTCAATCGTTGGTCCACACTCACTGCCTGTCAAAATCCACTCGCCTTTTAAAAAGCTTGATTTTGTTCCCCAAACGTATTCTGTGAAGACCCGCGCCTACTCTGATTGGTAGGTTTCAGCACGAGGAGTGAGATGGGGTGGGTCTTAAGGGAATACACGAGAGAGAGAAGTCATAACAAGTGGTAGCCTAAAGGACAGGTAGATGACGTGTTTTTCGGATGGAAAATGAGCCAAGCGCGAAAACGCAGCAGCATTTGGATGCACTTCAACCAAAACCCAGGCAGTGATAAAGCGGAGTGTTCTAATATTAAGAGTTGCGTGAATTTCATGCAAGGCAAGGCAAATGTATTTACTTAACACATACATAGGGTAAATTCAAAGTAGTACATTCACTGACATGAATGACATGGATATGGCGCCACCCTGTGTCATGTTTACAATGCAGATTATTGACATTAGGTCTGGCAATACAGTCAATCATTATCCTGGTGATTATTATAAACCTAGTAACCCCGCCCCCTTTAAAAAAACGGCTCTTTTGAACGGCTCTTTGAAAGGAACGGAGCCATAAGATCCGGATCCCTTCAAAGAGCCATAATTCCCATCACGCGCTCCTTCATTTTTTGTTTTCGATTCTGACACAAACATCCGAGGGGGGCGGGACTTTCAGGGGTGCGTCCCCATTGGCTACTCAGTTTTTGAGTGACAGCCCAGTCCTCCGGCGATTGTACAGTGCAACTGCGGTAGCTGAGCATGGACAGAAGACCCCCAGAAGAACCAGCATCTCAATTATTATAATACTACAAGTGAAAATATATGTAAGTATTGATCATTTGTGTTGTTTGTGCTGTACTATACGGTCTGTTTCTTTATTGTGTTAAGTGAGAAGTAAAGAAGAGCTGTGCTATGAAAGTTAGCTTTTGCTAACTTGAGATCCATAACAATGCTAGCTAAGTAGCCTAACAGCAGGGTTAGCTACTTAGCTACCAGTGCGTGAGCGCTCAGACACCGGCACACACACACAAACAGACTCGTGTGCCTGACTCTACCAACATGCTTTCATGATTCTGTTTAGATATGCAAGTATAAGCCATGATAGCTTATTTTATTAACACGCTCATTTGATATGAAAATCAATGGAGGCTGAGTTTACTTCTTCTCTCTGTAGGAAAACCTACCGTCCATGATGCCCCTGAGCTGAGTTTTATTTGTCATACAAATGTTGAGCTTTGGCTTCTCTTCTATGCATTGCAAAATGCTACACATGGGCTACTCGTTCTAAGTATCAGATTTAAGCTCTCTTCTTCTATTTTTAAAAAAATGTTGAATTAATGGCACAATTAAGTTGTTTTTTTTCTATATGGAGACCTGTTGATAGATAACTTCATATTTTTCATTTCCTAAAACAATTATGTTCCTCTCATATTAACAGTGTGGATCATTGAGACAGCGTGGTGTCCAGAGGTCTTCTCCCATTTCCCACTTCCTGTGAGGGGACAGCACGGAGGGGGGGGGGGCATGAAGAAAGACCTGAACCATCTTCATCCATGCTGGGCGTTGCTGTTATCGCTTGCTCAGTGTCATTTAATTTGACCAAATGTCTTTACATATACATTTAATAGATTTTATTATTATCTACCTTTTTGTTTTATGTCCTTTTATTTAAAACATTCTTTGAGACTTCATCTTCTGGTTCAAATTTCAATAAATGTAGTTTGTATAATCACTCTTTTGTCTTTATTCTACATGAAAATGTTAGAGATTCCATTCAAATCTGTTGATTATTCATATCTTCCTCAGGGTAGGAATAGTATGTTGAGTTTTTAATGCTAAATGTATATCATTTTCTCACAGGATATAGAATGAGACAACACAGTTTTTATCCATTGTGTATGAATGCTTCAGCTCTTCAGACCAACATAGTAAGATGTGAGCATGTTCCTAATTGTGTTGGTATGCAACCTACACTCTAAAAACTAAATCATTGGCTTTGTAGATATCACAATAATAAAAAGCTATATTACCTTAATAAAATCTCTAAATATCACCAAAGTAATTGTTTGAGTTGGACATACCAAAATAAATGCTTACAAATCCAACAGTTAATTTTGTCTTAAATTATTACTATCATTTAAGTTGATGACACGAAAATAAATGAGTATTTGACTAACAAATTATATTTTTAAGATATCCTTAATATCTTTGGCAAATTTCAGTCAAAATATTTGAGAATTGGCTAATTATACTGATCAGTTTCAGGAACAGCAATTATTACTCATTCCAAATCAATATTCTTCATCTTTAACAACAACTTAAGAAATTGAGTAAATTACACTAACGGGCCGTCTCCACGGCAGCGTTAAAAAATCTTGAAACGCTTCTGCCCATTCACTTTGAATGGGGTGACGTCACTTTTTTTCGCTTTCGCCGAAATGCATTGTGGGCAGGCGAGCGGAGATTCTCAGGATTTTCAAGATCCAAAGTTGAACAATGTTCAACTTTTGAGGCTGAGGTGGAAGCGTCAGCCAATCAAATCCCGTGTACGCAAATCTGACAGTTCAAGCTCTAGCCAATCAAACGGCGTGTATGCTGGGAGAGAAATACCGCAGGTCATTTCCTCATATTCCAAAAAATGGAGGAGAAATTAGCGGTAGCGAATCAATCACCCGGTGCTTTATGACCAGACCTACCGGGATATAAACCGGAGGAGCCAGGCATGGAGGGAGGTGGCAGAGACAGTGGTAGGTTTTCGCCTGTTTTGGGGAGTTGATATCCAGTTTACTTCGGGCTTTTTTGCTTCGTATGTCGCGGGCGGGAGATTCATGTGATTGGTTGCTCGCAAAAAATTCTCAAGCTTCAGATACGCCCACCTCCAAGATTTTTTTAACGCTGCCGTGGAGACGGCCCGTAAATGTCATGAGTGGACCCCATTAACAATCGCGCGCAAATGCAGTGTGCTCATGGGAAATCTACTTTTCTATCTGCGCCACATGTGGCAACCGCAACAAGCAAGGAAACACCACAACGAGAACCACCAGGAAAACTCCCTGCAAATCCTGGTAAGTAGCCAGCTAGCAAAAGTTAATGAAATATTGACCCTGACTTTGTGCATATACAACTTTATGGTGTGTAATTATCTAAATACTGTCACACTTGCAGCCATGCTGTCATAGGTCTAGCTAGTTCTCTGTCCGCTTCTACACACGCATGGTGGACACAGTCAACCAGGTGAAGTGAAGCTAACGTTTTACTTGAGTAAAACATTAGCACCTGCTTTGTCCGCAGTTGTTGTCTTAAGTACCTAATCAACCAGCTGTCTGTATGTAGCATAGTTAGCTGTTTGTTTTAAGCCCCTTTTACACTCTTATTCAGAAATGCTGTAGTAAAGAAGATCCGCCATTACGTCAACTTTTTAATACTTAACCAGACAATGCCAGCATAATGCTGCCCCAGTGTGTGATATTAGACAGCATGCCGGCCTGACGTGTAACACAACAGCGCCGGCGAATATGTGTGTCTGCATGTCCCGCCATGCCGGAATAACGGCGCAACAGTCTCGCCTTGAACAGGCTGTGAAGGGGGCTTTGCCGCCACACCCGGTTACTAAGCAACGCTTATCGTTTAGGTATCCCTGATAAGGAGGCAGTCATATCATTAACTAAAACTAGCTAGATCTGATCGATATGGACATAAACGCGAGTGAAGTATAATCGGGAGAGTGATCAGGTTCTGCAAACTGAGACACGCAGCTCTGCATGATCACCTGCAGCTCTGCCGCTGTGAGGGGACCGGTGAGCAGAGCACACGCTTCAAGTTAGACCTAACACATTTAGCAATCTTATCTACCTCTGGAAGTAACCGACCTAGTTATAAATATGTTTATTCTTTACTTTTGGGTCACTCATTACTGGATTAGCGAGCTGCATGAGACTAAACTGACGGGCTGTCAGGAGAGGGAGAGAGGAAAAGAGAGCACCCTGTTTATTTCTCCCGTGTTATTATCCAAAGTTACTGTACATTTTTGAATAATGTAGTTAATCTACTATTAGTTGTTTGTGTAAATGTATTACTTATATTGTTGATTTTGGTAGAAGCGCCGATAAAAGTATGGATAATACAAAGATAAATGCACCTTGTTTGTGTAAGGTGGCTATTAGTTTATTTGGGTGATTACTGTATCGTGCGAGTGATTTCAGATAACGTCTGCCTACTGCATCCGCGGCCCAGCAGCTGTTACTAGTCTTGCCTATATGCTTATGAAACTGTTTCATCTTAATTATAATAAGGCATTGCATTTTCTTAAGAGGAGTGGCCTACCTGCCCAACGTATTTGTTGTCATATTTATGAGGGAACACTTGATGATGGCTAGAGCAAGTAAAGTTGAATTTTTTTGTGAAGCATGTTAAATATTTTCAATATTTGTTTCACAGCACCGACTGCGCTAACGGTGAGAAGTCGAACGAAGATAACAAAACAGAGGAGGTACATTTCATTATTTTATTAAACACTGAAACAACGGTGCCAACATATTAGTTTGCTTTATACAAGTTTAAGAAATCGGTGAATAAGCTAAATGAGTTGCACCTTGATTTTGACCATGTTTGATTGCAAAGGCCAGGAAGCACTTGTTAGAAACATAAACAGTGACTATATACAAATATCTAGGACTTGATAATACAAACTGTTACTAATTATATCCCTGAAACATTGGGTCACGGATATTAAGCATTTACTTCCGCATTGTCTACTGCAATTGAGGATCCTGGCTCTGAACACTGCAACTTCAATCGTTTTTATTGACTGTTTTCCAAATGATTGTGCAATTACGGTAGATGTTCCATTAACTATAGTTTGGAGTAGATGTAATTATTGGCATCAATGAGTAAATATAATTGGGTGTCATTTTTAAAGCTCTGTATGATAAAACATATTAGTCCAAAAAGTATGTAGGTAAATGGAAGTAGCATTAAACCAGTCTGTTCGCTCCATGTGATAACACTATTTATCCTCACTTTTTTAGGTTGCAGCTTATGGGATGGCAATGTAAGCTCTGCACATGTGTGGCTTCAGCGAAAGGGTCACTTCTCAAGCACTATCGATTGAAGTACGGTACCTTTGGAATCTGGGAGAAGATGCGAGTGCCTTGATCAAGGACTTTGAGGTTAGTACTATGGCTGAAATGATTCCTCAAGTAACTCGATTACTAAAAATTATCGGGCAGTGGGACAGACATACACGCACTCAGTCAAGCAGACAAACAGACAGACAGCGTGGCACAGAGGTGAGACCGGGGCCGATACAGATGTGCAGTGATCAGTTACAATTATAGTACCCTTATATGTGTAGCCCAGAAGACGTATACCTTTCTTTTTTTTAAGTTATTTGAAATAAAAAAACAATAATTATTAGTTTTTGCATTTCAGAAAATGGGTTCTTTAAAACTTAATGCACTAAATGGGTCTAGCTTTGACATAATATTATTGTATGCAATTTAAACAATAACAATGTGGATTTTTCTTGTTGTTCATTTTGAGAGGCCAGTCTTATTTTCTCTTTTCTATATTTACTATTGCTCTTTTAATAAAGCAAAATAATGTATTATCCGATTAATGAATTCATCGTTAGAATACTCTATAGCTGCAGCCCTAGTTAGTACAATAGTTTTCAGGATTTTTAACAGTGTTAGTTTTGAAGTTTTAAATAATGTAATCATGGATGACTGTGAGATGATCAAGAACATACATAGTGAGTGAGCAGTGAGGAATTGCTCTTTGTGTGTCTTGTAACATGCAGGCTGAAAGTAAGCACTAACCAGTTATCTTTTCAATGTCTGCAGGATGCTGCTGATGCACCTGTCAGTGTACAAGAGGAGTTGGCAGAGGAGGTGATGAAGATGTACCTGCTGCAGAACCAAGATGGGTCAGTCGATGAACCTACTGATGTAGGGATTGTGATTGAGAGCATCCCTGTCCTCAGAAGTCTTGGGAATCTTAGCAGAGCCGGCTGCTATCTGTTGGGACTAACCTATGCCTTGGATCTGAGATACCCCAAGAATCTCAAATATAGTTTTGAGGTATTCCAAAAACTACTGTTGGAGTTGGATCCTGGCAACCTTTCAACCAAGGTTCAGAGACTGAAAAATTGCCTGCATATGTAATTGCCGACTACTGTTCAGCAAGATGCTAAAAGGTACGAGTTGAGAGTTCCATTGATTGAATTGCATTTTGGACTGGTATTGTGTTAAAGTGTCACTGTTCTTGGTGCATTTCAGTCATATGCAGAGTTCAGTTCAGCCCGTTGCTCCCATAGCTCAATGGAAATGTTCACATGCTCATTGGCAAAAATATACCTGGTTGAAAGTTAAGCTAGATAAAATGCCTAAAAGTTTTAATGTTAAATAATCAAATTTGAGATTTCCATTGATGCTAAGATTTCTCTGCTGCAATTGGTTGCATTTTACCCGTGTTTAAAAGGACCGTTTAGTTATATGCAGAGCTCAATTCAGCTCATCGTTTTTATAGCTTGGCCATTGTTACCAGGGCTGCCCCTTCTTAGTCGATTAGTTGACTTTATTTGTGGTTTTGGTCGATGAAGATTTCTTTAGTCAATTAGTAATCTTTTAATGTATTTTTTTCATGGTGAATGACTTATTTGTGAGAAACTTATATCTATGAGTGGCCGTTAGGGACATTATTCAGAAATACCGTTCACATACACATGTGAAGCACTTTACTTTACTAACTTTACTTTACTAACTTTACTCAATTTTACTTACTTTACTAACTTTACTTCCGTTTCAACTGAAATCCCTCTCACACAACATACCGAAATCGCATTTCATGTGTATATGATAGCGTTTCATTTGTGTATAAGAAATTGTTTCATATGTGTGTGAGAGCGTTTCACATGTGTGTATGAGAGATTTTTACATATGTTTGTAAATGATTTTGGTTTCAGTTGTGTGTGTGTGAGAGTGCTTCACATGTGTATGTGAACGGTATTTCTGAATAATGTCCCTAACAGACCCTCATAGATATCTCTGGTAAACACAAGGATTTAAAGTTGTGTTTTTGTGTGATTCTTTGTGAAGAATATGTTGATTTAATCAATTAGTCATCACATTTTTATGAGTGTTAGTCGACTAAGAATGTATTTTGTCAAGAACAGCCCCTAATTGTTACAAATGTAATTTGCAAACTAAACCAGGTTGAGACTTAAAGGTGGGGTAGGTAATTTTGGAGAAACCAGCTCGAGTGCGCATTTGAAAATACACAACCGGAGAAAATCTGCCACTTCCTTACAGAGCCCCTTTGCTTATTGTGTTATGTTTATCATTTTGGTTTTATTAGATGTATTGAGTCAGGTAAAGCACTCCTGGAGTAAAGAGTTAAGTAAGTAAATGTAACACATATTTATATAATTAATAGTCCAGTTTTAATTAAATGTAGTTAAAAACATAGAGTAAATTTCACACATTTGTTTTGTTAAATAATAGTCTCCTTTTCAGTTACATCTACCTAGTATTTAAGTGATATCTACTAAAAAAAAATGGTGGTTTTGACTTAGGGTTACTATTGCATTGACTTAGGATTTTAATTATATTTACTCAATTGTATATGTTATGGTACTAAATGTAGTTATTTAGACCTACTTGATTTTTTTACTTGCATTTACTCAATTCATAAGGTACATTTAAATGATTTCACAGCTTTAAGATTTACTCAATATTTTTAAGTGTAAAAATGTTTCACCAATTAAATTGAGTACATCATCGTTTTAGTTTTTTGAGTGTAGGTCTGGTCTGTTTAATAAAGCAAATCTGCCACTTTTATATTGTAGAATTTGTTTTATTATTATTAAAGCAGTCTTTAATTGTTTGTCCTAAACATAGCCATATATGCTTTTGAAATGTAACATGTCTTTGAAAAAAGAACAGTATACAGTTTATATTGTGTATCACCTTTAGCATAAAATAAATAGATAGACGGACACTTTATCAATCCCAAATTGGGAAATTATTTTGTTACAGCAGCAGTGTGTTCAGGTATTAAAATATTTAAAGTTGGAATAAAGTATAAACTACACAACACAAGTGTAATGCACAGCAATCCATAAGATAAGTCCGATATTTTCATGAAAACTCCCCAGGAGGCACCAACACAAACGTGGCCGAGTGGACTCCGGAGTTTGCTCCATGAGTTGCACTGTATGATCTGTGGTGTAGTCTGTCACTCAAAAACTGAGTAGCCAATGGTCCCGCCCACCTGGGACGTTTGTGTCAGAATCGCAAACAAAAAATGAAGGAGTGCAAAGGAGAACAGCTGCAGCGAGAGCAAAAGTCTGATAATTGAGAAAGAAGCAAAGAGAACTGCAAACAAAAAGATATGTTAAAACAAAGAAAAAAAGACTTGTAGTTTACATGATTACACAAATGATTTGTTTGCAACTTATAGTTTTTTTTTTAAATTAAATGTATTTAGCTTGACTCAGTTTTTTCTCTTAAACTCTTAGTTTTGCTTGATTCTGAGGAAGTGTTGCTTTATCTTAATGGCACGAAACTAATCCCATAGTTCATAATGTTGTTTGCCGAGACCAAAATTAATGATCAAGCAGCATTTTAAAGTCTAAATATCCCTGCACATGTAGCAATGACATTTCTGCTGCTATCTTTGCAAAACGGGGGGGAGCCTCGCTGCGGGGAAACGGTGGACCTCTGTCGCCTGTCAGCGCAACTTCAATGATGTCGTTTCAAAACTTAAAAAAGGAAGGGCGGTGCCTGCCGCCAGCGAACCGAGCCGGCCGTTCTGTGATTATGTTTGTCGTCACTTCACAAGCGATGCGCGTTGCTGCTCCACAGTTAAACTACTTTCAACAAAGGACGTTCACAACAGTTGATTTGAGCACACAAAAACGGTGCCGGAGCATCAGCACTACAGCCCTTTATCCCCCCATACTTTGAAGGCCGGTCCGTGAAAATATTGTCGGTCCAGGCAGGAAATGAAAAAGTGCTGATTTTTTATCAAGTCTGTAAAAAATGTTTTTTGTGACATAGGCATACAGTATAACAGAGTAATAATAATGTATTAAAAACCCAGCAGAGCCTGGTTTTAATCAACACTCACCCTCCCTGTTGCTCCTGCTCTGTCGAAGTGTCAGTCTGGCTTCATCACTGTCACTGTGGCCCAATCCCAAACCACTCCCTCGACCCTACCCCTCCGTGGCGGAGTGAACTCCGTCTGTAGCCACACTCGCAGCTGAATGAGGCTCCCTCCTGTCAGATGGAGGGAGTAAATACTGCGGCAAGCTTTGGGACAAACTCCCCTCTCTCCGGCAGAAACAGGAAATGCCTTAACTGTATGTAACAACGGTTTCAAATCAGCATCTCTTTGACAAAAAATCTAAATTAAGAACTCAAATAAAACTCCAAACATCTTTCATTGTGTTACTTTTTTGTAAAGCTCTTTTAGTTTTAAACCTGATGTTTATAAGCTTCTTAGTTTTTGCAACAGTCTGTAAATATACACAACTTTATAATAAAATGCACACATTTACCTTTTTCTAGACTAAACACAGGTATGATCCTAAGTTAAAAAAATATGAGGTTATCATGAGGTTGTTAACATCGCAATTTATCAGTGGATGTTTGCTGGAACTACTTGTAAACAGCGTGTTTCCTGACGGACACACACAGCGTGACTCCGGTCAGGTAGAGACCAAGCCCCCAGGAAGTGCGCCGGACTCTGATGAAAATATTCGTGCTGGCCAAACGGCGGTACTACACTTCCTTTTGGTTGCCAGGCCCGGAAACACTTTTTCCCATTGACTTACATGGGGAAAGAGTGGTCTGTAAATCGTTGGATAATTTTTTTTAAACTAAATAAACTACCCAGTATGAACACTTGTATAGCCCTTATTAAAAACATTCGTTCCTCAAGTTGTAAAATGTGCTAATAACGTTATTCTGAGAGTTATTTCCCTCTGCATTATGAACGCGCATCTAACCCACGGGACCGCGCCGCCCGGCACGTTCATGTTACGTGTTCAGCACTACATGAGTTTATCTTTACCCATGGATGCACAATAAGAACGGACCCATATCGCCTTACTGCCAGCCCACGGAGCTGTAATAATGGATATATTGCACATGTTTGCTGTAATTCATCATTTGTAAAATATTATACTACATGGGCTGTATGATTACATCTTGTACCGTAAATGTTGTATTAAATAAAGTTAATATTACCGACGTAGATTAACGTCCCTGTAGCTTCTTATTGCACTAAGAAGCTTATTGCACTGTGTGTGTATGTGTGTATATATATATATATATATATATATATATATATATATATATATATATATATATATATATACAGTGCAATAATTATTTCATGCTAAATGAAGCTCTGTTGCTTGGATATCACTAGATCCTGTTACAGCGTAATATAAAAGTACATAACGATTGATGTGTAAATTAGCATAATTACTAGCTAACCGCTAGCTGCTAACTGCAGCCTCGTTAATATCAAATCTATCATAACAAACATTACCATGCTGTCATGAACGTGCGGTGCTGTTACGTGTACGCAAATTGACGTGCTTGATGTGAACGAGCATTTTGGGGGGCATGGTTAAAGTTGCGCATGCGCTATGAGCGCACATACGGGTACTTCTCAGGCATGCCGGGTAATCTGTGACGTTTCGCTCTCTCAAAAGTTGGGCCATTTTATCATCATGCGCGAATGAGCAACTCTCATAGGAATGAATGAGGCCCCGCCTCCCACGCTGTATCCAGTTCTTATTATACATCCATGGTAGAGACCGGTCTCAAGTCAGCACCGCTGCAGACTCGCTGTTTGAGGGCTTGATAGCCCACTCCCCCTCCACACCTCTCCACACTCGTTGGTTTGGAACAGCACTTAATGTGGCGGACCCTCCGCGCGAACGCGCAAACGGAGGGGTAGTGTGTAGGGGTAGGGTCAGTGGCGGCGCCAGGGTATGGCTGGGGTAGGCTACAGCCATACCAAGAAATGGCTTAGCCCCACCTTAGCCCCACCATGAAAAGTGATGCAAATTCAATTAAATAATAAGCTAAATGACAATGTTGAGAACACGGATTGCGAAAATATACGGGTCGTGTCCACAACACACAAACTGATCCTGCTGTAACAACAAGTGCACGTTACTGATGCAATATGGTTGAGACCAGCGACGTGCAGTCAGTGGAGGCAGGGGAGGCAGAGCCTCACCTGTCATACTCCAATGTAACGGAAAAACAATTAAAGAAAAACTAAATAATAATAATAATAAAATGTCTCCACTGATCTTGTGTAAATGTGATTTCTGTATGATTCCAATCGCATTTTATAGTCAAAATCAGCAAATTTGCCGAGCTCCGCTACGTGAGCGATGAGAAGTGAGGCAGGCACGAGCTCTGCCTCTCGTAAGCCCACAGTAACTTGCTGGAGCGCGGGCACTAATTTAGCGCGGCCACTTATTTTGTGAGCGCGCTCAAGCCATTTACTGTGGGCTGGGGGAGGCACAGATGAGATCTGCCTCACTTCAGAATGCGTCACCCCACAGAAACTGGCTGGAAAGCGAACCCTAAGCGCATGCCTGTTCCCATCTCACTGTAGGTCACCAATGTAATGTTTGTAGATCCCTTTATTACTTTTATCCTCACCATCCATAGTCTCTAAATAACTTATTTCACGTATATATGATATTTAGGCTCGCTACACATATACAACGGCAATGAAAAACTCACAAGGGGAGGCAGCCATAACCTCTGCCGCACTGAAGGGGGCGCACGTGAGCCCACAGGTTCTTGTTGCTACTGTTATTCTACCGCAAACAACAAACTCGACTTTTGAAACTACAGGAAGATAAGGACGACTTTTACAAAACAGTAATAGAGATTGTTGTCCAGAAGGATAGCATGGACTTCTATTCATCTTCAAGTCAAGGTAAGACCACAACTGTAATGAAAATGGGATCTTACTTAGAAAGAACAATCCAATATTTAGATTTTGGGTATCCTTTTGTTGATCGGTCTGTTTAAAATTAATCATAGCATCAGACTAAAAAAGCTTTTGAAAATAACAGAATATTTCGATTAAGGTCAAAATAGGCTATAATATTTGTAAATCTGACTCTGAAAGAGTCAGTGCCTCACCAGCCATGAACCTCACCGCACGTCACTGGTTGAGACCATTCGGGCTTATAGAAGAGGGGTGCAAGGAATAGTCTAAGGCCCCGGCTCCACGAGGACGGAAACTGGTTGAATCCGCATATTTCTCATGCGTATAGCCCTCTAAGCTCCACGACGCCGTAAGGGAAACGTAGAAACAGACCCCGCAAACGACAACGGGTCCAAAGGTGGATAGATCTGGGAACTGAGCGCTCTGGGGGGTCCAACGGGGCCGTGGAGTCGCCTATACGGTCATTCGTTTTCATAGCCCCGCCTCTCCCTGCCTCTCCCCCGCGGGGTTGCTATCGTGCTCCAGTCGCTACTGACCATGCTACAGTTCTTTGTGCAACATCTACAGGAGCTCCTCCTTGAATTCAGATTATGTATCTTTATCTCGATATGGACATAAACGCGAGTGAAGTCTAATCTGACAGGACGGAGACACGCAGCTCCTGCCGCTGTGATGCAGCGGGAGCAAAACACACACTTCAAGTCAGATCATCACCCTTAGCTATTTTAATTACCTCTCAAACTAAACTAGTTATAAATATGTTCATTTTTACTGTCGGGTCACTCATTACAGGATCAGCTGCTGCATAAGACAGACACTGACGCTGTCAGAAGAGAGGAAAAAGAGATGTATTTGATGATTATATATCATTATATCGTCGTTATTCATTTGTTTTAAAGCTCAATAAATAACAATGAAGACCTTTGACCGGCACTTTTATAATTTCGTCCGGAAGATTTAAACTTTAACACACGCTGACCGGCGAAAAACTCTGCCCGGTTCTGTCGGCCCCCACCGCGGAGAATACACAGAAGTGCAGCCATGACAACCATTCTTCTTCGCTGCTTTTGTGGAGGAAGTTGCTGCTTTTGTGGAGGAAGTTACAGCGCCACGTACAGGTTCGGCATATGTACTGCAGCTTTTCCAGCGTTTGGATGTAAACGGAGCCGTCTCGTGGAGCTTGACACAATCCGGTGTATATTGCGTGGGGACGGAAGTTTTTTTGCGGTTGCATTTGCGTTACTCTGATGCGTTTTGCCGTATTTGTCCTCGTGGAGCCGGGGCCTAAGTAGTGGGGGAGTTTTATACACTAAAGGTGTGGAAATTCTCTGGCGTTATAATATCAGCGCGGCCGCGGTCAGATCAAAATGCCTCCGAATGCAATTTGAATAGACCTACAGCCAATCAGAGCAACGAAACGTTGTCTGCGTCATGCCTTACTGATTGAGATCAGTCGAAACCGCCATTCAGTATCCCTATTGGATCTTCAACGTGTACTATCATACGTCCGTTCACAGTGATCCCTTTTATTTACTATAAGACAAATGTGCCGTTTTATTTCATACAGTTCCATTTGATTGAGAAAGGGAAATAATCTAAACCTCACGTGTGGCATTTCACTGTTTCACGGGGGGCGATATAGCGTGTGTGTAATTCAATTGCAAATACTGACTTGAGCACCACCAGTGTATGGGTTAGCCCTACCATAGATTACCCAACAAAAATACTCTGGCGCCGCCACTGGGTAGGGTGTAGGGGGCGGTTTGGGATTGGGCCGTAGTGACAATCACTTCCACTTCCCTCTCTGCAGCTCCTCCCTCTGTTTATCAGCAGAGGTGAAGTACACAGATCTTGAGTAAAAGGAGAAGTACTCAGATCTTGTACTTGAGTAAAAGGAGAAGTACTCAGTTATTGTATTTGAGTAAAAGTAGAAGTACTCAGGTCTTGTACTTGAGTAAAAGGAGGAGTACTCAGGTCTTGTATTTGAGTAAAAGCAGAAGTACTCAGATCTTGTACTTGAGTAAAATCAGAAGAACCAGTCCCAGAGTGTAGGAATAATCTGTTACAGTAAAAGTCCAACATTTCAGAATAATACACCATTTACTTCTAACTTGTAGTGGAGTAAAAGTACAAATGCAGGACTTTTACTTCTAACAGAGTATTTCTACACCGTGGTACTTCTACTTTTACTCAATTACAAGATCTGAGCACTTCTACTTTAACTCAAGTACAAGATATGAGTACTTCTTCCACCTCTGATTGGCTGAAATAATCGTCTTTACAATTCCCTGCTATGTCAGCTATTCTCATGTTTTATTTTGAAAAACTTCTCCCGGAAGTAGTATGGAACCTGTCACTCGTGCATTAGCTGAGAAGGGTCCAGCTCATGGATGTATAGAGTGGCGAAGTCCCTCCCCTTCCGGTGGACCTCCATGGGACCTTATTTTGGAAAAATTATGTATTGAAGTCAATGGAGAGAGAAAGATTATCTTTCGATCCCGTTTGAATTGTGCCACGAATTACACATATGATGTTTGTCAATTCAAAAGATAATTTTGCAAGTCAAAAAAAAAAAAATGTCGTAAAACTGTGAAGTAACACATTTGTTTGTGTGAAACGCTCAATGAACTACATCTCTGGTCAACAACACACGTCACCAAGATGGCCGTCACTACTGTCTTGTCAACAAAACGATTGACTACCCTCACTATCACCACAATGAAACACATCCTGAAGAATGTCATGCAAAGCTGCCTGCCTGCCTTCCTTTGATTCTCTCTGAACTGCCTGGTCGTTTTAATGTTTAATGTCAACCATTTGTGCAGATAGCATGAAGTAGAGAAGATCGCCGATGCTAACATTAGCGTTAGCATTTCTCCCCCGGGCTTAAATGGTGTATTATAGAATGATCACACCGGTGACAGTACTATTCAAAGGGTTCACAAAATATGACTACTACTCTTACTGTTTAACATTTTGGGTTACTTAATGTTACTTCATGTTAAGGCTAATACAAATGACAAGGCTGTAATGCTAACTAACGTGCTAGCTACTAGCTAGGTAGCTAACTTGATCAAGCCACTCCTGGTCCTTTCATCAGACGGGAAGCAAAAGAACGAGCAAGACCCATTGCTGGTATAATAACAACCTGGTACTAAGCACACAGGCATCTTGTTAAAGTTATCTTATCTTAGCCAGCGCCATATAGATAGATTATATCTATATGGCGCTGATCTTAGGTATCTGAATGGTGGAGGAAAACAATTGTGACATCACTTACGCGACTCTGGGATTTGTAGTCTTTCTAGTTACGTATTTTTCATAGTCTTATATTTCAACAGTTTTACGACAAACTGTGACTTTTTTGACATGGAAATAATTTTTTAAGATTGACAAACATCATATGTGTAATTCATGGCACAATTCAAACGGGATCGAAAGATAAGTTTTCTCTCTCCATTGACTTCAATACATTATTTTTCCGAAATAAGGTCCCATGGGGCGGAAGTAGATGGGCGTGACTTCGCCACTCTATAATAAGAGGTCCAGCTGCGGCCGCGGCAAGTACACGACACTACACGACACGCCCCCTACACGACACGCCCACCTGACACGACACTACGGTGGCTGAGAGACATTACCGTACATGGCAGATTAAAAGTGAATTGACGACACTACACGACACGCCCCCTACACGACACGCCCACCTGACACGACACTACGGTGGCTGAGAGACATTACCGTACATGGCAGATTAAAAGCGAATTGACGACACTACACGACACGCCCCCTACACGACACGCCCACCTGACACGACACTACGGTGGCTGAGAGATCGTACATGGCAGATTAAAAACGAATTGCAAATGTTATTGTAGCATTTTAAGCAACTATTAGGCAAACAAATTAATAACCTAGTCTATCCGTTTGAGACACAACAGTATAACTTTCAACCCAAATCATTTTGTCAACAAACGGTGGTTTAGTAAACTTTTTTTTAATATATAAAATAGGTATTAATGAGATAATCTATTAATTATGTTTGTCTAACTGCTACACATGTATTTATACATAAATGTAGATATTTGTGAACATCTAAATATAGTTGTTAAAGGTTTTAAGATATACATAATCACATCATGGGGTCATTAAGGACCAAATTAGGAGGGCCAGTCAGGCCACTAATGAGCTCAATCATTCACATGTATTATTATTACTTTATAAATGAAAAGTACTAGGGGTCTATTACAAAACCTTTGAAGGAATCGTCATGCATTCTGAATGTTTCTGTACTTTAAAAACATCATGGCTCAAGATCCTGTTCTTGTTCAAGATTATTCATACTCATTTGTGAATTTAACATCCATATTCACTCAAAACTGAAACACCAACATTTTTTTTGAAAGCATTGCAGGCCTAAAGCTCCACGTCAGTGACCTATATTTTAATTTCTTCCATCAAACTTTAAAAATGGCAAACAGCATGTTTTTAAAGATTTAATCTTTTAAGAAACAAAATATCAAATTTGAACAGAAGGGTTTAAAAACACGTTTTTAATGCAAATAAACTTGAAACATAAACCTATTTGTCATTTCAAAATTCACTTGTATTGTCTGCGTGAAAGGCACAGTAGGCTATGAGCGAATACATATCAACATTAAAAAAATGACAAAGTCGTACAATATATACCATGTGCTACTGTCTAGGATTAAGTATGATGAGACTTTTTTTAAGGAGGGACCCCAGAGCCAAGGGCAGGCCGAGCAGACCGCCTTCTCCCGCCGCAGGCTTCCCCGGTGATGGGCTCCGCCTCCGTGTAACAAGTCCCCTCAGTCTGTGCGGGGAGCTGCACCACGGTGATGCTGCTGTCATCGCTCGCCTCTCCTCCGGTGGGTATGAGGTGTGATTTATGCCAAAGAACGAACTCACTGAGCAGACAATCGTGCCGATCGTCGCCTACCATGCCGTGAACTATGCCGCGAGAGAAGTAACGTGACACTCTCGTCGCCACCCCTCTCGTCTGAGAAGCTACGTGACGTCTGCGTCTGAAGTTACTTTACTTTGGTAGTTATCACCAAATAACCCAGTAATGTTACAGCTACGTTGCTGTTCAAGCTAGACTCTATTTCAATATAGTTTTGGTATTAAAATAATGTTACACCTCTTGTATGCCCTGAATGCAAAAACAACCACAGACAAGAATATATCTTTTTAATTATCAAAATGATAACAAAGGCTGAAAAAAACAGGAGAAGCCTGTCTTCCCTTGGTCTCCAGGAGAAAACGCCACTGTATATCACCAAGTTTTCATATAGTTTTGTGTGTGAAATAGATCGCTGCAGTGAACACGACTTTATGTATTTGTTTATGGTTTATTTGATTTGGAGGGATGCAGTATACATAGAAGTTCAGAGAAGAGGCAACCCCTATATATTGTTTATTTTATTTCATTTCATTTTGGCACCATGGCAGAGGCAAATATAGAGTTAATGTGCGGAGATTATAATGTCCCGTTTACTAAAATATGTATTGTTTTATGATGTTTAGTTGACAAAATAGTCACTGTGCTACATTTTGCTGCACTCAAGCATACATCTGAAGACAAGAGTTGTGTCCCCCTTTGGCCACAAGGGGGAGTATATATATATATTGTATATATATATTTTGTATAGATGTTGCAACTATACAGAGCTTTGGCAATACTATATGTAACTGAGGTCATGCTAATAAAGCTATTGAATTTAATTGAGTATACCTTTAAGTGAGCTGTCAGGAGGAAACAAAGGTTCGCCAACACATTGCACTTTAATGCTGAGAAAGGCTGTACAAAGACGTGAAACGATGTGCTGAATGTCTGTGTATTTTTGAAGAATGCCAAGTAAAGGAAGAAAGTAATAACTCGCACTGAGTCTTAATACATTACTTTATTTCTATTATATAGAAACACTATCCAATGATTTATTATGTTTGTGTTACACACACACCATTACTGAATTAATTCTAAAACCAAGAATAACCTACATACAACAATAAGGAGCCCTGGCTCAAGGACGGACAAAACAAGGACACCACACATAATTATTTTCTAATTACAGTATATTTATTTAAAGAGAGTAACTCAATTGTGATATCAGTTAATCAGTAATGTGTGGTAGTGTGATGTGTCAGCAGGGCCGGATAGGTCAGGCCGGGAATTATACACCCAGCCAGGCCACTACCAGTTTTGTTTGGGGGCGTTTTGCCGGATGTACATGTATCATCAATATTTACAACGTTGCTGCCCGTAGTGATAGCCCTACAGTTTGAATCTACTACTTAAATAGAAACATATGCATAGAATATTGTTAAAAAAAAGGTGTGCATATGTATTTGGGAACCTTTCCATGTGAACATGTTTTATTTGGGGGTGGACCTCAAATGGATTAAACTCTGATCAATAACTATAGTAACTTATTGAGAGAACATGAACATAGCTTGCTTATACTGTTGTCATTACATTTCCTTTGTTTTGTTCAGTGTTTTCATAGACATAGCCTATTGAAACAGTTTCCTCTGTACCTGCCAGTTCTGTCCACTGAGCTCTGCCTGCATCTCTCCCTCAGGGTCATCACCATCAGCATCATCTGATAGTGGAACTGAATAAGGAGAATAGGTAATCATTACATTAACAACTATTTATGAAATAACATTATTCAAGAACATACATTATGCAACACTTATTTATCACTTAGTTGACCCTGTATTTGCATGGCCTAATACCATAATGATTGTCTCCCCTTTAGACAACATAACCATCTCAAGTTATTCACTCACAGTATGAGGGTTTGTAGCCCCACAGTTAGCTGCAGTCTAACGGTTATATTACATATATTTGCCTTGAGTAACATTAAGGACATGTTTGGGTTTTGTGTAGCCTTATAGTCTCCAGTCACACAGGGCCTGCCACTAACTTAGCATTGGACTGAGAAACTGTTTTGTTGACAGTCGATGTGCACATCAGGCTACAATATAGAAAGAAATGTAGCTCATAATGTTCGCTCACTTACTTTCTGCTTCGTCATTCTATACCATAGAATAAATCAGTGATTTTAGCACATTTCGCTGCCTTTTTTTGCAGGATGGGGGTCCATCCTTCCACAATAATTAACCTTGCCGTCAGTTTCAGTCGGTCCAGTCCACACTAATGTAAACAGCAGCGCGCTGGTCTCGTGAGAAACGGAGAGTGGAACAACCAATCACATCTTCATTATTCTCCTGAAATTTAAATGTGCCCATTCGCTAGTCTGACACATAGACTGTATATATAAAGGTCTGGTCTGACAGGTGCGTGGTTCTCACTGCGCTTCATACCGGTGCAACTTTGAACACCTTCAATATATGCCGCATTAATTGATTTGGCCTGCAGTCACCGCATCTGGGCTGAATTAAAACACGTATTATTTTAGTCCTGTGTGTTTATTAGAGGCCATGTCAGCAGGCCACATCACATCATGCCAGCGTTGCGTTCACAAGACATACAAGCCACAAACTGGCAATCGAAACATGCTACAACCTGAGGGACAGTGAATGAGACACACAGACACAGACACACCCACACACACCTTGAGGGAGGGAGGGACAGCTGATCGCCGTGCAGCGATCAGCTGTTCCCGAGCAGAGAGAGAGAGAGCTGCTAGACACAACTCTTATTAATCCCCGTACCGGACAATTGTTATTTGTTCCAATCGGAACCGGATTTCGGTTCCCGATCCTCATCACATCCCCAGCCACAGCCGTGGTCTTAACCGGTCTTGACATAAAATCTCGAGTCCTATAGGTCCGATACAGAGACAATACGAACCAAATGCAGTCGATTCCGAGACCAATACCGTTAAAAAGTGGTCTGGAGACCGGTCTCGAGTACAACACCAGCAAATATTCTCATACTAATGATTATTAATTATTATTCCCCTCTCTTCTGATACCAATACTGTGCCGATGAGAAAGTGTAGGCTACCTGTAACACTCTCCAAACTAGGAGCAGAATAATTCGAAAAATATAATATAGGATAATTCTATACAATGCTAACGGAGGCGAGACGTACGTTATTCACGCGCTTATCCACACGTACGTTATTCACGCGCATATCCACACGTACGTTATCAACACGCATATCTAAGATAGCACTTTCTAAGCTACGCCGCCGCCACGTGAGCTCGTACTTTGAGCGCACCTATGATACGTCGCCGTGACGTCTGACGTCTGACAACGTCGTGACGTCGCCTGTATTGTACGTCAACCCATTCAAAATTGATGGAGGCGTTGGCGCACATTGACACGTCAGTTCTCCGCTCAGTGAGCTTAGTTATCTGTTCTTTGGCACAAATCACACCTCATACAGTGGTGCCCTCGGCTCCCTCCGCCGCCACACTGCCCAGCACACTGGAGATCACTAATGTCTCTCAGCCACCGTAGTGTCGTGCCAGGTGGGCGTGTCGTGTAGGGGGCGTGTCGTGTAGTGTCGTGTACTTGCTGTGGCCGCAGCTAGACCATATTGCATTAGCTGACAGAAGAGCCTCCCTGCTCCCGAGAAGAAGAACAACAAAGTCCCACCATGGCTGTTTTGTGGATTAAATTGTGACAACTACCGACAAGATGATGAACGACACCATAGAGGAACCGGAGAAGGACACCGGTTTTGGTTAACCGAAAAAAGAAACATTCATGTGTACAGTGTTACAAATGTATTGAACATGTACAAACGGGTTTCCCATTAATGTACCGGGTGCTACAGTGGAACACGCACATACACAGTGTACCCGCGACTCACAATGAAGGCTCGATAATCAGCTCACAGCATATAAAATGGCATATAGGTGTAAGCAGAGGTAAAGTGCTATTTTATAAGTGGGGGGGGGGGGGGGGTCCTCACCTCCTAGGGGGGTCCGGGGGCATGCTCCCGGGAAGATTTTTAAATATTGAAGTTAAATGCATCAACCTGCTGCATTTTGAGAGCAAAATGAATTCATGGATACCTCTCTCAACACCCATATGAAACAGAACTGTAAACAGATTTTCTTTTTCTTTATGGATATTTTACAAATCACTCCCCTTTAAACTGTATTCTTGTTTTACTGTCATAAAGTATATCATAACTGTTTTTCATTTATTCTCGTAAATGGTGACCAAACCGTTTGAGACCCACTGAGATAACTAGACTAAAGTGAACTATCTAAACAGAGAGTCCCTTACCTCACTGAGCTGTAGTTATCTCTCTCAGTCTGACAGGAAAGAAGATTTACATTATAAATATTCCCCAAAATTATTCAAAAGCAGATTCTTCAAAACTCTCTGCTGTAGTATGACCACCAGGAGACTATTGATGTGTGTAGTGAGTTTGGTAGTAATAAGCTGTATAATAGTGATTGAATATTATTGTATTCTCTTTTTTCGGAGTTGCACTTTGCAGACGGTCCCTGAGCACTCCAGCTCGGAGGACGGCGTGTATTGGCTTTTTTTGATCAAAATAGGATGTAGTTCGTTGTCAACCTTACCACGGTACTTAGGAGACGTCATTTGTGTCTAAATAACGTTTTGTTCACGAGTTATTGATCCGTGAAATCAGAATCTCCCAATATCGTTCCAACTTTACTGAACTAAGCCAGAAGACCGTCTCATTTCGTAGACCGCTCGGTTTGCTGTTCCTTCACTTTATTTTTATATACATTTATTTTGGACGAAAACTTAGCATGAGGAAAAGCAAGTGTGGCGTGAGTGCGTGAGATATGGGTTAATTGCGTGACTCTCATGCTCAATGCGTGAGTGTTGGCAGCCCTGCTGCTAAAGATAGCCCGGCTAACGCTAGCTTGTAAATAGAAACTGGGAGGCTAGTTGAAGACGGTTTTTATGAATGGGCGTAGTGGCCAAACGGGGGTACTACAACTTCAAGGATGTCACTGGTATAAAAACAGCTTTATTCCAGCAGCAAATTGAAGTATAATAATTAATAAAGAACAATTAATAATAAAATCTTGGCAAGTTATGTGGAACAACAACTCAAAGGCTAGAGTTTATAAGAAAAGTAAGACTGCGCATGCGCTATGGGCCCACGTCCGGGTATTTTCTGAACCTACAGTCGCTCTATTTTTGGCTTCAAGCGCCACCGAGCAACTCTCATAGGAATGAACGCCTCTCTCTTTTTATTCATCCATAGGCTAGCTGCTAGCTGATTTGCTTAGCATGGGATTTTGACAGTTGTTTATATTAGTCGTGTTTACAAAATGAAGTGTTTCTCTTTTTCGTAAAACAATGCTAAGATTGAGTTTGATTGACATTAAGTGACATTATATAGTTGGCCCGTAAACACCTACAGTGTTATACTTTCTTATTCCATAAACAGAACTGCTGGGGACATCTGGAGGAGTTTTCACTTTTTTAGAGACAGTTATAGAGTAACTTTTGTAGGAGTGGAAGAACTACTTAGATATCTAACTTAAGTAAAAGTAGCTTAATAGAAAACATACTATGTTACAAGTAAAAGTCGTGCATTCAAAAAGTATTGCCTCAAAACTAAGTACTGAAAGTACTTATTGTGTGTAATGTCCCATTTAAAAGTTATATACATATGAATGTGTTTATCATGCAGCTTGTACAGGTAGAGCTCATTGTAATGCCTTTATATGCTGTTATTGGATATCTTAACCTTTAATTGTATATCTTAGTTTATGTATAGTTTGGTATGAGCTAATAATCTGAATCTGTAAAGTATCTAGAAACTCATTTTGTTAAACAAATGTAGTAAAAAGCACAATATTGGCTTCCAAATTGAAGTATAACTCATATAAAGTACAAGTACCTGAGTTAATGCATTTTAAAATCATTACACATAGCTAAAGTACACTTTAAAATGTAAATACTGTTCCAAGTAAAACGCCTATTCAAAAGTTACTTAACTACCCATTGATTCTCATCAAAATACCTAAAGTACCAAACAAAGTACTTATTTTGCACAAAGGCCTTTTCCAAAATACTGTTTACTTTAACAAATTGGATTTTTATTTGTTTAAGCATTAGTTATGGCAGCTGGTAAAAGAAGAGCTATTTTAAAACGATGTATACAGTGTTTGTTAGAGCCGTGTTTACTTTAAGGTCATTATGGTTTGAATGTTTGGCTTATTAATATAAGGCTTTAGATTCAAATAACTATTTATCTTTCGTGAATTACACTAGGGTTTAAAAGATGAACCTTTAGATGATTAATACGTTGATTGAAGTCTCTCTTTTTGCTGTGAAATGTGCGCTATCAAGGAGGATTAGACGGGGATCGTCTCATCACATTATATCATGTAGAATTGTCAGAGAGAAACCATGATATATTAATAGAACAATAATGTCATTGTTAGCTAATGAATGTTTCCATGCTGAACAACGGCAACATGACAAACGTTTTCATTGGTCCCTCTTCTTTAGAGAAGACCAGGAAATGATGGATATACGGATCGTGTTCAAATCAATAGGCACGCAATGACTCTAATATTTGTGTCTCTTGTATTATTTAAAAACATTGTAAATGAACCTCTGTATGTCATGTTTTCAGCTCCATTGGCCTCCAGATGTTACTCTCCCACGGCCGGGTGGAGACGGACGAGGAGTTTGACGCCGGCTGGGTGACGTACTTCAGCAAACCTGACATCGATGCCTGGGAGCTGAGGAAAGGTACCTTTGTGCTTTTTAAATATCTTCTGATGATGTGTCCTCGCTCTGTTGTTAATAGTGTGGTTCATGTTATGGTTATAGTTGGGGTTTCATTCATTGGGGTGTGGACAAAAGAATACATTCTGTCAAAAGTTAGACCTATTTTCAGTCAATCTGGTCAAGTGTTCTGGTTGTTATAAGCCCCAATGTTTCTAGGAGTTGGGTTTTATTCCCACTTTTAACAAAACTGTGTGTATTGTTTGGATAAAATGGTGCAATATAATGGTTGCTCTTCTTCTTATTGCTTATTCTAAATATAGTACAGGCAAGAGATGCAAATAAAGGACACAGCAGGACATTTAGATGAGAACACCAGGTCAAGCTAAATAAAATATATGAATAATATTAAATAAATAACCCAAAACAAAACTAAAAGGATCCCTAACGCACCACACTCTGAACTACACACAGATATAATCAAAGTTACTGAGGGTACCTGAACGCACCACACTCTGAACTACACACACATATAATCAGAGTTACTGAGGGTCTCTGAACGCACCACACTCTGAACTACACACACACACAGCTGGGTTACTGAGGGTCCCTGAACGCGCCACACTCTGAACTACACACAGATATACTCAAAGTGACTGAGGGTCCCTGAATGCACCACACTCTGAACTACACACACATATAGTCAAAGTTACTGAGGGTACCTGAACGCACCACACTCTGAACTACACACACACACAGCTGGGTTACTGAGGGTCCCTGAACGCGCCACACTCTGAACTACACGCAGATATACTCAAAGTGACTGAGGGTCCCTGAACGCACCACACTCTGAACTACACACACATATAGTCAAAGTTACTGAGTGTCCCTGAACGCACCACACTCTGAACTACACACAGATATATTCAAAGTTACTGAGGGTCCCTGAACGCACCACACTCTGAAAAAGGATCCCTTCAACATTTTTAAATAACTAGGTTGACGGTCCAATACACTCAAGAACCAAAGACACACACATACGATATGCATATTATATTTATTGTCCCCATTTCATGTTTTGTAATGGCTTGTGGCAATATTATGAATGGTGTCATTATGCTGCTGTCAAATCCTAGTCTCAGTACGATACCAGTCACCTCTGTGGAAACATTGGTACAACTGCCTTTTTCATTTATATTGAAGTGTATGTCTTTTAAAAATTGATCTTGAGTCTCTTCAATAAAAGCTGACGAATATCTTCTCCACAAGAAATTGTCTTAAAGTATTTTTCATGAACCTTAAATTCAGACGACTCTTGCTAATGATTGCTAATTCTTTGAAGTAATACATTTGTTTTTGTAATGAATGTAACCCTGAAGGCATGAACACCCTGATCGGGTACGACCTGGTGCCCGAGGCTAAGATCGTGGACTCGGCGCTCAGAGCGTGCCGGAGACTGAACGACATGGCCAGCGCCATCCGTATCCTGGAGGCCGCTAAGGTGAGATCACTCATCGAATTGTGGAAGAAATGAGGCCCTATGTCTCTTCCTAACCACTCTTACTTAATGTCCATGAGAATGTTCAAGATTCAAGGCTTTTATTGTCATGTGTACATAGCTACAGTTTAGATATGTCAATGGAAATCTGAGGCTCCTCCAACAGTGAAACACAGTAAAACAGATAAAATAGTGCAAAGGCAAGTTTATTTATATAGCACCATTCAACACAAGGGAATACAAAGTGCTTTACAAACATGAAAGGACATTAAGAGCATTAAACACATTAGAAACATTAAAAATATATTAAAACATGAATAACACAGGTACATGAATAAAAGGTAAGATGTGAATAGTTCAATTAAAAGCAGCGGCAAAAAGAAAAGTCTTCAGCCTGGATTCAAAAGTAGTAAAGAGTGCAAGTAAATACAAATACAATAGAATATAATAGAACTAGTGCAAGAATAGTCTATAAGATGCAAACAGATGAATGTTCTGGATGTTCTTTCCAAAGCTCAGGTGTTCAACAGTCTGATGGCCTGTGGGATGAAACTGTTCTGGTATAATAACATAATGATCTGGGATTAAAGGAAGTAGTGAAGGAGAATTCATCAGGACACTGGGAGACGTTATGATGAGACGGAGGGTGTTTTGGATGTGCCTCTGTTGTGGGAAAACTACAAAGCGACGAAAAGCACATCTAGATACTTGAGTCTGTGCATAGCATGTTGTTTCTTGAGGGTTTCATAAATGTGTAAAGCTAATTGGTTGCATGAAAGCCATTTAGTATCATTGTATATAACGGCTTTGAATAAATAATACTCTATGGAATATATATATACATAAACACTTATCTTTTGTAAAGGATGGTCCAGTGTTTCCTTAAGGAGGCAACAAGGGAAGCAAGGTGCCCACTGAGAGACTTCTAGGTCAATTCACTCTGTTAGGAACATTTCTGAGTAAAAGATGAATAAAATAGTGCGAGAGAATGATTTGAGATGTGCAAGTAAATACAAATAGAATAGAAATAGTGCAAGAAGAGTCTATATACAAGTACATGGAATCTGATATATTAGATAAATAATTAGCAAGATGCAAACAGGTGAATGTTTATGGATGTTCTTTAAAAAGTGCAGGTGTTTAATAATCTCATGGTGCAATATAATGGATTGAAGTAGAGAACAATATTATCACCGTAGTATTCCCATGTGTTGTGTATGGAAAGACTTGTTGTTTATTTGATTACTAGATGCTAATTGTTGTTTAAACCAATCCTAAAGGAGGGCTTCAGTCCATATGTATTGCTGATCGCTGTAAGTAGTGTACGCTGTGTTCTCCATAACAACATCCTCTTCATTTGTTATTTCCTCTGTGTCTTTCAGGACAAAGCCGGCCCCCACAAAGAGATCGACCCGTACCTGATCCAGGAGCTGTAGCCCACGCTGTCAGAGCTCAGCATCTCCACTCCAGAACAGCTCGGCATGGACAAGTTATAGACCCTCCAGGTGACGATGCTCTCATTACAACATGTGTTTTTAGCACATCTCTGCACACGTGTCTCAGGGACAGTTTCACCCCAGAAATGACTCTACATCAGGGGTCTCCAAACCTCAGCAGATAAAGAAAGTATAATGGAATACGGCCCACAAATGAAACTTGTGCTCGTCTTATATTGTACTTCTTAAATACATATGTACAAATATATTACACAGTAGTATTCATGTGTTAATGAGACCACTTTTCTAATAAAGCTGGAAACATTTTCTAACAAATCTTAGTTGATAAGAAAAAGCCCAATGACTTATTTCCATAACAAGCTTGAAACACACCGTTCCTATTCCTCCTTATTTTAATCAATCTGAAGCTTCTGTTTTAAGGGATGAGCTGCCAACACTCACGAGCATCATTTACCTACATTTGATTGGTTTTGCTAACTTATAAATGAACTTATGAGGCAATGAACCTCTACTGAGGGGCCCAGCCCTTCGTATATTTTTCTGTATGTGGCCCTCAGTGAAAAAAGTTTGGCCACCCCCTGCTCTATTTACTAATTACTCTTCTTTGTAACTCACTTTTAAATCGGTTTTCAATCAATGTGTTTGGAGTCAGTTCTATCTCACACAGGCTCCGCCCTCTACTGGACTCTATGCGTACTACTCTTCATCAATGACACGCGAGTGTTCTCACACTGAATTTACATAAATGTAGCTGGCCAATCAGGGCGAGCCTACCCAAATGCGCGCGCAGGCCTCACAGTATATAAGGCAGCTACACCTCCGACTGTCATCCTTTTCTCTTCAGAGACACACCTGACCAGAGAAACATGTAGAAGTATCTTACCTCTCCAAGAGCAAGCAAATGGAGTCGCGGCCCACACTCCACAGTGACTCGTTTGCGGAGTTTCACGGTGAAATTGACATCGTAATTTCGACGGTTTTGGGCGCGAGTTTAAGGATACGATGATACGCCTCACTTTATATTTAAAAAGGAGAGTATCGAAAACCGGATCTGATTTTATATGTATACCGTACTAGCCGCCAGTAACCGGTATTTCGGTAATTAGGTTATTTTGTATTTAAATGTATATTTTGTACCTCTTTTTGCAACTTATGGTCTGAAGTTGTTTATGTTTGCACCACAATACACCAGAGCTAATCCCTCTGTGTGTACCTGGTGATAAACTTGATTCTGAATTCAGGAAGTTAATGTGTGTTAAAATGTGCAGCAGCTCATGAATGATATTGCTTTTGACTTCCTCTCATCTGAACATGTCTCCTTCTCCTCTCTCCTCAGGTCCTTGGATGTATAACGAGATGACGATGAGCTCTTCTGATTCCCCACTTTAAATATGTCTATATATTGTTGATCAAATCCATGCTTTCCTGTTGTGTACAAAATGGTGGACCTAATAATAAAGAAACCAATAATTTAAGAACGTGTGTTGTTCTTTTAGTTTTGTATATAAATGCATCATGTTTTCCAAGTTGATCAAATAAACTCATTTATACAAGATTAAAACATTGTTTATCTATCTTGGTCAAAGTGTTGATGAAGCAGTTTGTACCTTTTGGTACAAACTTAGCGGGCTAACTTCAGGGAAAACTCTGGGTTTCCGGTCCTACGACGCTGGTTCTCTTTTTAGCGGGCTAGATCTCCATGGTAACTTATGCTGAGCGGCTAGCCTGGTCCGGAGCAGGTTAGGTTGCAGGCTAAGAGATCAAGTCAGTGAAAGCACCGCCTGCTGACCAATCAGAGCTCAGGAGAAAGGAAATACAGTTTAAACTGCTGTTGCAGGAAAGACGGCCGGCAAACTGACTGTGAACGTGAACATTAATAGAATATCACCTCCCATCTTCAGAGCAATCTCACTATTATAACATTAGCGTTAAGAAAGCTTACTTAAATATCTGCCACAATATAAGTAACCGGATCAGAGTAACATTACGTACAGTCCGCGGCACTGAGTGCAGACGTCGATGTGTCATTCATATCACATCATAATGTATCATATATTTCCTTATCTGAGTCAGCTTCTTGAGCCGTATCTGGCCATGCAACACTCACAGTGTCACATACTGTATGCAGAAGTATTATTTTAAGCAACACATTAAGTTGACGAAACACTCGAGTCAGTAATTAAAGTCAGATCCACTCGTGTCTTATACGGGGCAGTGATATCATAAACCTGTTAATGTACGCATTCAACCACTTTTTCTTTTACCAGCTGTATTCACCTTGCAGGTGCAGCTATGTGGCTTTTATCCTGGATAAAGTGTTTAAAGGTCCCATGTCTTGGCCATTTCTATTGATCATAATTCCATTGTTGAGGTCTACTAAAATAGATTTATACCGTGCAATTTTCCAAAATCACATTGGTTTCTCATACAGCATCTCTGTAAAGTATGTGTATTCACCGGTATTCACTCTCTGTCCTAAACGGCTTGTTGGAGCTCCTGCCCCCCCCTCCCTGTGAGCCCAGTGTGCTCTGATTGGTCGAGACGTTGAGAGGCTCGTTGCTGCTCACAGCTGCTGCGAGGAGCGGACAGGCTTCCGTGTCGGCGATACAGCGAGAACAAGCGAAACTCATCCTGAGCACACACAAACACTCACAGCCGAAGTAAAAACAATAAGTGTGGCTTGATATTGAGTAAGAAAAAGGTTTATAACGCTGTGAGAATGGGTCTGCGGAGAGCATTTCTCCGCGATCCCAACGTAGTAGCCCGAAAAACGTTTACCCATTTAAACAGTCGTGGTAGATACCTTGTTTGTTTTTAAACATCATAAATTCACAAACAACAATGAATACTTACAGGTTGTGTACCCGAATCTCCCGCTGGTCCAAACAAAGTAGGAACAGCATCGTTCTTTGAGGTTTTCTTTTTACTTTGCAGACCGTTTACATGCATAAAAACCTTCATAACACACAAGGGGACGGGTAATAACCGGAAAAGCATGACATGGGACCTTTAATGTTTAATGTTGTTTTTATAGGCAATCATTTATGCTTTGTTAGTTCCAGGTTTAATATGTACAATAAGTTAATTTCTATAAGTTTTGCAATAAACATTGAACCAGTCCGGCCCTCGACTAGTACCGATTTTTAAAATGTTGGCCCACTGTGTATTTGAGTTTGACACCCCTGCTCTAGATGATAGGAAAGGAGGTTTGAAACTTCCTTTATAACCTCCTTTAGCTTAGGAACCACTGGACCTCCCTCACCGAAAGGAGAGGAGAACATGCTTTCCCACAATGCCTTGCGGCCGCAGCATTTACCATCACACAACATTCGGCCGTTCACGGAAACAACCGATTATGACCGAGAAATGATATCATGAAAGTTACGGTGCTTATTAAGCATTTTAAAACGTATGTGGTAACGTGCCAAAGTGCTTTGTTTTGAACGTTCATCAGTATTATAATCAAAAAGAGAAATATGAACGTTAGTTTTTACTGAAATGATCAAATTAAGTCAACATTTCAGTCTTTACTGAGCTGTGTGGGGTTTGTTCAACTTTTAAAAGATGTTTGAATGGTGATATACACAGTGATAGATGGAGGACTAACGTTTATAATAAATACATTTATATTTATTTTAACATCTTTTCATACAATCATACGTATTGGGATCATTTGTATTAATGTGGACCGGAGGGAGAGGGTGACGAGCATAAGTTTCACTTTCCTTTTTTATTTCAATTCCAACCTCGTTCATGAAGAATATGTTTCTCTGTTGTCCACGTTCATAAAGCATAACACAACAGCATCAGAGCACGGTGCAGAGTCTCTAGATGAGTTTACAATAGTCCGTCGTTCTTATTATACATCCATGTTGTAGTCCGCTGTATAGAAAACTGTAGTTTCCCCACAGTAGCAGACTCACATTTATGACGTCCGCGCGCATCATAAATACGTAGATAGTGAAAGTGCAGTTGGATTCTCAAAGCACCGCAGTCTCTTCTCCGAAATCCTTTTGAATTCTCTTATCCACTATCCCTTAACCCCGTGACGTTTCGCACAGAGGTTAAGGAATAGACGATAAGGATAGATGATAGGAGCTGATTTTTTGACTATTCGACTGCAGCCCAAAGCCCTATAGAGTGGCGAAGTCCCTCCCCTTCCGGTGGACCTCCATGGGACCTTATTTCGGAAAAATTATGTATTGAAGTCAATGGAGAGAGAAAGATTATCTTTCGATCCCGTTTGAATTGTGCCACGAATTACACATATGATGTTTGTCAATTTAAAAGATAATTTTGCAAGTCAAAAAAAAAAAAAATGTGTCGTAAAACTGTGAAGTAACACATTTGTTTGTGTGAAACGCTCAATGAACTACATCTCTGGTCAACAACACACGTCACCAAGATGGCCGTCACTACTGTCTTGTCAACAAAACGATTGACTACCCTCACTATCACCACAATGAAACACGTCCTGAAGAATGTCATGCAAAGCTGCCTGCCTGCCTTCCTTTGATTCTCTCTGAACTGCCTGGTCGTTTTAATGTTTAATGTCAACCATTTGTGCAGATAGCATGAAGTAGAAAAGATCGCTAGCGTTAGCGTTAGCATTTCTCCCCCGGGCTTAAATTGTGTATTATGGAATGACCACACCGGTGACAGTACTCTTCAAAGGGTTCACGAAATATGACTACTACTCTTACTGTTTAACATTTTGGGTTACTTAATGTTACTTCATGTTAAGGCTAATACAAATGACAAGGCTGTAATGCTAACTAACGTGCTAGCTACTAGCTAGGTAGCTAACTTGATCAAGCCACTCCTGGTCCTTTCATCAGACGGGAAGCAAAAGAACGAGCAAGACCCATTGCTGGTATGATAACAACCTGGTACTAAGCACACAGGCATCTTGTTAAAGTTATCTTATCTTAGCCAGCGCCATATAGATAGATTCTATCTATATGGCGTTATCTTATCTTAGCTATCTCTATTTTAGTGGAGGAAAACAATTGTGACATCACTCTGGGATTTGTAGTCTTTCTAGTTGCGTATTTTTCATAGTCTTATATTTCAACAGTTTTACGACAAACTGTGACTTTTTTGACATGGAAATTATTTTTTAAGATTGACAAACATCATATGTGTAATTCATGGCACAATTCAAACGGGATCGAAAGATACGTTTTTTCTCTCCATTGACTTCAATACATTATTTTTCCGAAATAAGGTCCCATGGACCGGAAGTAGATGGGCGTCTACTCTATAGAGTGGCGAAGTCACTCCCCTTCCGGTGGACCTCCACTCAAAAAAGTCAGAGTTTGTCGTAAAACTGTTGAAATATAAGACTATGAAAAATACGCAACTAGAAAGACTACAAATCCCAGAGTCGCGTAAGTGATGTCACAATTGTTTTCCTCCACTAAGAGATAGCTAAGATCAGCTGGCTAAGATAAGATAACTTTAACAAGATGCCTGTGTGCTTAGTACCAGGTTGTTATCATACCAGCAATGGGTCTTGCTCGTTCTTTCGCTTCCCGTCTGATGAAAGGACCAGGAGTGGCTTGATCAAGTTAGCTACATAGCTAGTAGCTAGCACGTTAGTTAGCATTACAGCCTTGTCATTTTTATTAGCCTTAACATGAAGTAACATTAAAGCTCCCATGTCATGCTTTTCCGGTTATTACCCGTCCCCTTGTGTGTTATGAAGGTTTTTATGCATGTAAACGGTGTGCAGAGTCAAAACCCTCAAAGTACACCCTGTAGCGAGTAAAACTCTAACACAGAAAATACCTCCCCAAAACGCCTCGTTGGAGATACGTCACTGCCCATTTGATTCTTCCGGGTACCGCCTGATGTCATGCGGTACCCGGAACGAAATGGACCAATCCCGAAGAGCTATGGCCACACCAGCAGCGGCGTGTTCCTCCTCCAGAGGTTCGAAGAACCGGCATTTCACAGACGAAAGCTTCCAAAACATTGCCCAGTTTGAGGCCGGATATGCACAGCTTGTTTGGACCGTTTGGAGCAGGGGAAGATCTGGGTATACAACCTGTAAGTTTGCATTGTTATTTGTGTATTTATCAAACAAGACTGTTTAAATGTGTAAACTGTGTTGGACTGCTAAGCCATTGACACAGTGCTAACTGTGCTAACTAAGTTGCTAGAGTTTCCATATATCAACTCTAATATCAGCAGATGGCCTTGCATACATGTATCTCATAGCAGGAGAATGTCTGCATTCACACACAAAATACCTATTGACAGTATACTCCGGGTGATTTGCCGGTCAGTCGCGAAACGTAATTACATTATAGCTGGCGTAGCGATCTAACACACGGAGCTAGAGCTAGTTTTGGTCGGAAAAAACATTTTTGAGATGCTACGTTGCTAGCGTTTAAATATATCAACTACAATGTCAGCAGATGGCCTTACATGTTTGTCATGGCAGGAGAATGTCTGCAGTCACACACACGGAATACTCATACAGTATACTCTACTGTGATTTACCGTACATTGTGACCGTATGTAGCTAACGAGGCTAGCTGTATGCTAGCGCAAAACAATGTATTCATGCAAGTTACATTGTATGGTAGCAGAATACCCGTATACGATTGCAATTATAAACACGTTATTGCTAGCCTAATATGAACCACTAGCTTTTGTTCATAGTAGTTTTATTACACTGCATTATAGTTGCCTTTCCTCCAAGCTAACGTTCATATCGTGTTAGCTACCAAGGTAAACAAAGCTAGGTTAGCATATTAGCAGGCAAGCTGTTCATTACACAACTACTACTAACGAATCTAAAACAACTAAGTTTCTCTAATATTTTGTGATTTGCATTTGATTTCGTCCAGCCAGATCCTGGCGGACAATCCATGACGGGGAAGGGACTTCGACTACTACTGAGGCTTCGTGCTAAAAGGCACCGCACCGACTGTGCGCAGGCAAGATGCGAGGAGGAGGAATGAATGATATACCGTGTGTATATATGTATATTTATGTTCATTTTGTACATTTCTAAAAATAAAGTTTAATGGAAATACTTAGTAGGCCTATCCTTTCTTCCCTGAATTCATATATAGCAAACCATGATTTGATTTCTCATCAAACAGTAGTAGTTTATAACGGGTAAAAATAACTTACTCTTTGTTATGAGAGTAGCTCGTAGGCCACAACGGAAAGACAAGGAGACATACACGAGTTTACAAAACCACGGCACATTTATTGTGGTAAATGCAGAGATAGGTGGTTGAGAGGATCGCAGAGTTAGTCTTCCTGCAGCCGCTTTGGAGAGAGACTGTGTCCGGAGGTGTCCGTGATCGTGCTGATTAGCCTCTTCAGCTCCACCCCATCGTAAGACAAAGGCCCTGGGGCCGTCACACTCTTCTATAACAACAGTTAAAAATATATATGTATATAAAATATACCGCTGTACCGACGCCATGATAAGACTGATGTTACGCTGAGAGCAGCCGGGAAAAGCACTGACATGGGCGCAGCCTCTCTGGTGGTTGACTAATCAGAACGAGTGGCCGAGCTGACCAATCGGAGCACACTAGGCTCACAGGGAGGGGGGGGGCAAGAGCTCCAACGAGTCGTTTAGTGGAGAAAGTGAATACTGCTGAATACACATGCTTGACAGAGATGCTGTATGCGAAACCAATGTGAGTTTGGAAAATTGCACAGTATAAATCTATTTTAGTATACCTCAACAATGTAATTATGATCAGTGGAAATGGCCATGACATGGGCCCTTTAAGTAACCCAAAATGTTAAACAGTAAAAGTAGTAGTCATATTTCGTGAACCCTTTGAAGAGTACTGTCACACCGGTGTGATCATTCTATAATACACAATTTAAGCCCAGGGGAAAAAGGCTAACGCTAACGCTACATTAGCATCGGCGATCTTTTGCACTTCATGCTATCTGCACAAATGGTTGACATTAAACATTAAAAAGACCAGGCAGTTCAGAGAGAATCAAAGGAAGGCAGGCAGCTTTGCATGACATTCATAGTGAGGGTAGTCAATCCTTTTTTGACAAGACAACAGTGACGGCCATCTTGGTGACGTGTTTTATTGTGCGAGACCGGAGATGTAGTTCATTGAGCATTTCACACAAACAAATGTGTTACTTTACTTATTTTTTTGACTTGCAAAATTATCTTTTAAATTGACAAACATCATATGTGTAATTCGTGGCACAATTCAAACGGGATCAAAAGATAATCTTTCTCTCTCCATTGACTTCAATACATAATTTTTCCGAAATAAGGTCCCATGGAGGTCCACCGGAAGGGGAGGGACTTCGCCACTCTATAACTGAAAGAATTGCCACAGCGGAAGTCCAAAATGCTTGATCGTCACATGGTGGTCTCTTTATAGGGCTTTGTTCAGTCATACTCATACAGTGGCTGTTTCTCAAAGTCGAGGACGATTCCTTGGTAGGACATGTCTTTCGGGTCCTTCTGAGGCTAGGCAAGAATCCTTCCTAGCATTCGGAGAACGAAGAATGGAACAGGCTAGCAAGTGTGCAGGTGTGCCTCATATGCAAGGCCCCTTAAAAGGAGCGCGATTAGTTTGAAGACTCATAACTGATTTGCGAAGATCGAAGATGTACTTGAGTAACTGTATTTTATAAAATGATCATCAATCCAGGACAGAACCACTAAACTAACATAAAACGTTCTCCTTCTGTTTGCAGAGTCCTGGAGGATAAGCAGCCATAAGAAAATCATAAAATCACCATCACCAATCAATAATAACATTTGTATTCATATATCATACTTGATGTCTGCAAACCTCTTTTACACATATTGGTGCACATTGTAGCATAAACCACAAATATCAACAAAAGAGGCAAAATCAAAACAAGATTAATTTTAATTATTTATTTGGAGGCTCTGAAGGATCCTTCCTTGACATTGAGAAGCAGCCACAGTATAGGAAAAGCAATTTAAAATAAGTTTAAAAATAGAAAAGCATTTCCTTGTGTGTGTCGTTTAGGCATGGATGTATAATAAGAACTGGATACAGCGTCGGAGGCGGGGTCTCGTTCTCATGAGAGCTGCTCATTGGCGCATGAAGGCAAAATGGCCCAACTTTTGAGAGAGCGAAACGTCACAGATTACCCGTCATGCCTCACTGTCAGAGCAGAAGAACCCGTATGTGCAGTCACAGAGCATGCGCCCCTTAAGCCCCGCCCCCCGAGCTCCCACTCTCGGCTCACTAGAATTAATTGAGAGAGAAAATAAATCTAGATTCGGCTTTTAGTGCATTTTATAACTTTAAGGACCAAATGATTCTAATAAGGCCTATAAAATAGTTTATACTGGGTAGTTTATTGAGTTAAAAAAAAAAGTATCCACCGATTTACAGACGTCTCTTTCCCCATGTTAGTCAATGGAAAAAAAAAATGTTGGGCCGGGTGACGTCACGGCCTGATACGGAAGTTGCAGTACCGCCGTTTGGACACAAGGAATTTTGGGCACAGAGTCCGGAGGACTTCCTGGGGGCTTGGGTTTAGGGAGGGCGGCGCCCTATCGCCCCCTATGGGCCAGCCGCCACTGGGTAAGTACAAAGTAGCAAAAATATTGAGATACTCAAGTAAAGTATAAGTACTTCAGAATTGTACTTAAGTACAGTATTTGAGTAAATGTACTTAGTTACTGAACACCACTGGGTTTAATTCACTACCAAAGTATATTATATTTACATTCACCAGCACAAACAGGTACAGGTTTTTGCAGTTTGATAATACAACACAAATAAAACTCCAAATCGCATGCCTAGGTACCAAATGCCCCAAAATCCCAAATCTTACCCAGCAGTCAGTACCAATTGGTAAAATAAGAACAAGCCCTTATTTTTGTCATAACCCGGCTCCTATGCCTGACAAAAATGTGAAAGGATGCAATGGATGGTGGTAAATTAAAGTATTGTATGTAATAAAGTAAACATGTACTTGAAAAAAACTCAAGATAACACCAAAGGAAGGCCGATACGGGTAGCTGCTCTGTGTTACCTTCAAGGACAAGAGGTCATGTAAAATGTACAGGTACAAAACAGAGGACTAGGACTTCAACTGTCACACACACTCCACAAGGTTTTTCCTCAGCTCAAGTTGAGGTCTTCATAAAGATACGGGTCCAGCTCACGGAGAGCATTGATCAGAACCCTGCTGGCTGCAGCTCCTTTTCTTCGCACCGCGTCCACCACCTCTCGTGCTCCATCATTTTGGGGTTTGGTTCTGGCCGACGTCATTTCAGATTCATTGATGACTCCAGACTCAAAGAGTTTATCCAGAAGGTCATTCAGGAGAGTTGGAGTCACTCTTCGAATGAACTCTGTCCGAACTGAGAACAGCCACTCGACTACTGGGACTCTGATCTCTGCTGGGACTCTGCTCTCTGCTGGGACTCTGATCTCTGCTGGGACTCTGCTCACTGCTGGGACTCTGCTCTCTGCTGGGACTCTGCTCTCTGCTGGGACTCTGTTCTCTGCTTGGACTCTGCTCTCTGCTGGGACATTTCTCTGGGACAATTCCTTCCTTGGATCTGGAAGATAAACAGGGAAAAAACTTTTGTTAACCAACAATCACATTAAACAGATCTCTTAAAAATTAAAGTATCTCGACATTCCCAGAGGGGGATTTCTGTTCACTTAAAGTTATAATATGTAAAATTTCCTCATTAAAATGTATAAAAACTCCTACAACTGTATTATTTATATTTTGTTGAGTTGTGTACAAACATTATTGCAAATGGTTCAGAGAGATGTGTAATTTTAATCAAGGTAACAGTACGTTCATCACGGTCTCCTGTAATGGCGGCGTATCCACTTAAGCATTAGAAGCTGAAGACTACAACTCCCATAATGCCACGCTGTTTCGCCACCGCACAATACTAGTTTTTATTATGGTTTTAGAATATAACAGCTTGTGAGTTTAATGTAGTAATGATGCGCTGCCATGGAGCCTTAATAGAGAATGCTATGAGATGGAGCTTTCGAGTTATCCAGTCTATCACTGGGTCTGAGCTCAGGTGGAGTCTTTACCTTCCAGTGACACGCGACAATACCAGACTACGTTTCCACCTTGGTCCTTGACCTTCAAAACCACTCTCTCTGTGCTCGTCGTCAGGGAAACTAGAAATGCCGGGTAGTAGTTTGGTCCAAACCTGGAATCAAATGTTTTACTCTGGAAACCAGAAGCAGAAGTTAAATGTTTATCTGGATCTTTCCTGATTGTGAATCCACATGCAGATAAATGTGTGTTAATGATCATTGTGTTTCTTTAGAGGAGTATCAGTGACTCACCTCAGGCTGAATGAAGAAGCCCTCAGGTTCACAGTGCACACTGTAACTGTGATCAATGTCCAGCTCACAGTCGGAGGAGATTGGGATGTTCACAGCACGTCTGTGTTTAACAACCTTCAGAAACAGGACATTTTGATCAATTTAAAACAACATGTTGACAGACCTGCTCTACAGAGATATAAGAATTACAATCAATTAAGAATAACATCATGAGGACATATGTGAGTAGATTAATTTAAGTGTATAGGTTAGATATTTTTGGATGAAATTCCAATTCTCCAACACATTTTTTAATATATTTATTAGGGTTGTTTACAGAGCCCCTAAAGCAGGGATGCCTAACCAGTCGATCGCGATCGACCAGGGAGATTCCCAGTCGATTGCGAGATGTGTCTAAAAATAGAACAACAATATTCAGTTTTATCGTTAATGTCCTATAACATAATCTTCCTGTGCCAGAATAATGCACTTGAACGCATCAAAGCTTTGTGATTGGCGTGACCCCACGTGTCGGGGCGTGGCTGGTGGGCAGTGGGCACTAGTTAGCTGACGTTGTCCGTGGCAACAGGAGTGACAGTCCGCACACACACAAGACCCCAATTATGGCAGAAGCAAAAAAGCCCAAAATATATCATTTTCACTCCGAGTGGGAGGATGATTATTTTTTTGTTTATTCCAATTCAAAGTCCATCTGTCTCATCTGCAATGCGAGCGTGGCTTTACCGAAGAAGGGTCATTTAGAGCGGCATTTCAAAACGGTGCACAAACGCTACGAGACGGAATTCCCTCCTAATTCTGCCCTACGCTCTTCTGTTCGTTGCGTGCATATGTAACAGAGTTAAACATGTGAATACATAATTATAAGTTTGTGAATGTTTAATTCATAATAAGTTGTGAATTTTACGAGATGAGATTGTTTCATTTAATATTTTAAGTTTTGTTGTGGGAACACCTTCCCGTTGCACGTCTTTGTTTACTTCCGGTATGTATTTTCCACCCTCCGCGGACTGGCCATCTGGGGAATCTGGAGAATCACAGAACGGCCGATCGTCAACGGCCGTTTTTAAAAGTTGCACCAACGGAGGTCCGCCGTTTCCCCGCAGCGAGCCTCCCTCCCACTTGACAGTTCGCTAGCACTTGGTAAAGAAAAAGGTTGGGCACCCCTGCCCAACTGCCCTGCCCCGAAAAAAGAAAAAAAAACTATCTTGTGCTCTCGAGAAAGTTACCGGTTCACCAAGTAGGAGAGATGTGCCTTTTACACACCGCCTTCACTGTGTGTGTGTGTGTGTGTGTGTGTGTGTGTGTGTGTGTGTGTGTGTGTGTGTGTGTGTGTGTGTGTGTGTGTGTGTGTGTGTGTGTGTGTGTGTGTCAATGGCATTTGTTTTCAGAAGATATTCTGATAGTGTCGTTTGTTCCAGTGCACTCCGACAGGACTAAACACTAAATCGAGATTAAGATTAAACAAACTTCTTTCACTTGGGAACACACACCTATGGACCTATGGAGTTGGCCAGATATGTGTAAATTACTGTTCATGGTCATTTGAAAACAAATGCTGGTGTCGGACACACACAAACACACCGAACACACAAACACAGAGCGTAGCAGAGCACAAACACACACACACATCATGCGCCCTGGTGACCGGACATGTCCTTCATAAAACGAGTAATAGGGGGAATAATCGGGCAGTTCGATGTGTGTAGAGGTGTGTGTGTGTGTGTGTAGAGGTGTGTGTGGTAAAACGTAGCAGCCTCGTCTCTCTTCAGCTGTTCTAATGAAGTGAAGGCGGTGCATAGAAGGCACATCTCTTCATTCATAGATCAAGGCAGACTGGTCCACAGACTCTCCTGTTTTGTGAATCCGGTGCTTAAACAAATATCTCTACACCCCTGGCCGAAATTTTTTCCATGATCCGTAGTTGTCAACATTAACGTGTCAAAACTCGCGATTAATCTGGAAACCTTGACGCGTTACAAGAATGAATGCATATTAATCACATGACCAATTCCTGTAACGCGATCACACGTGATGCCGGCTCTAATCCCTAAAAACTACCAGAGGGTTGGCTAGCCATGGCTAACATCACTGTGACAGTCTAATGGAAGATCAAGGACAAAACTCCCCAGTTTGAATACTTAATGTCCGGCTCTGACCTGAGGACAAGCAAAGGACTTTTTGCTCCACTGATCTAAACAAACACTAGAGTTAGATATTTGAAACAATTACTATTTATTTCAGATAGGAAAGTTTAAATTTAGCCAGAAGGTTTATTACCTGGGCGGGTTACTATACCCATCCCCCTACCTGAGGAAGACAAAAGGACATAGGAGAGGCCAACTCCTCTCTTTTCCTCTCATCTCTGTAGTTATTTTGTAACTAGTATATCCTCCAGCCACCTCCCCCAGGTCCACCACTGTGTTCCCTCCTTTATCCAGCACAGCAGCCACCGCTCATCGGTTCAGTAAGACAATGCAGTCCGTATGCTTGGTTATGGTCATTTTCAGTTATTGATTTAAAGGTCACCTATCAAGCTAAATCCACTTCTTCATGTCTTTTATACATCAACATGTGTCCCCTCTTCCTCATGTCTCTTCTACATCAACATGTGTCCCAGGGGCGTCGCCTGGACCTGAAAACATTCGAGGCTTAGCCCACAGTGGCGGCGGCACTACAGTGGCATTTTTTACTGCAACACTCCCCACACGCACACACACAGTACACCCGCGACTGTTACAATGAAGGCTCGATAATCAGCTCACGGCATATAGGCAGGGGTAAAGTGGTATTTTTTATGAGTGGGGGGCGGACCTCACCTCCTCTAGGGGGGTCCGGGGGGATGTTCCCCCGGGAAGATTTTTTTTTTAAATATTGAAGTTAAATGCATCAATCTGGTGCACTTTGAGAGCAAAATGAAGAGATCTATGGATACCTCTCTCAACACCCATATGAAGCAGAACTGTAAACAGATTTACTTTTTCTTTATGGATATTTTACTAATCACTCCCTTTTTAAACTCTATTCTTGTTTTACTGCCATATAGTATTTCATAACTGTTTTTCCTTTATTCTCTTATTTTTTTTATAACTATAATGATCATATGAAGGTGTGCTGCGGAAATCTTTTGAATAATTTGTGACCAAACCGTTTGAGACCCACTGAGATAACTTAGACTAAAGTTAAGTATCTAAACACTCAAGAGAGTCCTTTAGCTCACCTGAGTCTCTCAGTCTGAGAGGAGAGGACTCTCCTCCAGCTTGTTGTGGAACAAACAGCTCCTTATGTCCGTTAGCGCAGCTAGCTAACCAGATGCTAACAACACGGTCCCTGCTGGCACCGGTCCCTCCCTCCCCCTCTCTCCCTCTCTATCACACTAAATGCGCTATTGCCACACACACACACAGAGCCGAGCTTGAATGACACAAGCACACGTTTATTTCCATGCAACTCTCTGATTGGTCTGGTGTCATACCTCTGTTGCATTCACTGAACACGGGAAATTACAGTGCTGCCGTCCTCTCTTGTGTCATGATGAGGTTCACGTAAAGCACGGTTAATGTATTATATTATTGAGGGAGAATTGTCCGGGGCTACAGAAAAAACATTCGGGGCTAAAGCCCCGGATGCCCAGGCCAGGCGACGCCACTGATGTGTCCCCTCTTCTTCATGTCTCTTCTACATCAACATGTGTCCCCTCTTCTTCATGTCTCTTCTACATCAACATGTGTCCCCTCTTCTTCATGTCTCTTCTACATCACCATGTGTCCCCTCTTCTTCATGCCTCTTCTACATCAACATGTGTCCCCTCTTCTTCATGTCTCTTCTACATCAACATGTGTCCCCTCTTCTTCATGTCTCTTCTACATCAACATGTGTCTCCTCTGTGGAAAGAGACTCTGAAAGTTTCAGGAACAAAGATTCTCTCTCTTTTTGTCCTGATCCATTTATATAAAAACCTGTCTGAAAATGAGCTGATCAGATTTTGGCCACTTTATGATGTCATAACGATGTTTTGTCTTGTGTAACCATTAGCCAATCACCAACCAAGGTACCCCCCCCCCCCCCCCCACCTTATCACCTGAATCTCCTCCTAGAGCACCATTGAGTTCTTTTTAACCAAATCTCTCTCAGAGGGGCGTGGGGAGGGGCTCCTTATTTTCATCTAAAGTAACAGACAGAGAATCAGCACTTTGGGAACAGGGCTGAAACAGAGGGGATTATGGGATGCTGCAATGATCTGTTTGGTGTTTCAAGCCAAACACTTCAGAGACATGTTTTGTATATATCTGAGACCTATATATATTGATGAAAAACAGTATAATAGGGGACCTTTAAGGCTTCGATTAGGGTTGGACTCCCAAAATACTTCCCATATCATCTCTCTCAGTAGGGAGCTTGGGGACACAACTTCTTAACGTTTCTTTTTACGTATTTTAAAGTATTAAGGTAAACTTCGAGTTTGATAACCAAAGTAGAGTGTGGCACTCCACGTAAATAATTAAGAATTAATTATTAAATCTGCACAAGAAATATGCGCAAAAAAATATTGAGTTCAGATAGATCTGATTCTTCTCACAACCAAGACAGTTTGAAAAGAGGAGCAGTGGCTCAGTCAGAAAGGGGCTTGGACTGTGAGCTGTAGGGTCGCCGGTTCAAGTCCCCCAACAGACGTAAAATATGGAGTTTGGACTGCTACTTGGAGAGGTCCCAGTTCACCTCCTGCCCTGCCGTGGTGCCCTTGAGCAAGGCACCGGACAACCCCCCACCCTCCCACTCCCATTGCTCCCTGAGCGCTGTACACTAGCTGCCCACTGCTCCTAGTACTAGACTCCTGGTACTAGGATGGGTCAAAGCAGAGAACACATTTCACTGGGTGTTTCTCAATCGCGAGTACGCTTGCTTGGTAGCACATGTCTGCCGAGCATCTTGCTTCAGAAGCGAGGCAAGAATACTTCCTGACATTTGGAAAACAAAGAGTGGAACAGGCTAGCAAGTGTGCAGGTGTGCGTCATATGAGAGGCCCCACTTTACATCTTCCGCCACAGATTTGGGGAAATTGGTCCGTGCGCAAAGCATTGTGGGGATTTTAAGACCGCGGAGTCTACTCATGTGCAGCCTCGATATTTCTCCAAACGGAGTACGCCGGGCTCGGTAGATTTCCAAGTATGCTGGAGATTGGAACAGTACTTCGAGGCACTCGATGACGTAGTATGCTTGAAATAGTGGCTCTGCAGCAGCTTTACTCGCGATTGAGAAACACCCCGTGTGTGTGCATTTATGTGTGACCTTTAAAGAGGGTTTCATCCCTCCAATTCTATTCTATTCAGTAGGGAGCCTGGGGCCACAACTTCTCTGTGGAAACAGCTGTGGTTTAAAACAAGCATTTAGGCTGATGGTGAGCACATTACCTCCTCCTCAAGGACGTTGTTCTGCAGCAGAAATACATCCAGTATTTGTTCCACTCTGCCCGGGGGTCGTAGGAACAGCAGAATTTTGCCCTTTATTCGCCACTTCAGAAGCCTTCTCAATTTATCGATGATAAGGCCAAAGGAAGAGAGGTGAAGCACCTTCACCACCACGTGAGTGTGTGTGACCTCCAGCGGCTCCAAGATGCTCAGGCCTTCATCAGTGATGTGGACGACAGACAACAGGCCGTCCAGGAGCAGCGCTGTGGAGCAAAGAGCTGGTCATCTGTTGCATTGCTGCTAACACAGCTTCATCATCTTCAATGTCACACCACTTTAGCTCAGAGCTAATGTTCATCTAATGTCATTCACTTTGGAGCCTCACTGGGATGTACCAGTTTATATCCTTCACCTTTTATTTGTAATGTTTAATTATTGTTCCGTCCCCCTGTGATCTTTCTGGATGTGAGCGTGCAAAATTATTTTCTAATTTACAAGACTGCTGAAATGTTTGTAATCTGCAGCCAGAGCAGCTTGACTGTGTCCGGTCTCATGTCTGAGTGATTCTCTAGATGTGTGAAGAGTTCTCTAAAGCTTTTAGGGCGTAGAAAGTCTAACTTATAAATGTTGTTGTCTGTTGTTTTGTTTTGTACATGCTTCAGCCAGACTGACAATGTAAAGAGCAGAAAGAGCAAGAGATGGATAACAAAGTCATAATTAATCAAACTGCTAGCTGAGAGTGAGAGTTAGCGTTGAGTTAGCACTGTTAGCAGCTAAACATGCTGTGGACTGACAGGTCACAGTTTAAATGTCTTTAATATCCAGTGAGGAGACTGCAGAGGACCCAAAGAAAATCCAACTCAGTATTTAGAGCTGCATTGCATCGTATGCTTCAATAATTATGTCATGAAACACATCCACTAAATGGATGTTTTAATCATTTCATTCTTCTTCTTTTGGGGACACAACTATTTTGAATGTAAAGAACAGATTTGGTGTCGGAATTATCTTATCAAGGTTCAAGGTTCAAGGTTCTCTATTTAGTCATACGTACATAGCTACAGTGTAGTTGTGCCGATGAAAATCTTGTGTCACAGGCTTCTCCAACAGAGAAACACAAAACACAGATACACAGAAAAATATAGTGCAAGTAAATAGTAAATAGTAATACAAAAAGAAATAGTTTAAAAAAAGTGAAATAGTGAAATAGTGCAATAAGAGTCTATATGCAAGTTATTGAAATAGGATATATAGGTAAATAGATACATAATTTTTAAATATTTGTTTAAGTAGCAGCCAGATGAATATTAGGGATGTTGTTTCAACTGTTCAGGTGTTTAGCAGATTTTGCTTCAACAGTTCTGGTGGTTAACAGTCTTATTGTCTTTGTTAAACTAGTTAACTTTTGAACAGTAGTGGATGGTATAAGGTGCTCAACATTATATAAGTGTATTTGTTAACACTGCAGATGTCTTTACCATCCTCTGTCTCGCTGTGTGGCAGGTGGAGCTGGCAGACGGCAGCTTCATCAGAACTCTTCACGTCGAACAGCGGCCCTGCTGCCTGCTTGCCAGCTGATTGGAGGAGGCTCTCATCCCAAGTGGCCACCCTGTACAGAAGCTCCGCCTCCTGAGCCATGACGAACACCAGGCCAGTCGAAGCACACTGGAACATACCTGGACCAGGACACCTGAACCTGTAGACACACAAGAGACAAGTTACTCCAACAAGCCTTCACTGGCTGACAGTTCTGTGTTCTGACTGACAGGTGTTCATCCAGCTGGAGTCTGACCTGGAGGAGGGTTTGTTGAAAGATCTGAAACACCTGATGATTACAGGAGCATCACTGAAGATGTGTCCACATGCATCAGAATGTGTGTAAACACATGTTCATTAGATTAACAAAATGTCTAGTCCAGCGAGGATCTAGACTGGTACAAGAAAACAATCCTACACACAGAGGCATTATCTTATTGATGTCTGCTGGAAAGAGATTGGATGCAATACCTCAAGGTGAAAGACTTGAAATGAAACACAATTAAATAAATATATATTTTCAATGTGTTTAAAATAATATTTGGTCATGTTATAGGATTACCTGTATGAAGACTCAGTTGTGTGTTCAGGTGAGAAGGATTCAGGAGCCTGGAACAAAGAAAGTTATTTATTTTATTAGAAATCAAGTTAAGTTCTAGCTTCAACTCTCAACTGCTCCTCTCTCACCTTTCTGTCTGTCTTCACTTCCTGTTCCACATCGGAGTCACCTGATGGAGAGAAGAGGTGACGGAGAACAATAATAATAAAACTATATCATTCTTGTACTATAAATACCTTTTAAGATCAGATGTATTGTACAATATCTTGATGAATGGAGGGTATGGTTCAGTACTCACAGTTCTTCTGTATCTTGGCTCTGATTGGCTCGTCATTGATCCTTCAGGGATGAACACAATCCAACAGTTTGAGATCAAGTTAAAATAATAGTTTGTTCTTTGAGTTAGTCAGCTTCAGAGTCCTGACTGATCCAATGCTTTACATCACATCATATCTTCTCTGCAAACACTACGACTGACTGCCCACAGCTCTCAGCTGCATTAGAGAATTCACTAGGCATTAGTCCAGGCACATAGAAAAACAAACAGACTTCCTTTTAAACTGTAACATCCCATTTGTCTGTTAATGAGTTGCACCTGACTGAAATGTGGCGTTGCATTGTCAGCTTGTATTATATTGCTTGATAATAATGAAAGAAAAGAAACATAAGATGAACAAAAGGAGAAACTGCAGTCAAATGGTAACATCCATGATTTGTTGTGCTAAGCTAGGCTACGCCTGGAAGGTGGAACTGGAGAGATTCCCCAGTGAGAGGAACCCCTCCACCTCCCTGTGTTTAATACAATACTGCTGAACCAGCAGAGAGTCGACCCCTTACTGACATGAGAGTCTCCAGTCTGCAGTCTGGACTCTCCAGAAGATCTCTCAGCAGCCCCACTCCTGAATCCTGCAGATAGTTTCCTCTCAGGTCCAGATCTCTCAGGTCCAGCTCTCTCAGATAGGAGGGGTTGGACTTCAGAGCTGAGGCCAGAGCAGAACAGCTGATCTCTGACAACCTGCAGCCTCTCAGTCTGAATGAAGAACACATGATCACATGGTCAGTTCAAACTATTCAGTCAGTATAAGCATCTTTTAGCTTTATAAAAATGTTGGAAAAAGCAAATACTGAATATATGTTTTGTGTTTGATTGGAAATACTTATTAATTATACTCCTTTGTCTTTTATATAATGTAGTAAAATAAAGCTTGATGGAGGTTCAGTTTGAATTATGCACAGTATAATTCTTATTGTAATGTTTACATTTAAAGCTGAATATTGCTCTGCCACTGTCAGGGAAAGAAACCACAGAAGAAGAAAATAGACTTTAGCATCAAGATAGTCAGAGAGGATCAGGATCATATCAGCCTGATGTCTGCAGCTCAGAGTCAACACAACTCTCACATATTCATCTCAGCACAGAAGTTAAAGATGGAGAACTGACCTGAGAGTCTCCAGTCTGCAGTCTGGGCTCTCCAGAAGATCTCTCAGCAGCTCCACTCCTGAATCCTGCAGAGCGTTGTCACTCAGGTACAGATGTCTCAGATGTGATGGGTTGGACTTCAGAGCTGAGATCAGAGCAGAACAGCTGATCTCTGACAAACTGCAGTCAGCCAGACTGAATAAAGAAAACATGATGTAACTTTAGAAAAGCAAAGTTTCAGCTTAAAATATTCAAGGTTCAATAATCTGTTTATAGCTGGAGAAGTAGAGAATGTAGGAGTTTATAAAGTGGACATCCTGACAGGTTAAAAACTGTAAGATCCAGAAAGAGAAAAGATCTCTCATTAATATGAAAGGCAACGTGCTTCACCTTCAATAAAAAGTGGAGACTTCACATCTGAACCTCTGCTCCATCTACACTAACTCATGATGTGCAGCCAGACTAATACAAACCCACTGAAACTGATTCAACTCAAGATCACACACTTTACAAATATGACAAATATGTCGGGATGAATTTAGAAATGTGATAAAAAATAAACAGAGAATATTTATTTCAGAAATAGTGGAGCCATACATCCAAAGCATCTTCAGTTTAAACTCCTCAGTCAGTATGAGCATCATGTAGCTTCATACACATGTGAGAAACAGCTAAAACTGAACATATTTGTCAGTGTTTGATAGTTTTAATATAAATATTTAATTATTGTATTCATGTGTTTATAATGTCATTTATTTAAAACACATGATGGAGAATATAAGATGAATTTGAGGTTTTTAGGAGGTTCAGAGTGAATTATGCAGTTTGATTTTTCCTTAAAGAGCAACTTGCAGGTTAGAGATCCCAGTGAATAAATGTGTAGGAAAATGATGTATACACTAGATTTTCAAAACAATATACATAAATAGACACTACAGTGACATCTGGCGTCGTTTCTGTAAGACATTTTTACTTCCGCATAAAAAAAGACCACCCGCGTGTGACGTCACATGAGGGAGAGCGGCCGGTCTAACGTATTAATAAACATGGATCACAATGCTACTTTTGACACAGAAGAGGTTGAAAATGTATATTCGAATGGATATGACGGACCACAACCTTATAATGATGAGCCTGCTAGGCGTCCAAGAGACCAGGAGCAGCCAAGGATTAGAAGGAATAACGGCCATCGGAGAGAAATGGAGCTGTGGTGTGAGGAGAACCAGTGGAGAACAGGGCAGCTGTCTTGGTGAGTGACCGGCGTTAGCTACAGTTCATGTTAGCTAACGTCGGTCACATCACAACATTGTAAAGTTAGCTATCATATATCAGGCTATAACTAAAGTAGTATTGATCATATAGAAACGTTACTGGCAGGACTGTTGATACTGATCCATGACAGAAACTAATGCGCAAGTATCAGCCGTATCTCGCGTTACCTAATGCAACTCCACACTACGTCTGACGGTGCTGTGTACCGGAGGGGAGAGAGAGGAGCGAAGGGGGGGAGAGAGAGAGGAACGAAGGGGGAGAGAGAGAGGAGTGAAGGGGGAGAGAGAGAGAGGAACGAAGGGGGGGAGAGAGAGAGGAGCGAAGGGGGGGAGAGAGAGGAGCGAAGGGGGGGAGAGAGAGAGGAGCGAAGGGGGAGAGAGAGAGAGGAACGAATGGGGGAGAGAGAGAGGAACGAATGGGAGAGAGAGAGAGGAGCGCATGGGGGAGAGAGAGAGGAGCGAAGGGGAGGAGAGAGAGAGGAACGAAGGGGGGGGAGAGAGAGGAACGAAGGGGGGGAGAGAGAGAGGAACGAATGGGGGAGAGAGAGAGGAGCACATGGGGGAGAGAGAGAGGAGCGAAGGGGAGGAAAGAGAGAGGAACGAAGGGGGGGAGAGAGAGGAGCGAAGGGGGGGGGAGAGAGAGAGGAGCGAAGGGGAGGAGAGAGAGAGGAGCGAAGGGGGGGAGAGAGAGGAGCGAAGGGGAGGAGAGAGTGAGGATCAGGATCATATCAGCCTGATGTCTGCAGCTCAGAGTCAACACAACTCTCACATATTCATCTCAGCACAGAAGTTAAAGATGGAGAACTGACCTGAGAGTCTCCAGTCTGCAGTCTGGGCTCTCCAGAAGATCTCTCAGCAGCTCAACTCCTGAATCCTGCAGAGCGTTGAGACTCAGGTACAGATCTCTCAGATGGGATGGGTTGGACTTCAGAGCTGAGATCAGAGCAGAACAGCTGATCTCTGACAAACTGCAGCTCTGCAGACTGAATAAAGAAAACATGATGTAAGTTTAGAAAAACAAAATTTCAGCTTAAAATATTCAAGGTTCAATAATCTGTTTATAGCTGGAGAAGTAGAGAATGTAGGAGTTTATAAAGTGGACATCCTGACAGGTTAAAAACTGTAAGATCCAGAAAGAGAAAAGAGCTCTCATTAATATGAAAGACAACGTGCTTCACCTTCAATAAAAAGTGGAGACTTCACATCTGAACCTCTGCTCCATCTACACTAACTCATGATGTGCAGCCAGACTAATACAAACCCACTGAAACGGATTCAACTCAAGATCACACAGTTTACAAATATGACAAATATGTCGGGATGAATTTAGAAGAAATGTGATGAAAAATAAATAGAGAATATTTGTTTAGGAATAGTGGAGCCATACATCCAAAGCATCTTCAGTTTAAACTCCTCAGTCAGTATGAGCATCATGTAGCTTCATACAAATGTGAGAAACAGCTAAACCTGACATTATTTGTAAGTGTTTAACCTCTTAAGCCCTGAGCCTGTTTTTCAGGTCTCAGGCTCGAAAATGACATTCCCAGAACAAATGACCATATCTTCCCTTCTAACAGGGTTAAATTAATAATCTTTATTCTCAAAGTAATGATAAACCTGTGAGTTGGATGTAGAAAAGTCAGAATCAATATAGATGTTTTTTATTTTAAAGAAAATTCAGATTTTACATAGTAAAAAACTGTAAATTATAGTGTCCGTCCAAAAATTATTTTTTACTTATAGTGAAAACCACCCTTGGATGATGGGTTAGTAGACAACATATAATAAGTACCCTGTATCAAGATTGATGCAAAACAAGTGAAATTTGACCTTTTTAGAGAGATTTAGCCAAAAAACGCCACTTCTGGGGTCATTTGGGTGGATTTGACCTATCTCTGGCCCCCCTTTGCTCGATTTTGATGAATGAAATCTCTTTATAACCGCTAGAGCCAATGGAATCGAGGGAAAGTTATATACACACCAAAACGTTAACAAATAAGGAGTGAGAGTGACGCGTTACCAAAACCGGAAGCTGCATACACTCTAGTGGCTACCATTAGCAGCTAACTTTTCCGCTCCGATTTTTACATAAAAAATGGAATTATGGATTATAAATAATTTCTTCAAAGGCACAGGTACATTATCAACCTATGGATCAACAGTTGTAGCATTTTTTTTTTTCGTTTTAATGCCATTGAACACGTCTTTTGACCTAATTGACAGCTATGGTGAGACGATCTGCCGTAAAAGCTCCGTAAAGGTACGTGTTGTGATGTCTGTGTTTGCTTCCCCTGTCGCAAGTTCGGATCGCTCAGTGATGATACTATACCTAAATAATCAGTGGAGTCTCAGCTTTAATCGGCTATATTGTATGTGCAGCTACGATAAGTAATAAGGGTATTTTTATCTTGAATTGTGTGCCGCAGTGCGTTAGAATCTTTTCGCTCAGGGGTCATTTAGACGCTTCTTATGAGACTTGTGTTTTGTTTTGGTAAAAATGGTTAATATCTTCAGTTAGCTGAGATTCTTCCCGTTAATCTGGTGCTACACATTAATAGTTTCATAAATGTTAAGAAGCCCTGAGACATTATCTCGAAAAAAAAATGGTGGGAGGGGTCCAATGGGGGGACCGCCGTGCTTAACCTCTTAAGCCCAAGTCTCATAAGAAGGGTCTAAATGACCCCTGAGCGAAAAGATTCTAACGCACTGCGGCACACAATTCAAGATAAAGATACCCTTATTACTTATCGTAGCTGCACATACAATATAGCCTATTAAAGCTGAGACTCCACTGATTATTTAGGTATAGTATCATCACTGAGCGATCCGAACTTGCGACAGGGGAAGCAAACACAGACATCACAACACATACCTTTACGGAGCTTTTACGGCAGGTCGTCTCACCGTAGCTGTCAATTAGGTCAAATGACGTGTTCAATGGCATTAAAACGAAAAAAAAAATATCTACAACTGTTGATCCATAGGTTGATAATGTACCTGTACCTTTTAAAAAATTATTTATAATCCATAATTCCATTTTTTATGTAAAAATCGGAGCGGAAAAGTTAGCTGCTAATGGTAGCCACCAGAGTGTATGCAGCTTCCGGTTTTGGTAACGCGTCACTCTCACTCCTTATTTGTTAACGTTTTGGTGTGTATATAACTTTCCCTCGATTCCATTGGCTCTAGCGGTTATAAAGAGATTTCATTCATCAAAATCGACCAAGGGGGGCCAGAGATAGGTCAAATCCACCCAAATGACCCCAGAAGTGGTGGTTTTTGGCTAAATCTCTCTAAAAAGGTCAAATTTAACTTGTTTTGCATCAATCTTGATACAGGGTACTTATTATATGTTGTAATTTGGATTCCTAAAGCTTTTAGTCTACTAACCCATCATCCAAGGGTAGTTTTCACTATAAGTACAAAATTATTTTTGGACGGACACTATAATTTACAGTTTTTTACTATGTAAAATCTGAATTTTCTTTAAAATAAAAAACATCTATATTGATTCTGACCTCTCTACATCCAACTCACAGGTTTATCATTACTTTGAGAATAAAGATTATTAATTTAACCCTTTTAGAAGGGAAGATATGGTCATTTGTTCTGGGAATGTCATTTTCGAGCCTGAGACCTGAAAAACAGGCTCAGGGCTTAAGAGGTTAAGAGGTTAATAGTTTTGATATAAATATGTATTAACTGTAATAAATTGTTTATTATATCATTTATAAAAGAAACCTGATAGAGAATATAAAATGAACTCCAGGTGTTTCAATGTTCAGAGTGAATTATGAAGTGTAGGATTTTCTTGTTGTATTTTAATGTAAAGCTCAACATTAGTCTGCCACAGTCAACACATGTTCTGTAGAATCCCATATGTCTGGTAACAAGTTGCACTGACTAACATGTGGCTTTGCATTGTCAGCTTGCATTATATTGTTCTTGGGAGAATGAAAGAAAAGAAACATAAGATGAACAAAAGGAGAAACTGCAGACAAATGGTAACATCCATGATTTGTTGTGCTAAGCTAGGCTACGCCTGGAAGGTGGAACTGGAGAGATTCCCCAGTGAGAGGAACACATCCACCTCCCTGTGTTTAATACAATACTGCTGAACCAGCAGAGAGTCAACCCCTTACTGACCCGAGACCCTCGAGTCTGCAGTCTGGACTCTCCAGAAGATCTCTCAGCATCTCCACTCCTGAATCCTGCAGCTTGTTGTAACTCAGGTCCAGACCTCTCAGATGTGATGGGTTGGACTTCAGAGCTGAGATCAGAGCAGAACAGCTGATCTCTGACAACCTGCAGCGCTGCAGCCTGAATAAAGAAAACATGATGTAACTTTAGAAAGCAAAGTTCCTAGAAAGGGCGCTAAAGTCATTTCTGGCCCCGCCTACTTTCATTAGAGCGAAGTGTAAAATAATAGTGTCTTCATGTCTTAACCTGTTCCACTCTGAGCCTGTTTTTCAGGTCTCAGGCTCGAAAATGACATTCCCAGAACAAATGACCATATCTTCCCTTCTAAAAGGGTTAAATTAATAATCTTTTCTCAAAGTAATGATAAACCTGTGAGTTGGATGTAGAAGTGTCAGAATCAATATAAATGTTTTTTATTTTAAAGAAAATTCAGATTTTACATAGTAAAAAACTGTAAATTATAGTGTCCGTCCAAAAATTATTTTTTACAGATAGTGAAAACTACCCTTGGATGATGGGTTAGTAGACTAAAAGCTTTAGGAATCCAAAGTACAACATATAATAAGTACCCTGTATCAAGATTGATGCAAAACAAGTGAAATTTGACCTTTTTAGAGAGATTTAGCCAAAAACTGGGCCATCTGGGGTCATTTGGGTGGATTTGACCTATCTCTGGCCCCCCTTGCTCGATCTGGTTGGTTGACATACCCTTGTGACCGTTAGAGCCAATAGAATCGAAGGAGGATACTCACATAGACACACATTGTAAAGAAAAAATGTTGCCGCTTCGCGTGTGGAAAGCGAAACTAAACTGGAGGAATGTCTCCTTCTGGAGTTTGGAAACTAAAACGCAGTTGTATTGCTTATGGATTATCAGAAATAATTTCAAAGAAGGCACAGACACATAGGATGAACCTATGGATTAACTGCAGCATCGTTTTTTTTATCGTTTTAATGCCATTGAAGACCACTTTTGACCAAGGTAAGCCATATTTACATGTTTAGCTTCTTGGCTCCACATGTGATGATGTACGCTTTCGTTGATAGCGTCGCGAATGTTTATCACTGAGTGTTGAGGTGGGCACCGTTAGATTCAGTGTCTCCAGGACACCAAAAAATAGTGTTTGGTTGTGCATCTAGGATAAGTAATAAGGGAGTTCTGAGTGAGTTTATGTGCCTTTGTCGGTCCCGTTTTTTCGATCGAGGCTAATTCAGAGGCTGAGTGCTAGCATTGTGGGGTTTTTTTGAATTTTTTTTTTTAAAAAGATCAGTTAGCTGAGTTTCTTCCCGTTACATGGATATAACACATTCATAGTTTTATTCAATATTAAGATTCCTTAGACGTTGTTTCCTGCAAATGACGCGTTTATCCGCCCGGTACCGGGGGGAAGGCGTGAAACAGGTTAAAGCTGCTGAGTCATATACTGCACCTAAAACAACAAATAAATCCAGAGTTACAGTTTCTTTACTTCCTCTACAGAAAAAAGGACAGTAAAAGAAACTCAGAAATCTCAGTTTCAGATGAAACCTGCTGCAGACCCACCGGACATCCAAGGAGATAATAAGGTTCTCTAAGGTTTAATAATCGGTGATAATCGGTGATAAGAAGATGCAATTACAGTATGTATACAGATTTCATTGATCATGAGAAATGTGAATAAAAATAGCTCACAGTTTAGATTGTTTAGATTTCAAAATAAGGATTGCATTATCTGTAAATAAATCCCATAAAACAATACATCATTACAAATAACATGAAAGGAACAATGTGAACTTGGTTCAGGCGGCATCCAACTATTCAGGTCACTCACAATAACTTGTTGTGTAAAGGTCATCGCTTTCAGCAAGCCACAGTTGGTATAGTTAAAATAATCCTTGTAGCAATTCACTCTCAACACTGCACTCTGCTTCCAGTAAATTAGCCTTCAACTGAGTCCAGCAAAAGCTTCACATGGATAGTTTGCCGCCCACTCATGGCTTCTGTACATTTGCACTCTTCTCTTTGTTACAGTAATCATACGGGAACAAAATATATTTCTAAAACATGCTTTGAGGAAAAAGATCAGTTGTTTCCTTGCTTGGAGCATAAGTTAAATTAACTTAAAAGTGGTAGTGGTGGTCTAATGGATAGTGAGGTGGGCTGAAGATCGGAAGGTTGTGAGTTCAAATCCCGCGTGGAACTCCACCACTAGTGTGCCCTTGAGTAAGGCACTTAGCCCTCAGTCACTCCAGGGAGAATGTCCCTGTAAGTCGCTTTGGATAAAAAGTGTCAGCTAAATGAAATGTAATGAATCAAAGATGGATTCCCCAATAACTACTCAAAGCAGCCAACCGATGTTCTGTAACAGACAGAAGTAACTGTGATTGAGTGGAGCTGGCTATTTTTGAGGTATGGCCTCCTGAGGGGAGAGTGCTGTCCGCTGGAGCAATGTTTTGTCTGATGGTCTGTCTTCTCAGGGTATTGAGGGCGCTCCATGCTGCCCTAAATGCATTTTGCTGCAGGGAACATTCGGAGCTGTTTGAACGAAGATTGTGAGAAATCAATCTCCAAGTTTGCTGATGCTTCTGGGCAGAAGTGACGAGATAATGTAGACTGTCTCTATATAGTTATCAAGTGCATTATCTTTTTTTTGTGTTGCCTAAATCCACGTTTCTCTTGTTTGAACTTTATAATGACACGCCAATGTTTCGGCAGATACCTGGATAATGCCTACAATCATATATTTAATTTATGTTATATATCATAATAATTTCATAATAATAAATAATATCTCTAAGGT